>NC_064626.1:252075640-252393058 GCF_023864275.1 Schistocerca cancellata
ATTTTCACTCTGCAGCGGAGTGTGCGCTGATATGAAACTTCCTGGCAGATTAAAACTGTGTGCCCGACCGAGACTCGAACTTGGGACCTTTGCCTTTCGCGGGCAAGTGCTCTACCATCTGAGCTACCGAAGCATGACTCACGCCCGGTCTCACAGCTTCACTTCTGCCAGTAGTTTCATATCAGCGCACACTCCGCTGCAGAGTGAATATCTCATTCTGGAAACATCCCCCAGGCTGTGGCTAAGCCATGTCTCCGCAATATCCTTTCTTTCAGGAGTGCTAGTTCTGCAAGGTTCGCAGGAGAGCTTCTGTAAAGTTTGGAAGGTAGGAGACGAGATACTGGCAGAAGTAAAGCTGTGAGACCGGGCGTGAGTCGTGCTTCGGTAGCTCAGATGGTAGAGCACTTGCCCGCGAAAGGCAAAGGTCCCGAGTTCGAGTCTCGGTCGGGCACACAGTTTTAATCTGCCAGGAAGTTTCAGCATGGTATCATGGTAGTTTTGGGGTTTACAGATAATTTGCCAGCAAGTGCAACTAATGTCATCATCTGCTAGATCTGATGTACTTCAGAACCTGATATTTCAATACAAATTGTACAAAGAGCCTGTTAATTTGGCTGATTTCATTTGCTCTTCTTGTGCTTCTCCAGATTGAATCTACATCAACATTACTGCATATGGCTGTTGGGTGTACTCTTGTTGTGTATCAAAAACAGCTGGGTACTATTCTGTACCCCATTTGTAATGAATGTCCAAAGCTAGGCAGACATTGTCCTTCTGTAGTGATGTAACACTGCAGAAGTGAGTCAGCTACTAAGTTGTAATTGTCCACAAGCAATGCTTAGACTTACCTGTAGAATGTCTTTAGCCCATTCCACATCAAATGTAAAACTGTCTACATCAATGGTTATTTGCTCCTCATAGGACTGAGTTCCTAGTACTGCCAACAGCTTCCTTCCTTTAGTGCTCTCTCTGTTACTAAATTAATAGGATGTCAAATTTTTGTGAATCAATAATGATAAGGTAAATTTTGTAGGTATGATTTCCATTGTCTGTTGGGGGTTCTGGTGATTACTTTTATGTATTATATTCATGAGGAAGCAGAAAATTTAGTTCAAAACAGTGGTTGCCCTACTCTACTAAATTATATTTGGCTATCTTAAGAACAAATAGTACATAACAGTGTACAGATTAAGTTTCTGTGATTTGCTTCTTCTTTGTTGATGTGTGCTTGAAAATTTCAAATCCTTGAAGATAGTCCTTCTTGACATGCTCTGCAAAGCATGATAGAATGAGTGAAATGAATGTGTGAATTCGTAGAAAATTAAGCTGTTAATAGCATCAGTTACTCATGGCTTGTGAGACTTTTAACATTTATTTGCTGCCTCTTGTTTTGCATAACCAGTAATACAGTTACTATGATTCTTAAAATCATTTAGAATTTTTTTGCTTTTTAGATAGTTGTGCCTCAAGTATTTTGGATGTGTGTCCTTTTTTCCTCCTCTTTTGTCCCTGCTTGTGTCTGTATATGTGTGGAGGGATACGTGTGTGTGTGTGTGCGCGCGCGCGAGTGTATACCTGTCCTTTTTTCCCCCTAAGGTAAGTCTTTCCGCTCCCGGGATTGGAATGACTCCTTACCCTCTCCCTTAAAACCCACATCCTTTCGTCTTTCCCTCTCCTTCCCTCTTTTCTGATAAAGCAACTGTGGGTTGCAAAAGCTTGTGTGTGTGTGTGTGTGTGTGTGTGTGTGTGTGTGTGTGTGTGTGTGTGTGTGTGTATCAACCAACATACCAACGCTTTCGTTTGGTAAGTTACATCATCTTTGTTTTTAGATATATTTTTCCCACGTGGAATGTTTCCCTCTATTATGTTCATATTTGTTTATTTATTTATACATGTACACAGGCTGTCAATAGTGGTAATATTGAAGAAGCACTAAAAATCATCCAGAACTGCAGGAAGGAATTACACAACAAGTCAAAGTCAACTAAAAGCACTTACTTTCTACGGGAATTCAGCCCATGGCTTAAGAACTTTCAAGGAGATAAGTGGGAGAATGACCTAGAAATACCTGGACAGTATACTGGAGAATCACGTCCTCTTCCACATTTGCACATTAAGATTGCAAATTTCCATCCAGAGGTATGAAGTATTAATGTAACCTTCAAATATGTCTTTACCTTTCATAATGGCACAGAATAGTGTGTATATCCATACTTTAGTTATAGACAGTATGTTTCTCATCTAACAAATGTATCAGTTGTCAGCACCTGCACACTGTAACCTCACCAGAAAGAAAAGCTTCTCTCATGTTCTCCTTCAGTGTTTACTCCTAATATATGACATCAGCAACTATGGCAGACTGCAGTCTTCCATACACTCTTCCTTTTTCAGTACCTTTACATCATTCCCAAACAAACTTACACAAGTGACTGCAAATTATTTTCCATGAGTGAGCTAAGCAGTCAGTGACTTCCTTTCTCTATCACATTTGTACAGCTAGTTTTCATTTTGTGATGGACAGAAAATTGAAGTTGATGCATATGCTTCCTCTACAAAATGAAGTGCTAGTTTTTGCTTGTGTAACCTCAGTAGTTGCACTGTAATACAACATTTTTAAGATCTAAGTTTTTTTTTAATTTATTTGCCAACAATGAATTATGACTGTTTACCATTATTATTAAAGGCGTTGTTTAGCTCTCATTCTAGCCATCACTGCTCATAGACTCTTTCATCAGAATACATCACCATCACTATATTGTCTCCTCCCAAAAAATAGGCAACTTAGTGACTGCAGGAGCTGCCCTTAACAGTGCTGTAACCCCTTAGCCACTGCTATTGTTCCTAATCATATATTCATACGATGGATTGTTTTCCACTATACATATGCTCTATTATCAAATTTGTTATATCTCGCTTGCTGTAGTGCCAGTCTTACCTATTTCATTAATTAGTTTTTATTTCCATTATTTTTAAGATGGGTTCTGGAAGGTTAAAAAGGAAGGACAGGATACTCAGATCCTAGGATGACAGGAACATACCTTTTATCATCACAGTAGCTGGGTCCCCCTCATTTTGGTATCTGTGTGACCTGCCCTTCCTTTTTAATGTTGTGCAACCTATCCTCTCCTCCCCGAAGAAGGAACTGCTATTTGTGTAAACTAGGGTAATGTCATATAATCCTTTTTTAAAAGTTACTATCAGTAGAACTAAATATTTTGTTACTTGAACATAGTACCGGTGAGCAGTTCTCTCTCATAATTTTATAATTTTTGTGATTGCATTGTTCTTTCGATACAAATAAGGATGTAAATCTGTCGTCAACCCAAAGCATGCTATTAATAACATTATGTTTTACTGGGCAGCATATAATATGCCAGCATGTGTTTCTTGTTATTGAGATAAATATTTCATATAATGTTGATACTTCCACTTCTCTCTGCATTTAACGGATATGTTGTAATATTACTATCCACATTAAGGATGTGTGGCTCTTTCTTCTCACTCTGTGAGATGTCAGTGATATGAAGGTAACATTTTTTACAATTGCAAATACGTCTCTGTTGTTGGTGAATTGTGACATGCCACATCCTAATGTACCTAACCATTAAAGCGTTCCAAAGAAAGTAGGAAGAGAAATATAACTGAAAAAACAAAAGTGCATAAAAAATGAATATGGTATCCTTTATTCTAGCAAGCAGCTCAGTCCAAGCTTCAGCTCCTAACAGCTATCACACGATTTTTTGAGAGTGCCATCAGTGAGTTGTGTTGTAGATGTATGTTACGAAAATTGAACAGCAGAATTTGGAGCAATGTTGTGCTTTCAAGTTTTGTGTTAAACTTGGGGAATTGTGAGCATCACTTTTGAAAAATTGAATCAGGCATATTGGGAATATTTCTTATTGAGAGCTCAATTTTTTTTTGCCAGAACAACTCATTTTTGGAAGTCTAAGAACATGTTGAAGGTGATCCTTGCTCACGGAGACCTTAGAAATAAAAAAACCAATGAAAACATCAAACGTGCATATGTTCTTGTGAGATCAGATGACGATTAACAATAAAGAGTGATGGGTGACTTATTAAACACTTTCACTTTTTTAACTGAAGTTTTGCACATGCGGAAGGTTTGTGCCAAAATGATATTGTAAAGTCTCGCAACTGAGCTAAAGGACAATCGAAGAAATGTGTGCAGTGATGGTCTTGAGAGGATTGCCAATGACCACGAATGGTTCAGTTGTGTGATCACAGGTGATAAATCCTGGATGTTTTAGTACAATCCTAGGACAAAGTGACGAGTGGTTTAGTGAGAGACATCCTTGGCCAAAAGAGGTCAAATGAGCAAATCAAAGATCAAAACAGTGCTGATTTGTTTTTTGGCAGTAGAGGCATCACACATAAAAAAATATCTTCCTACAGGATGAACGGTTAACAAAGTGTTTTATGAAGATGTCCTTGAAAGGCTCGGGAAAAGGGTTAATTGAGTGAGACCAGATGTTGCAGACAAGTGGATGCTGCATCATGACAACACCCCGAGTCACATGGCCACTTCCATCATGGAATTTTTTACCTCAAAAAGCATTCGTGTTTTTCCACAGCCTCTCTGTTTGCCTGACCTTTTCTCTTACCCTGAAATTGAAAAATGTCTTAAAGGACATCTTTTTGGGACTCTTAAGAGAACATTCCAAAGAATGTGATCAACACATTAAAGGCCCTACCAGTTGAAACCTTTGAGTGCTGCTACTGAGACTGGGAACGACTCCACTGGCGTATAGCTGCATAAGGGAACTTCTTTAAATGGGACAATATTGTTGTTTGGAAGAGGGGGGGGAGACCAAAAAAAAACAAGTCACATTGCTTTTCTCACACACCATATATATTCTGCAGATCTCTACTTCAGTAGAGGCAAAGAAAAATCTTATCGTTAAAATTAATTTCATAGAGTGGTCCCATTTGCATATTTGTAAAAAGACATGTTTTAATGCTTCTGGTAAATAGTACTAAGAGAATGTAGCCTATTGGAAACAGAGGAAGCTTTGGCACATCAAAGTGTAGATGTGGTTGTATTAACTAGTAACACATATATCTCTTCGCACATGACTTATTGTGTAATGGAAATGATGAATTTCCCACATTAATTTATGAGTAGCACTAATTGACTTGATTTACCATAGAGATTATATATAAATATGTGACATTTTACCTTCTTCCAGTTTCTTCATTGTAATTGGGTTTTAGCAGCTCTATCGTCTCTCCTCAGGCTGAGAAAAAAGTGGTAGTGTGTGTGAATTCATAAAGTGGCAGTAAGTTAGCTGTCCTAGTTCTTAGAATGTATTTAGTGGAAGTAACTATAGGAATATGTCAAAACACATTTGAAGTATTGTCCTTCACATATTGCTAGCAAACAAAATTTCATTACAGGTGAAATGCGTACATTTGTGTCTGTGCTAATATAAAATTTTAGCACTGTCTCTGGTAAGAAATAAACCATCTCCTGCCCTTGAAACACTATACTCTATAATTCAGGAGCAAAGCTTTGTTTTTGAATTGGATTTCTGTTCTTCAAAAGTCTCTCTTAAGCCCTTCAAATACTCATACCCAGTCTCTGCTTTGAATTCTGTAGTTGTAATGTAATGTGAAGAACTGCATCAAACCAGTCTTCGGACTAAAACAACAACAAATGTCACTTGCCCCCTTTCCAGAAGTCTTCAACAGGCGTGACTGGCACACTTTCTGAATTCTTTCTGATGGCAGATCATCTCATTTCAATGTGAATTGGTTAAAGGAGTATAACAATAATATATTCTGCTAACTTACGGCTCTTTTTTTTTTTTTCTTCTTCTTTAATGCAACATTATTCATCTCTGTTTCTAGAATGTCTCAGTTACAATATGAGTGGCATACATGTAGCATATCCCTTCTTAACAATTATAACACTTTTATTTTTAAGCGTACTTTAAAAGATTCCATTTTAGATGACCATTTGATTCTGCATCTTGACAAACATTGTAATTTTGTTGCAAAAGGTGATCGTATTACATTCAATGCGGAAACCTATAAGGCTAACAATGCTTGGTAATGATGCAAAGGAACATCACTGTATAATAAAACATGGTGAGGACTTGCGCCTTGATCAGAGAATTCAACAACTATTCAGTCTTATGACTAAAATGTTAACACAGGATTCAGTGTGCAGAGAACAGCAGCTGCGCATAAAAACCTATCAGGTAAGTTTAGTCTCTCCAGTTGCTTTATAGTTTACCGTTTGTACACCTCTATTTCAAATTTAAGGAGGGGATGGTCGTAAAATTGCAGAAGTATTTAATTTAATTAAAAATAAATGTTAAATTTAGTTGAAAAATAAATGCTAAATATTCACCATGTTATGAAGCACCATAGGATATTTTTACTTCCCCTCTTGTTTTGCCATCTGCCTCCTTAAAATTCTTTTTTCACTTTCACTTTTCACTAATTATCATTAACATACGTGAGTATATCAGCATTTTCATGAAAGAGAAAGGTTGGCCCTTAGTTTTAAAGAATATAGCACCATATCTAATTTTGTGCTTATTTTTATGTATGCAATTGATTTTCTAATTTATTTTGACTATTGCTAATTAATGCTTTAATTATAGGGTGAAATTAGTAGTTGTTTCTTAAATTAAATTCTGTTGTTGACTTATAAACAAATATAAATTCTGGAATAACTGTAAGCATTTGGAAGACAAAATACTACTAATCTTAAAGTATCTGTTTAGATATATTCAAAACCATGTTAGCAAAGCCAGCCCTTAATTAATTCCAAAGTAATTAACAGTTTTGTCAAAAGTTTTGTTTGCGTAATGATGTATGTTAATTTCATGATTTAAAGAAACAATTAAGCCTAACTCTTGCAGTAGAAGAAACTGTTAAAAAGAACTAATTTGTCAAGGTATTCAGTTAATTTAATGAATTAAGTTTTAATTATAATTTCTGTAAATTTAGCTTTGAACAATGTGTAGTTGTTTTAGTACCTATTATTATGAGGATATATAAGGGCCCGATTTTTTTGTCGCGAGACAGTCTGTCCATGGCTGGGCTTCAGACAAGAAACCTGTGTTGTTAGAACAACAACAATGCATCAACTTAACTGTGAAAAAAGCATAACACAATTAGGCTGTGTGTTACAACAATGACAGCATCTGTTCCATACGTACCTGATTATTCCGAAAAAACTGTGGACTATGTGGTTATGTTTTTTACTGCTCGTAGATGTTCAACAGTAAACTATTGTATAACAGTATGTGGATGTTTGCCTGCAACCTATTAATGAGGCTTATCAAAAGTTAAACAGTAGTGCACTGGCCATATAACTGTGTAATATTGAGGTGGGCGGGGGGGGGGGGGGGGGGGGGGGTGGTGAACAGTGAAAGTAAAGGACTGTGAAACACAACTGTGCATCTGTTGGCTACATCATTTACAGTACACAGTACTGCACTTCCACCCCCTATTTTTTCAGCCAGTACGTTGATACCGAGGACAATCGACTAAGAAATAAAAGTGGGCGAACCGTCACATCTGGACACATCTATAATATTAGTATAAGAATAGATTGCTCACACACGCACATGCACACATGACCGTTACCATCGGCAGCTCTGACTGGGATGTGAATGTCATGTGAATAGCAATCTGGAGTGGGGTGGGGAGGGGGAAGGGACAGCAGGATCTGGTGATCTGGTGGGGAAGAGAAGAGTGCTGTCTTACGGGGCAAGTGTGCAGGTTATAGAGACTGCCAGGCAAAGTGTTGGGAGGTAGGGGTTGACAGAGGCTGGTAGACAAACAAAGAGGGTGTGGGAACTTGAAAAGGGAGAAGGCAATAGGATGAGGGGGTGGAAACTATTGGGTGGAAGGTGCGGGGACAGTAGGTTACTATAGGTTGATGTGGGATAATTTCAGGAGTGGATAGTGTGTTGTAAGGATAACGCCCATCTGTACAGTTCAGAAAGTGGTGGTGGAGAGGAGGATCCAGATGGCCCAGGTTGTCAAGCAGCCATTGAAATCTAGTATGGTGTGTTAAGCTGCATGTTATGCCACAAGGTGGTCAACTTTGCTCTTAGCCACACCAGCTTTACTGAACTGTGCAAGGGGACTGATGGCCATAGATGTTAAGTCCCATAGTGCGCAGAGCCATTTGAACTGTGCAGATGGGAGTTATCATTGCACATATTATCTGCTCCCAAAATTATAACGGTCTCAGCCTACTGTGCCCTCCTGTCCTCTCACCCTCCACCCAACAGTTTCCACCCTCTCACTCTATTGTCTACTCCCTGTCACATTCTCCCAAGCTCTTTGTGTGCTGCTCATTGTCAATGTACCCACACATCCATTCCCCCTTACCTGATCCTCTTCTTTTCCACTCCCAATTTTTTTCTTCCTCCCCATGCCCCACTTTCAAATGCTGCACCTGGCAGTCTCTTAGTCCATATATGCCCTGACAGATACCACTCTTCTCTTCCTCTGTTCATACTTTGCTGTCCCTCCCCCTTCTCTACCGCACTTCAGATTGCCGTTCATATGACAGTTGCATACCAGTTGGAGCTGCCGGTGGTAGCAGTTGTGTGTGTATGAGGTGTGCTTGCTTGTGAAAGTGTTGTGTGTGTGTGTGTGTGTGTGTGTGTGTGTGTGTGTGTGTGTGTGTGTGTGTGTTTTTTACTTTGCTGAAGAAGGCTTTGCTCGAAAGCTATAAGGTGTAACGGTCTTTTTGTTGTGCCTGTCTGCAGCTCAACGTGTGATCTTTACAGTGAGTAGCAATCTGTCCTGTTCCAACCTGGAGTTTGCATTGTTGGGTTAAAATGAATACTACCGTATCATTAAATAAAGTTTTATTAATTTTTTATGTGGACATTTTTTGAGTGTCAATTTTGCATGTATTTCACCACATATCACTTGTAATTCGCTCCTATGTACTTCATTAGTCCATTTCAAACAGGCTACTTACTTACAAGAACTCAGCAGTTTGAAAGTTCTAGCTTAAACCATCTTTGAGTTAACCTTAATGTTCCTAAAAACAAAACAAAAAAATAATGTTTGTAGAAAAACAGATTTAAAGTTTGGTTTGTTAAATTTTACAACTTTTCTTGAAATACAGGGATTTTATACATGTTTAAAATCTTCCTCACTGTATTCAGGGTCTTTGTCAACTTCTCTTCCTCTTCTACATGATCTTGTCTACTACTTGTGAATTTTGGATGTGTTTATCAATGCTGCAGCAGCCTGATTGACCCACTTCTTGTCCAGCATTGTCAGTGTTTGTAATGTGTGAGTCCTTTGATTCATTCCTAAAAGTTCTAATACCCTTGCTTTTTCTTCATTGCCAGGATTATAATATAGAACAGCAATATATGTTGCTGTCTAAACAGTTTTAGGACCACAAACTCGGGGTGTACAATACCATGACAACCATGAAATCTGGAAAAAATATGGGAATTTTTTCATGCTGAAAATAATTCAGCAAAACCTGGAAATTTTTTAGAATTCCAGGAATTTTTTAGAATTCCAGAAATTTTTCACTGTCATACGTTTCAGTTAAATTTTTGTAATTTTGACTTTAAGACTTTAGTTTAGCCCACTACTGCAGAATAATACTGCAACAATAAAACATAAACAAGAGGGTAACACCAAAATAAAACTTTAGTTACAAAAAAAAGTGTGATTTACAACAACAACAAAACACAGTGCATACACAAGAGTCTGCTTTTGATGAACACAATGTCATAACTGTTTACATTTCTAACAGGCCCCAGGAAAATAGTGCGTGTGGTGATTTGAGAAGCATTGCTTTCAAAGAAAATTTCGTTTTACACTGGATGAATTATGTTACATGTGAGAATGTGCAATGCATTTCTTAAATCATTGAGCATTAGACTCTCATTCAAAACTTAACACTTAGAGGATTAGCCACTTAGAAAAATTTTGGTCCCAGAAGACCAATTTTGGTCCCAGAAGACCAGCGTTTATATCATTATTTTAATTTTTGCTGGCTCATTTGTGTTTTATGTATCTTAAAGAACAAGCACACAAAGAAAGACCAATATTATATGTGAAAGATCTTTTTGTGCAGATGTAATTTATATATATTAGTTTAGGCGGTAAATTCTCCTGTGTGTTTGCTAGTGCTACTTAAGTCTGTGGGAAAATTTTGGGGAAAGGGATTTGGTAACGATAAGCAAATATTATTTGAAGGGTTAAATGATTTTTAAGTTTATTCTGGAATATATAATAGAAAAAGGGGGGTTTCAGCTATCCAAACAGTACCCCAGTTAATGAAGAAAAAATGGAACAAAAAGATTTCATTGTGAATACATAGATATAAAAATTAAAAATGTTTTTCTGTCCCTTCCAGAAATAATTGCTTGTACCTCTGTAACATAGTGGTGACATGTTGGTATTTTCCTCCATTATTACTGGTGTCCTTGCAGGACTTCATCATCATCCAAATACTTGTTGTAATATCCTTCATGGACTAATAAATAAATATTCAAACAACTTTTTAAAACTGTCCTGAATATATTTTCATGCATGACCTTGATGTAATACATTCACAAGGTTAATAATACTTAGCATGTGTGCATTTTTTTACACATACATGTAGTCTCTTTCAGATCTCAACACAGATTGACAGGCAGAGAACTACCAATTGATTAGTGCATGCTGAATTGCACATTAATAATCATCTCTGCCCTACCTATCTTTTATCGTTGTCACAGATGTTATCGCTATCTAGCAGTCAGAGAGCACGTCTTAAAAATTATTACAGTTTTGTGTATTGTGTACCTCCGTGTAAACATTTTTTGGATGTGCAAGATTCACATGAATTTTCAAGTTTCAGTGGCAAATTAGAATTCATTTTCTTCCTAGAAGCACTCTCATCAAGAGAATCTCCGGAAATATCTTGAGATGTATTTCCTTTAGTAAAATGATTCCAGGCAGATTTGCATTTCATCCATTGTAAGCAGGGCATAATTGTGGATAATATATGCACATTTCACCCAAATTGTCATATTCACCCTGTGTGAACACCAGTAATTATATCACATGACATCTCAGACTTGGTTACATTGCTTATTCGTAGAGTAAGTGTCATATTTGGCTGACTCCTGTAACTACAACAAAGATTTTGCAATGCTGTAGTGTCCAGATGTAAAAGATAAAACAATATCGATTATACAAATTTTGGATTGAAAGCAAGCTGAATGATATGTAAGTTCAGGCAGGCAGGCACTGATGTACTTACTTTATTGCAGTGAAAATAATGGTCATAATCATAAAAACTTGGGAACGTATTGTCAGTAAGTCATAAATTAATATATTTATTTTTAAAAAAAATATTTTTTTCATAAAATCACCTTCGTGCCTCCTTAAAAATTCTAATGAAATCAGTGATATCAATAAAATGTAGTCATGTTGATGATGAAATAATGCTTCACACGTCTTTGTTAACAAATAAAAATTATAGCTGTCTTTTGTTTTTCATCATATCATGCAACTACTACTGTTCAAACAATGGAAAATCCTATATGGAATAATGACGATATTATGAAAAGAATAGACAGCTACTCACCATATAGCAGAGATGTTGAGTCGCAGATAGGAATGACAAAAAGGCTGTCAAACATTAAGCTTTCAGCCAAACAGTCTTCTTTGTAATTAGATACACACACACACACACACACACACACACACACACACACACACACAGAATCAGGATGGCCGGACGCGGGTTTGAACTGTCGTCCTCTAGAATGCGAGTCCAGTGTGCTAACCACTGCACCATCTTGCTCGGTCAAACCAGTCGGGAATTACTGCTGTATCTGAATGCACGTCTATTTCAGTTCGTTTCTGAGTGCGCATTGTGAAGGGAGTGCATGCAGTGACATTTGGAGTTGGGTAGTACAAATGGCCTGTGCTCAAATAGAGCTACACATCTGCAGTGGGCCAAAAAACACAGAAACTGGGCAATAGCTGCTGTAAGTGTATAGTATGGAATCAGTACTAGAAATAGTATAGTATGGAATCAATTCTAGAAATCAGTATAACTTCCACAAAGATTTAAAGTCACTTACTTTGGTTCAGTAAAGTGTCCACTGTTCAGCAATATACATTTTCAGTTAGATGCCAGCAGCCATATAAAGAAGTAATAATGAAGTTCAGTTTAAGAAGAGTCTAAAAGATTTATTGGTGGTCAGCTCCTCCTACTAAATGGATGAATTTTTTAGCAGAACCAATTGATGCATGCATGTTATTAATATCACATAACGTCAATATTGCATAAATCTGACTTCTGTACAATCTTATGCAGTAATGTGATCATTGTAAATAAATGCTGTAAAATGTTTTCTATGTCATTTCCTTTAGTTGATGTCGCTTGGCAATGATAGCCTAAGAATTATTATTTGCACCGAAGTGTATTGAATATTTAATATTTGGTGATTTAAGAGATACATTAACATGTGTTCTTATTTTGTAAATATTTACTGCGTATTCTTGTTTTCTGACATGTTCACATCCCAGAGGATCTCACTATGGATAAATTCGAACGAAAAGTACATCTAATCTAATCAACAAGTAATAGTATTGCCACTTTTCAAATTATATAAGGTGTTGAATACACAGACAACCAAATGAAGTATTTAACAGCCAAATGAGGCATTTAACCCACAGTGACTGATGGATGTTTCAAGTTTCTGTGATGTTTCTCTTACTATGACAGGGGCCTATTCATTCAGTGTACTGTGAACGTGAAACGAGATGTTTATTTCAACATTATGTTGACAAAATGTTGCACTTTCTTGTTCACTTCACGATGCGTAAGCTATGGACACTCTCAACTTCCAAGGGAACAGCACCGTATGCAGAAAACCCTACACATGTGTTTCTGGTTTGATGAACACTGCGACACAGGAAGGGCATCCTGCCACCTTCTGCTATTAATACTGCAAAATCCAAAAATTAACATTCGACACTTTGAAGATACGGGATAAAGGTTAGGTAAAAGAAACAAGAAGATAGATAGACCAAGACACAATAAATCATGTCATGCACGTGATTTTTTGAAACAATCAACACAAAATGGATGTTTAAATTTCACATAAAATTTTAGTATATAAGTTTTTATATAAATGTATAGCAGATGGAGGACACATTGGATTATTGAAAGTTGGCTGATATATGTAAATAAACCTGTGAACTGCACAGATTTTGCACTAAGTGGTTTCGTGGAAGCTTCTACACCAGCATGCCAAAAATGAACAGTGTTGAAGAACTATCCCACAATTTCATTCACCCACATTGCAGACAAGAACAATGTACAGAAGAATGGAAAAGAAAATTCAAGGAGTGTTAGATGACTAGTTTCTCTTTATGAAAGCTTAAGGCACAAGACAGGCATTTCTAACATTGCACTTGATAACTGAGAAAGACTTGTTTGGCTGTGTGAAATGGGGAAAAAGTTTGATATTCTCACAAAAATAATTAATAATAAGAATAGAAGACCAAGGGAGAAGTGCTCAGGCTAAAAAAGGTTTAAGGTTTCTCTTAGGAATCCACTTGTATGCCAGAGAAGCAACTATGGCAAGAAAAGGTGGTTCAGCAGCGTGATCAAAATTCTGGTTAAAGGTCTTCATTCTGAAGCTCTTCGTGCTAATCTATCCTGTGCAAGCATCTTCATCTGTGAATAACTACTGCATTCATTTAAACTTGTGTGCTATATTCATATTTTGGTCCCCATACAAAATTTTTACATCCACTGTTCCCTCCATTACCAAACTGACAATCCATTAATGCACAGGATCTGTCCTGTCAAGCAATTCCTTTATTTAGTCAAGTTTTTTTCCTCACTTAAGTTCGGTAGCTCCTCATCAGAAAAGACTTCCTAACTCATAAATTTATATTTGATACTAACAAATTTCTCTATCTCAGAAGTTTCATTCTATTCTGTAACAAGGTGTAGAAAAAAGGAGGTAGTTGATAAACTTAACATCAAAATTAGTGGTCGCAATAGTTGAAGTAAAGGAATTCTGCCTCCTTGGAAGCAAAATAATATATGGCACATAAAGCAAGGAAATTGCAAGGAACAGACTAAAAGAAACTAAGAGCCCTTAATTTAAGGAAGAAATTTATGAGAGCGTACATTCGGAACAAAGCAATAGTTGGAAGTGGGTCGTGGACTGCAGGAAAATGATGTTAGAGGTGGTTGCTAAAAATTACGTGAACAGTGATAAAACCTACTCTAAGACATCAGGGAATAATTTCCAAAGGACTAGTGGGAGCTGCAGAGACAAAATAACAGGGAACAACATATACCCCTCAAAAAATTGAGGATATTCGTTTAAGTAAAATGAAGAAGCCCATGGTAGTTTTAAGTTACAAATGCTTTTAAAAGTGTATCTTTTTGTGAATTTTTTCATCAGAACAGACCCATTCCCAGTGAAGTCCAAGGCTTTATGGAAGAGTGAAAGGGATGCAGAGGCATGGACAATTTTGAAATGAGATTTTGCTGTAGTGGGGGGGGATTAATGTATACAATGATATGAAAATGACTGTCATATAAGTGACTATCAAACCCAAAGAATCTAATGCAGGGTTTAGGAAACAGCCACGCGAATTTCATGGTACACGGAGAGAAGATCTGTGGCAGAGTTCTGACTGGCCTGGGCTCGTTAGGGGTCCACAAAGCTCCACAAAGCATAGGTGTGATCTGTTAGCAAACTGCAGTCTGGTAGTAGGTTTCCTAAGGGACCCTATCATTTTGCTTTAATGGAAGCCATTCTGGTACCACAACCGTACACCTTATTCTAAAATGTGTATTAGTTTGTTGAGTGATTATATTATACCCTTGACAAGACTGATATGAGAGAATATCCTGGGCTTGCAAACTGAAGGGTGCTGAGAAAGTAAACAGTCAACAACAGACTCACTTTGCACTTGTTGAATACTTGTATAGAATGATGTGACACCAATAATGGAAATTAGTTATAATGATGTGAGTGTGAGAGGTACTCCATATTCAAATACTTTACAGACTGAATGAACAAGAGCTGCCCCATTTTCGTGAAGCCAAATAATAGCTTCACAATATCTTCTGCCATGCTTCAGTTCAAAACGAATATAGGAAATATTGGAAGAAATAATTTGCTTTTATATATTTAAGAGAACCACATACTCTTTCTTAGGACATATTAGACATGTCTGCTTGTTCTGCAGTGCGGTTTAGCTGAACATTCTGTTCTTCTGACAGCAAAATGTTATTTGCAGGTTGTACCACTTAGTGGCAATCTTGGTTTCATACAGTGGGTGGATAATACAAAAAGTCTGAAAGAATTAATAGAATCTTCATACACAGAAGAAGAGAAAACATCTGCGTGAGTATAAATGATGAAATGTTTTATAAACATAAAGTACAGGTTTTTAATTTATCCCCAAAATCTAATTTTTTTTAATTTTTTGTTTTTATACTTCATTGACACAGTCCTAAGATCATTTCACAATGCTGCAACTGGTTTCAACCTGCAAATAGTCATGTCTAGAGCAAAGACCTTTGATAATGCAGTGGAAACCACTTGCAGCAAAGTGGTTTTCTTTGCATTATCAAGCAGAAACTGCTTGCAGCATATAGCTTTTAATCTGTAGATGACCACTGGCTGATTGAAACTGTTTAAGGTAGTGAAAATGCTCTTGGGATTGTGTTGCAAAAATACAAAAAATGAAAGAGCATAGTGAGTCACTAAATCTCCAACGATGATTAATGAATTTTTTCCCATAAAGTTTTTCAGCAATGTTTTGTTTTGCTATTTCAGCATAGACAAAATAACACTGTTCATGAAAATATTTTGTTACAGGCGTGAGGCTTCAACACGCTATAGAGGCTGGCTGGCTGCTTCAAATCCAAGTAAAACAAACTTGACGGAGAAAGAAAAATATGAAAGTGCTTACCGTAAATATTCACCTGAAGAAACAGTTAAAATATACAATGAGAATGTAAACAGCATACCTTGGGATATTATGCGGTAAAGTATTGCTGTAATTACTGTTTCAGAAATCATCAGTGTGCATAATAAGATTTTTGAATGTAAATGTATTCACTGCTCCTGCTTGTGACATCTAAGTTACATGAATATAGTGGTGCACTAACATTCAGCTGTCACAAGCACTAAACCTAGTCAGTATCATCAAGGAAAAATTCAGAATTATTTTGTAGGACCATCCATGAAAATGGCAAGCTTTCATTCATTTACCTAGGTAACACATTCAAGTGATTGGTACTGCAAGATCATGGGTTAATGTAAGTGCAAGATAAGCTATTGCAAATGTGGAATTCTGGTACATTAATAACCGTGCGCCAGATGTCACTTTGTGGGATGAAGTTCCATACCTATTGCACTTGATCAGTCAGTACGGGGACAGTAATAGCTGGTTGTGGATGGTGCTGGAGTTGTCATATAATGATGTCCCATATATGCTAGACTGGAGACAGAGCTGGTGATCGAGCAGGTCGGGGCAGCATCTCAATCCAGTAGAGCATGTTGAGTTACTACAGCGGTACGTGGGTAAGCATTATACTGTGGGAAATCACCCCCTGGAACACTATTCATGAACAACAGCATAACAGGTTCAATCACTAGATTGACATACAAATTTGCAGTCAGGGTGCATGGGATAATCATGAGAATTCTGCTGCTGTCACACAAAACTGCACGCCAGACCATTACTCCAGGTGCAGGTTCAGTGTGCGTAGTATGCAGACAGGTCAGTTGCAGGCTCTCCATTTGCCTTCTCCTAACCAACACACTACCATCACTGCCGCTAAGATAGAAGCAGCTTTCATCAGAAAACACAACTATTCCTCTCCCTGCCCTCAAATAATCTCTCGCTTGATACCACTGAAGAAGCAAATGGTGCTGGTTGGGGTCAATGAAATGCATGCCACAGGGCATCTGTCTCAGAGCTATTCTTGAAGTAATCTATTTGTAACAATTTATTGGGTTATTGTGATGCCAACTGCTGCTCATATTGCTGCTGCATGTGCAATGTGATGTGACAGAACCATATGCCAAACATAGTTGTCTCCCCTGTCACTAGAGCCATGTGGCCATCTGGAGCCTGGTCATCTTGCGACCGTACATGCTCGTGACCACTGCTACCAGCACTCTATCACTTTGGCTACCTTCGTACTGATCTTCCTGCAATACTGCTGAAGGAACATCCAGATTCTCATAGCCCTATTATGCAACCTAGTTAAAACTTGGTGAGATGTTGATAGTTGTGTCTTTGTCATGTTAAAGGCATACGTGACTAACATCAACTCACCATATCCAATCTCAAAGATAACTAATACCTATGACTGTTACAGTGTGCATTTAAAGCAAAGCTGATTTGCATTCTCATAGTGGCACTACTAGCGCCATTCATATGTGACTTCCATGAAATTTGAATAGACATAATTTCAAATGTAGAAACATGACTAACAACTTACGTCTATGTCTCACAACTCATTCTTGGTGTTGCAATCTTCTCTGTTGGTGTTTTATGTGGTACTGCCATGATCAATCATTATTATCATTTATGCAAGCAACAGTCTGTAATTTTTTCTTTCTTGATTTATTTTTCAATGCTGATTACTTATCTGTTAAAATAATATCTTTGGACTCCTGTATAGAGCTGTTTTTGAATTACAGGTCACTCATTTTCATCCCTGTTGCATCATCACACAGATTACTTCCGGTACCACTATTATCTCACTCCCTCCCATTTCCTATTCCACTTGTGAATGCTGTGCAAAAGTACACTGAGGTGACAAAAGTAATGGGATAGGGTGGAGCTGTAATTTGTAATTAAGTGATTCAACTGAAAAGGTTTCTGATGTGATTATGACTGCACATTCGGAATTAACAGACTTCGAATGCAGAATGGTAGCTGTAACTTGACATAAGGCACATTCCATTTCAGAAATGATTTGCGAATTCAATGCTCCCAGACCCATAGTGTCAAGAGTGTGTTGAGAATACCAAATTTCATTCATTATCTCTCAGCACGGACAACACACTGACTGGTGGCTTTCAGTTAACAACCTGGAGCAGCAACATTTGCATGTAATTGTCAGTGCTAACAGACAAGCAACAGTGCGTGAAATAACCACAGAAATCAGTATGGGACATACAGCAAATGTATCCATTCGGACAGTGCAGTGAAATTTAGTGGTAATGGGCTATGGCAGCAGGTGACTGATGCGAGTTCCTCTGCTGACAGCATGACATCACCTGCAGTGCCACTCCTGTGCTTGTGACCATATTGTTTGGACCCTAGACAACTGGAAAACTGACGCTTGGTCAGATGAGTCCCAGTTTCAGTTGCTAAGAGCAGATGCTTGGATTCAAGTGTGATGCAGACCCCATGAATCCAAGGACCCAAATTGTCAACAAGCAACTATGCAAGCCAGTGGTGTCTCCGTAATTCTGTGGGCTGGCTTACATGGAAGGGACTGGGTCCTCTGGTCTTACCGAACCGATCATTGACTGGAAATGGCTAAGTTCAGCTCCTTGTAGATCATTTACAGCCATTCATGAATTTCATGTTTCCAAACAGTGAAGGAATTTTGATGATTGAGGATCCGTGTCACGAGGCCTTAACTGTTTGTGATTCGTTTGAAGAACATTCTGGACAGTTTGAGTGCCAACAGGCCTCCCATTGAACATTTACAGTACATAATCAAGAGGTCAATTTGTGCACAATATCCTGAACCAGCAATGCTTTCACAATTATGGATAGTTGTAGAGGCAGTTGACTCAATATTTCTGCAGGAGAATTCCATCGGCTTGTTGAATCCATGCCATGTAGAGTTGCTGCACTGGATAGAGTGAAAGGAGGTCCGGCACTATAGTAGGAGGTATCTCATGACTTTTGTTACCTCAGTGTAACGACTATCAGTATGACCTTCAATTTCTATGGTTTTCATGTTATGATCATATCCTGAAATATATGTGGGAGGAAGTAATATGCTTCATAATTCCTCTTTGGAGTGTGTGCTTTCGACATTTTAACAGTAACCCCCTCCATGATGTGTGCTTCCTATGTATGCTCTGTCACCAATGTTTGAAAAGCATCCCCTAGACACTCTCATGTTCACTGAGTTAATCTGTATTCACTCTATTAAACCTACATGTTAAGATCCAAGACTGACAAGCAATACAGTGGAATCAGTTGATTCTAGCAGTTTGCAAACAATCTCTTCTGTGGATGAACTACATTTCATTAGGATTCTTCATGTGAATATCAGTCTGGCATCTGTTTTTCCTCTAACTATTTCTATCTCATTTTAAGTCACTTTCCATGATTGACCACCAATTGTGTAATTAAACAACAATGGATTCCACTTACTTATGTACACTGTTACATTTATGTATTCTGAGAATCAAATGTTCCTACACCAAAGTGTCAATTTGCTGTATGTCTTTGTGCACTTTGTTACAATTTTCTGCAATTCCAACATTACTGTATGTACACTGAAACACTTTTTTGGGCTTTGACTGGAGCAGCTTTAATCCAGTTAGAAAGTCATCAGTTCAGTTAAAATTCTGGTCCAATATTCAGCAAATTTTATGTAGTTCACTAGGCAACAGTATGGAATTATGTTGAATGTCTTCCAGAAATTAATAAGTATGGCATACATGTGGATACCTTTACCTACTGCCTTGCGCCATAAAGATTTGACACTGCACCATTTTGTTGTTTCAACAAGTGACAGACATGCATGAGTGATAAATTAGAAAAGTCTGTGGATAGTGTTGTGTTGCTGTGTTCAATATGTTGAAATTTATACCAAACAAAGAGCATTAATGGAAAGCATTAATTTTTTGTTTTCATTTGAAGAAAACTGCTGCTGAATCATACCAATTAATTTGAGAAGCTTATGGTGAATATGCTCCATCACAAGATACAAGTGAATGATGGTTTTAGCATTTCAAAAATGGTGACTTCAATGTTGCAGACAAGGAACATGAAAAACCACAAAACAAAACAAAAAAAATAAGATGATGTGGTATTGGAGGCATTGTTGAACAAAGATATTCACAAATACAGAAACAACTCGCTGACCAATTTGGCATTAATCAACAAGCTGTTCCCAGTAGTCTATGAGAGATTGGAAACATTCAGTAGATCGATAGATGGGTACCACATTAGTTGAACAACAGGCAAATGAAAAAGCACAAAAAGAACTTGAGATTTTGCTTGCTTTGTACAAAAGGAAGTCACTTTTGTATTGTATAGTTACACAGTATGAAAAGTGGATTTAATTTGAGAATCCCAAGTGCAAAAGAATCATGGGTAGACCAAGATACATCATCCACATCGAATGCAAGACTGGTGGATCTCTTTGGCAGGAAGACAATGTTCTGTGTTTGGTGGGACCGGAGGTGTGTCGTCTGTTATGAGCGGTTAACACTAAATGTTGCCAACAACTGACTGATGTGAACTATTTGCTGCTTGAAAAAAAGGCCACAGTACCGAAAGAGGCAACACAGTCATTTTTCTTCACAACAGTGCTTCTTCACATGTGGCAAAACTGGTTTGCGACACATTGTAAGCACTCATCTGGGAAGTTCTACTCCATGCTGCTTACTCACCAGACTTGGCTCCTACCAATTACCACTTGTTTGCATCAATGGGTCACACACTTTCTGAGCAGTGCTTTGGTTCATACGAAGATGTGAAAAAATGCCTCAATGAATGGTTCACGGCAAAAGGGGAAAATTTTTGCTGGTGGTATTCACAAATTGCCCGAAAGATGGGAAAAATGTATAACAGATAATGGAGCATACTTCTAATAAAGCACTATTTATCATTCTTCTGAATGTATTGTGTTTTTTTTAGACAAAAAATTTGTGTTTCATACCTGTACAGCTGGTATGTCAATATTTAATTTTGACATGCATGCAGAATTTGAAAAGAGAAACTGTATAATGATGTTTCATAGCATAGCAGCTTCAGAAGAATAATTCAGAGTTTCGGCAACTATAGGTCATTCTCATGTTGAAATTTTTTTGTGTCATTAAATTTTGTGATTAAATTGTCTCTGCATGTGTGGCAGTTCTAACACTGCTATTGAACAATTATGGGACTTCCACAGTAAAACTTTGTCAGCACATACGTATCTATACAATTTCGTTCATTGATACTCCAAATTTTTGTCCCTTGGTATGAATGTTCATTATTGGCTGTTCAGACAATCTGCAAGCTGTTCTCTTTTGCACTTCATAATTCCTTTTAACACCTTTAGCCATTCTTTTATCACATGTTTGACCAGTTTTGCATTTCACGTTTGTGTCATTTTGAAACCTCACAAAGAAGAAATATTAGTGGCTGACAGCTGATATGCCTGACAATCCATCATCACATGAATTCTACAGCTTTATAGTCACTGATTCCCTTCCCCGTGATAATGGAAACCAAGAATTCAGTGCTGATAGGTATCCTGATATCTAAGACATTGCCATTACAGTTTGATTATGTAAGTAATTGCTTGAAGTAGTTTGAAAACGACATGCATTGTAAATAAAATGGCAAAAAATGCGTAATCTGAAGTTAAGTGCCTCAGAATGGACAATTTTCTTTGACAGTGGATGGATGCAATGATACAGATGCCAAGTCATATCCTGTTATGGTTACATTCTATGATACTCCGCAGGGAAAAAGTAGTGAACACTGTGCTATCCATGCCAGCATTAGATAGGGACTCAACAGGGTGAAACACAGGTGACCTGATGTTATCACATCTGAGTTCTTATAACTTACCAATTGAAAACTGTGTGGCATTCTGCTCCGACAGTGCTCCTGTTACTACAAGATAGGACACAAAAATGGGGTTGCAACAATTCTGAAGGAAGTTTAACAAGGTACTGCCATCATAGATTGCATTTGCCACCTGAGTAATCTACCAGCTGAAAAAGCTGCTGGAAAATTGCGATTTAAAGTTAATGAGATCCTTCTTATATATTTTATTTCTTAGAGAAGAGTATCAAAAGAAAACAACACCTTCAGAAATTACAGAAATTCCGCAATAAAGAGGCAAAGAAAATTCTGAAGTGTGTATGTACTAGGAGGTTATTTTTAGGCAGATGTTTGAATACACTCATGCTCATAAATTAAGGATAATTGCAGAATGTGGTGCCACACAATCTGGCACTACACAAAACTGGCACCAATAGTATAGGCACATAGGAAACACACTACACAGATCTGTAAGTCCATGGTATTGGTGATAAGTTGAGAAAACTGCCCCGAAGCACGTGTGCTACAAAACAACAGACCTGTTACAGTTACTCTGTCAAAGACATGCAGAGGTGTATGTGCACCAATCATAATCCCACCCCACACCATCAAACCACGACATCCATACAGGTCCCTTTCAAGGACATTAAGGGGTTGGTATCTGGTCCCTATTTCACGCCAGATGAAAACCCGGTGAGAATCTCTGTTCAGACTATACCTGGACTCGTCCGTGGGACCACTGTTCCAGTGACCATGCACTTGTGTTCTTGACACCATGCTTTACGGGCTCTCCTGTCAGTGGAATGCACCTTGCAGGTCTCTGGGCAAATAAACCTTGTCTGTTCAGTCGTCTGTAGACTGTGTGACTGGAGACAACTGTTCCAGTGGCTACAGTAAGGTCCTGAGCGAGGCTACCTGCAGTACTCCGTGGCCGTCTGCGGACACTGATGGTGAGATATCATCGGTCTTTTTGTGTTGTTGTACACTATGGACATCCCATACTGTAGTGCCTGGACACATTTCCTGTCTGCTGGAATTGTTGCCATAATCCTGAGATCACACTTTGTGGAATATGAAGGGCCCATGCTACGACCTGGTGTGTTTGACCAGCCTCCAGTCGCCGTAGTATTCTACCCCTCATAACGTCATCAGTATGTGTTCTTTGAGCCATTTTCAACACACAATCACCACTAGCACGTCTGAAAAGTCTGTACACTTACTCGCTGCACCGTACTCTGACATGCACCAACACACCTCTACATGTGTGGACTGCTGCCAGCACCACCGTGCGGCAACCGCAGGTCAAATGCACCACATGGTCATATCCTGATGTGATTTAAACCCACAAACCACCGACCAGAGTGTTGTTTCACCATGTATCAGCATTATCCTTAATTTATGAGCATGAGTGTAGACTACTGGGCCAGTAGGATCCACTTCTTTCTTTCTTCAAGCAGGAAGTACTATTAAGTACCCAAAACATTTCCACAAGCTTGACAACTTTCAGAGTACCTAGAGTTGAACAAAGTGGGTACAAAGAGTATCAGAAGAAGAGAATTCTTGATTCTGCTACTACATATGGTCCTAAAAGAATAGCATATTCTTCCAAATGAGACAAATCCATCCTAAGAAATAAGATTTTTGCCACAACATGTGAGGAAAAATTGTGTATTTTCCTGTTCTCAAACTTGAACAAGACCTTTTGCACTTTCCTTAGATTAGAGATTAGATTAGTTTTTCGTTCCATAGATCCGTGTTGAGGAGATCCTTGCGGATTCACCATATATATATATATATATATATATATATATCTCTCTTTCCTGACGAAGCAACCGTTTGTGGCGAAAGCTTGAATTTTGTGTGTATGTTTGTGTGTCTATCGACCTGCCAGTGCTTTTGTTTGGTAAGTCTCATCATCTTATTTTTTAGATATATTTTCCCATGTGGAACGTTTCCCTCTATTATATTCATATATATATATATATATATATATATATATATATATATATATATATATATATATATATATATATATATATATATATATATATATAAACAAAGATGATGAGACTTACCAAACAAAAGCGCTGGCACGTCGATAGACACACAAACATACATACAAAATTCAAGCTTTCGCAACAAACGGTTGCTTCGTCAGGAAAGAGGGAAGGAGAGGGAAAGGCGAAAGGATGTGGGTTTTAAGGGAGAGGGTAAGGAGTCATTCCAATCCCGGGAGCGGAAAGACTTACCTTAGGGGGAAAAAAGGACAGGTATACACTCGCGCGCGCGCACACACACACACAACACACACATATCCATCCACATGTATACAGACACAAGCAGACATACACAGAGGCAAAGAGTTTGGGCAGAGATGTCAGTCGAGGCAGAAGTACAGAGGCAAAGATGTTGTTGAAAGACAGATGAGGTATGAGCGGCAGCAAATTGAAATTAGAAATTAGCGGAGGTTGAGGCCTGGCGGATAGCGAGAAGAGAGGATATGCTGAAGGGCAAGTTCCCATCTCGGAATTCTGACAGGTTGGTGTTAGTGGGAAGTATCCAGATAACCCGGATGGTGTAACACTGTGCCAAGATGTGCTGGCCGTGCACCAAGGCATGTTTAGCCACGGGGTGAACCTCATTACCAACAAACACTGTCTGCCTGTGTCCATTCATGCAAATGGACAGTTTGTTGCTGATCATTCCCACATAGAAGGCTTCACAGTGTAGGCAGGTCAGTTGGTAAATCACGTGGGTGCTTTCACGCGTGGCTCTGCCTTTGATCGTGTACGCCTTCCGGGTTACAGGACTGGAGTAGGTGGTGGTAGGAGGGTGAATGGGACAGGTTTTACACCGGGGGCGGTTACAAGGGTAGGAGCCAGAGGGTAGGGAAGGTGGTTTGGGGATTTCATAGGGATGAACTAAGAGGTTACGAAGGTTAGGTGGACGGCGGAAAGACACTCTTGGTGGAGTGGGGAGGATTTCGTGAAGGATGGATCTCATTTCAGGGCAGGATTTAAGGAAGTCTTATCCCTGCTGGAGAGCCACATTCAGAGTCTGATCCAGTCCCGGAAAGTATCCTGTCACAAGTGGGGCACTTTTGGGGTTCTTCTGTGGGAGGTCCCAGGTTTGAGGAGATGAGGAAGTGGCTCTGGTTATTTGCTTCTTTCACTTTGCCACAAAGAAAAATGATCCTAATCCTACTCCTAATGATCCAACTCCCCAAGACACTATCCAAATTGAACCCTGCCTGGAACAGTTCCGTCCTCGGTCACAGCGGGACCCACCTCCTCTTCCTCAAAATCACCCTCTCCAAACCTTCCAGGAATTTCTGAATTCCAGGCTTGCCTCTCAATCCTTCTTAAAAATCCTTAATCCTACTCCAAACATCACCACTGCTGAAGCCCAGGCTATCCGTGATCTGAAGGCTGACCAATCCATCGTCATTCTTCTGGCGGACAAGGGTTCCACGACCGTGGTACTTGATCGTCGGGAGTATGTGGCTGAGGGACTACGTCAGCTTTCAGACAACACTACTTACAAAGTTTGCCAAGGTAATCCCATTCCTGATGTCCAGGCGGAGCTTCAAGGAATCCTCAGAACCTTAGGCCCCCTACAAAACCTTTCACCTGACTCCATCAACCTCCTGACCCCACCAACACCCCGCACCGCTACCTTCTACTTTCTTCCTAAAATTCACAAATCCAATCATACCGGCCGTCCCATTGTAGCTGGTTACCAAGCCCCCACAGAACGCATCTCTGCCTACGTAGATCAACACCTTCAACCCATTACATGCAGTCTCCCATCCTTCATCAAAGACATCAACCACTTTCTCGAACGCCTGGAATCCCTACCCAGTCTGTTACCCCCAGAAACCATCCTTGAAACCATTGATGCCACTTCCTTATACACAAATATTCTGCATGTCCAGGGCCTCGCTGCGATGGAGCACATCCTTTCACGCCGATCACCTGCCACCCTACCTAAAACCTCTTTCCTCACTACCTTAGCCAGCTTCATCCTGACCCAAAACTTCTTCACTTTCGAAAGCCAGACATACCAACAATTAAAGGGAACAGCCATGGGTACCAGGATGGCCCCCTCGTATGCCAACCTATTCATGGGTCGCTTAGAGGAAGCCTTCTTGTTTACCCAGGCCTGCCAAGGTACAGATTTATTGATGACATTTTCATGATCTGGACTCACAGTGAAGAACAACTCCAGAATTTCCTCTCCAACCTCAACTCCTTTGGTTCCATCAGATTCACCTGGTCCTACTCTAAATCCCATACCACTTTCCTTGACGTTGACCTCCACCTGTCCAATGGCCAGCTTCACACGTCCGTCCACATCAAACCCACCAACAAGCAACAGTACCTCCATTATGACAGCTGCCACCCATTCCACATCAAACGGTCCCTTCCCTACGGCCTACGTCTTCGTGGCAAACGAATCTGCTCCAGTCCGGAATCCCTGAACCATTACACCAACAACCTGAAAACAGCTTTCGCATCCCGCAACTACCCTCCCGACCTGGTACAGAAGCAAATAACCAGAGCCACTTCCTCATCTCCTCAAACCTGGAACCTCCCACAGAAGAACCCAAAAAGTGCCCCACTTGTGACAGGATACTTTCCAGGACTGGATCAGACTCTGAATGTGGCTCTCCAGCAGGGATACGACTTCCTTAAATCCTGCCCTGAAATGAGATCCATCCTTCATGAAATCCTCCCCACTCCACCAAGAGTGTCTTTCCGCCGTCCACCTAACCTTCGTAACCTCTTAGTTCATCCCTATGAAATCCCCAAACCACCTTCCCTACTCTCTAGCTCCTACCCTTGTAACCGCCCCCGGTGTAAAACCTGTCCCATGCACCCTCCCACCACCACCTACTCCAGTCCTGTAACCCGGAAGGCGTACACGATCAAAGGCAGAGCCACGTGTGAAAGCACCTACGTGATTTACCAACTGACCTGCCTACACTGTGAAGCCTTCTATGTGGGAATGACCAGCAACAAACTGTCCATTTGCATGAATGGACACAGGCAGACAGTGTTTGTTGGTAATGAGGATCACCCCGTGGCTAAACATGCCTTGGTGCACGGCCAGCACATCTTGGCACAGTGTTACACTGTCTGGGTTATCTGGATACTTCCCACTAACACCAACCTGTCAGAACTCCGAGATGGGAACGTGCCCTTCAGCATATCCTCTCTTCTTGCTATCCGCCAGGCCTCAACCTCCGCTAATTTCTAATTTCAATTTGCTGCCGCTCATACCTCACCTGTCTTTCAACAACATCTTTGCCTCTGTACTTCTGCCTCGACTGACATCTCTGCCCAAACTCTTTGCTTCTGTGTATGTCTGCTTGTGTCTGTATACATGTGGATGGATATGTGTGTGTGTGTGTGTGTGTGTGTGTGTGTGTGTGTGCGAGTGTATACCCGTCCTTTTTTCCCCCTTTTCTTGCAGCTCCCGGGATTGGAATGACTCCTTACCCTCTCCCTTGAAACCCACATCCTTTCGTCTTTCCCTCTCCTTCCATCTTTCCTGACAAAGCAGCCGTTGGCTGCGAAAGCTAGAATTTTGTGTGTATGTTTGTGTTTGTTTGTGTGTCTATCGACGTGCCAGCGCTTTTGTTTGGTAAGTCACATCATCTTTGTTTTTTTATATATATAAAGCTGAAATAACAATACTAATAGTATGAATATATACAATACATCATTTGTTTCTATTAAATAATTCGTCAATAGAGTAGAAGGAGTTGGCCAGTAGTAAGTCTTTCAGGCCCCTTTTAAACTGATCTGTATTTGTAGCTAAATTTTTTTATGTTTGCTGGCAAATTATTGAAGATGAGTGTTCCTGAGTAGTGGACCCCTTTTTGAACTAAAGTAAGTGCTTTTAAGTCCTTGTGCAGATCATTTTTGTTCCTGATATTGTATGTATGAACTGAGCTGTTTGTTGGAAAAAGAGATATATTATTTAGGACAAATTTCATTAAGGAGTAAATATACTGAGAGGCAGTAGTTAGTATACCCAGTTCTTTGAAGAGGTTTCTACAAGACGTCCGTGAATTTACTCCACAAATAACACGTATTACACACTTTTGGACTCTGAAAACTTTTGTTTGACTTGAAGAGTTACCCCAAAATATTATACCATATGACATTATGGAATGAAAGTAGGCAGTACATTTTCATGTAACTATTCCTCTATTTGACAAATTGAATGTTGCCCTTCAGACTTCTTCCCCACAAGTTCTTTTTTTATTAGAACTTCTAATGGATTTGCTAAAGCAACTGTTCACCATGTTTGTTAAGCCAAAACTTTTCAAAAGCTTGTTATTCCTTGAAGTTCAGTACAACTTGATTCAAAATCAAAGAAGTGATGATGAGTGAGTGTTTGACATTCAGACTTTGAGTACAGTGAATTATCTCCTGGATACAGATAAATCCCTTTTCTTTTCATCAGTGAGAAACTTTTGCACTACCTGTGACAACATCGTCAAGTTTTCACTCAAGGATGACGTGTTAAACCATGTTCAAGTTGCTAGATTTGACAAAATTTCATCCATTCATTTTTTTCTTGGAAAAAGTTCCTATCATGTTTTGCAAAGAAGAGACTGAAACTACAGATGAGGTGTTGAATAAACTTCAGAGGCAGTTTACATTTCTTCAGGTAGATGACACTTTGGCTTCAAGTCAAGATGCTGCAAATGATTCCAGTTGGTCACAAATATTAAGAATTCGTGGAGCCAATGGACTTCTTCATTGTAACCAGATTTCTAGAGTAATGCTCTGTATTCTCATCATACCTCACAGCATACAGAATGTGAACATGTTTTCAGTCTTGTGAAGAAAAATAGAACAGAATTCAGATCATCCATGACCAATAAATTGCTGGAATCTATTGCTATTTTGAAGACCACAAGTTCTGGTTCCTGTTGTGACAAAACATTTTCTCAGGACTTTTCGCAGGAAGCTAAAAAGGCCACAACTGTGACCTTTTAAGTCGATCTAGCTTGTGATTTTTAGTGTTTATTGTATTATTTCTTGCCCATATTATGTTAAACAAGTTTTATTGTGTAAAGCCTTTTTCAACTGCCGCATATCTGCTTAATTTATCAACGAAGTCCTATTGTGTACGCTCCCGAACAATATTCACCATACCTGCTGCTGTTTAACAGGGATTTCTTCATTTGTTATGTTCATCTGCAAATCATTGGCCTATAATGTAAGTAAATGTGATTTCATTGTAGTATCCTGTTTAAATAATGAATTACTGTATTTTTTAGCCCAGAAGTATTATTATTTTTGTCAAGTTGGTGTGTGTCCGAAATTGTTGGATTTTTTTGTCTTGCCTTAGTTTTACTGATGCTGTAGCTCTTTTCAAAAGTTGGCAGGTATGGGGATATGATCTCTGTGGCAAGGGGTTATGATGGGATGGGGGGGGGGGGGAGTGGCATAGGGATGAAGTAAAATATTGTGGAGGTTGGATGGGTGATGGAACACCACTTTAGGAAGGGTGGGAAAGATTTTGAGTCGGATGTCCCTCATTTTAGGGCATGATGATAGCTGATCAAAGCCCTGATGAACAATGTGGTTCAGTTGCTCCAGCCTGAGATGGTAGTGGGTGTTGAAGAGGGAATTCTTTTGAAGCTGGCTCTTGGAGGTGTTGGGAGGAGTGGGAATGTGTGGGGGAAATGGCGCAGGAAGTCTGTTTACGGATTAGATCTGGGCGTAGTGCCTGTCTGGTGAAAACATACATGTCTTTGAGAGCATGAACTTTTGCCTGAAGTCGTGTGTCACAGTAATAGTAAAAATCTCTATACCTCTGCATGAAGCGAAATAGCCAGTACTGTAAAATCTCTGAGGCACTTGCCAACCCCAATTATGTTAAGTTTGCGTGAAAGTGAAGAACTTGTGAGACGGACTTGGGTAATATTTAGCTAACATCTACTTCTCTTGAAGCTCCCAGTGCTCTGTGTGGACCAATGGTGAAAATACAGATTCAGACCA
The DNA here is from genome assembly GCF_023864275.1 of Schistocerca cancellata. Lineage (NCBI taxonomy): Eukaryota > Metazoa > Arthropoda > Insecta > Orthoptera > Acrididae > Schistocerca > Schistocerca cancellata. Next base: position 252,105,460 of record NC_064626.1, read on the forward strand.
AATTGTATTTTGGCAGTGATCATCTGTACTCCTAAGGAAGTGACATTTTGTTAGATTAATTTGTTCACCTATTTGCATATATGTATAAAAATACTGTGCACAGTGCATCAAAATTACCACCACAACATATTAATCTAGAACTGATGTATGCAAGAATTAGTTAATTTTCAAGAAATTGTTTCCTTTCTCATTTAAGATGACACATCTAATATCATTTTGTAAATTATCTATGGATCAATGTAGAAATATCCAATTAACAGAAATCATAATGAATAACAGGAAATTATTAGTGTGTAAAAATGTGTTTGTTGTTATCAGAAGAGAGGAAGGTAACTTTGAAAAGCATCTGCTTTTCATATTCAGAAATCTCTTAATTAAATAGCCATACCTCCTAAATTTGTCGGATATATCTGAAATTGTGTACTTGTAGTAGGGAAATTATCATCCAATCAATAAACTTCTAAGCTGAACTCAAAATGTCTTGTGGAGAAGTCCATAGCAACTCAGTTCAGTAACTTTTATCTGCTCTCCTAGTGCCAATCTTGAAGTAGTCAGTAGTGAAGTTCAAACAAATTGTCCTCACCTTACATTCATCCAATTTCTGTAGTAATGTTAAGGTTCACTTCTTTTGCATCAAGATCATACTTCACATCATAGCTCTTATACAGTGCTTCATGTCTCAGAAATTTGACCACTCTACTCTGAGATGCAAGTATGAGCTACATGTAAAAAAGTCCATTTGCACATTGACCAGAATTCAGTGTTTACTTATTGTAGAGGTTACAGCTTTCTGCGTTGAAGTATTATCAGGAAAAAATTTGCTCAAATGTCATCTGATATAAATAATATTACAAAAGTGTATGAAGATTGTGAACTTGTTTTAAATCTTTAAAAATGTAAAGTTATGCTCCTCATAAAATAGAGAAAAGTAGTGTCCTAAGACTACAATGTAAATAACACTTGAAATCTGTCAGCTCATACAAATGTCTTAGTGTAACGTTTGTAGGGATATGAAATGGAATAATCATGTAGGCTCAGCTATAAGTGAGACTGGTGGCAGACTGCAGTTCACTGGCGGGAGAATGGGTAAATGAGGTCAGTCTGCTAGTGATACTGCTTACAAATCAGTTGTGCGTCCCATCTTAGAATATTGCTCTTTTGCGTGGAACCTGTACCACACAGGACTAACACAGGATACTGAATATATACAAGGAGGGCAGCACAGATTGTCACAGCTTTGTTAGATTCGTGATAGGGCACCTCTGAAATCTTGAAAACTTTACTGGCAAATGATTGAAAATAGACAACACTTGTTGTTTGTTGTTGTTGTGGTCTTCAGTCCTGAGAATGGTTTGATGCAGCTCTCCATGCTACTCTATCCTGTGCAAGCTTCTTCATCTCCCAGTATCTACTGCAACCTACATCCTTCTGAATCTGCTTAGTGTATTCATCTCTTGGTCTCCCTCTACGATTTTTACCCTCCACACTGCCCTCCAATGCTAAATTTGTGATCCCTTGATGCCTCAAAACATGTCCTACCAACCGATCCCTTCTTCCAGTCAAGTTGTGCCACAAACTTCTCTTCTCCCCAATCCTATTCAATACCTCCTCATTAGTTACGTGATCTACCCACCTTATCTTCAGCATTCTTCTGTAGCACCACATTTCGAAAGCTTCTATTCTCTTCTTGTCCAAACTAGTTATCGTCCATGTTTCACTTCCATACATGGCTACACTCCATACAAATACTTTCAGAAACGACTTCCTGACACTTAAATCTATACTCGATGTTAACAAAGTCCTCTTCTTGAGAAACGCTTTCCTTGCCATTGCCAGTCTACATTTTATATCCTCTCTACTTCGACCATCATCGGTTATTTTACTCCCTAAATAGCAAAACTCCTTTACTACTTTAAGTGTCTCATTTCCTAATCTAATTCCCTCAGCATCACCCGACTTAATTTGACTACATTCCATTATCCTCGTTTTGCTTTTGTTGATGTTCATCTTATATCCTCCTTTCAAGACACTGTCCATTCCGTTCAACTGCTCTTCCAAGTCCTTTGCTGTCTCTGACAGAATTACAATGTCATCGGCGAACCTCAAATACTTCATAGTAAACCTGAATATTTTCACCAACAGATACCTCTAATACCAAAAGTAAATAAGTAGTCCAGTGTCCCCATTTCACTAAGTTCTCCGCTACCAAGGACTTAACTTCTTAGGTCACTATCACTTTCCAGCTACCCTCCTGTACCCATAATACATACTACTTCTTGGGCTACCATCCTGCCTATGACTCATCTTTGGAAAGCTTCATAAAACTTTTCCATCATGTTCTCCCCCAAAAATGAATTTCTACAGGTATTGGAGGCGGATTTGCTGCTACTATCTGCACTGTGTCTCAGCAAATCTGGAATGTTTTAGTTGATGATGTCATCACATCTAACGATGACCTCCCACCCATGTGGTGCCTCAGCATATTGCTTTGGGTCAGTCACCCATAATGCGAAGACAGAAAATCTGAACCGCTCAACTCCATTGTAACACTTAAAAACCATGCTTTACTTGATCAGTGCAGAGCTATCAATAGTTACATCTGTGTTGTTATTAAACATGCTAGATTCCAAACAAAAAACTATTCCACTTAATCTGAGAGCTCCTCCAAGCTCTTATCTGAATTTTAACTATTCGCAGCTCTCTTTAGATTAGATTAGATTTACTTTCATTTCAATTGATCTGTAATGAGGAGGTCCTCCAGGATGTAGAACATGTCAGAAAAAACAATAATACATGACAAATATTTACAACAGAAACAAATAAGCTAATGTACCTTCCACAGGTCCCAAGTGGAATGATCGTCATTTTTTTAAATGAACGCTGTATGAAAGAATCATTGTACAAACACTAATGCACTGAATTTAAAATTTAAAAAAAATGTTTTTTATTAATTTATAGGGTAATAAACATGTAATAGAACTACTACAATACTTATTTTCAGTGGAACATTACTGCACTGAAATGGTGCAGAAGTTAGATTGTACTTATATACTGTAAAAAGTAAAACTGACAACTACTTCAGCCTATTCCTAAATCATCTTAGCATCCAGTGTAAGCCAGGCATACTCCCAAAACTTCCTTGTGTAATGACCACTTCGTCAACAAATTACATTCATGTAACTCAGTGCATGGGACTGAATGTCATTGTGTACAAGTTACTGCTGTTAGAGGGGGCCTATGGCCTTTGCCAAATACTTCAACTGAGTCTACCCCTGACATAGTGAACAACAAGTCTATGAAGGATACACAGCTACAGACTGTATGGATTCCATGAGTGAAAAAACTCTGTGCAGCTACTCACTTCTGTTATAGTCCCTGTTGAATCTTCAGCACCCTATCTTCTGTCCATCCACATCTGCTCTGTATTGAATCATGTTATTTTTCTTTTCTTTTCTTATATACACTCCTGGAAATGGAAAAAAGAACACATTGACACCGTTGTGTCAGACCCACCATACTTGGTCCGGACACTGCGAGAGGGCTGTACAAGCAATGATCACACGCACGGCACAGCGGACACACCAGGAACCGCGGTGTTGGCCGTCGAATGGCGCTAGCTGCGCAGCATTTGTGCACCGCCGCCGTCAGTGTCATCCAGTTTGCCGTGGCATACGGAGCTCCATCGCAGTCTTTAACACTGGTAGCATGCCGCGACAGCGTGGACGTGAACCATATGTGCAGTTGACGGACTTTGAGCGAGGGCGTATAGTGGGCATGCGGGAGGCCGGGTGGACGTACCGCCGAATTGCTCAACACATGGGGCGTGAGGTCTCCACAGTACATCGATGTTGTCGCCAGTGGTCGGCGGAAGGTGCACGTGCCCGTCGACCTGGGACCGGACCGCAGCGACGCACGGATGCACGCCAAGACCGTTGGATCCTACGCAGTGCCGTAGGGGACCGCACCGCCACTTCCCAGCAAATTAGGGACACTGTTGCTCCTGGGGTATCGGCGAGGACCATTCGCAACCGTCTCCATGAAGCTGGGCTACGGTCCCGCACACCGTTAGGCCGTCTTCCGCTCACGCCCCAACATCGTGCAGCCCGCCTCCAGTGGTGTCGCGACAGGCGTGAATGGAGGGACGAATGGAGACGTGTCGTCTTCAGCGATGAGAGTCGCTTCTGCCTTGGTGCCAATGATGGTCGTATGCCTGTTTGGCGCCGTGCAGGTGAGCGCCACAATCAGGACTGCATATGACCGAGGCACACAGGGCCAACAACCGGCATCATGGTGTGGGGAGCGATCTCCTACACTGGCCGTACACCACTGGTGATCGTCGAGGGGACACTGAATAGTGCACGGTACATCCAAACCGTCATCGAACCCATCGTTCTACCATTCCTAGACCGGCAAGGGAACTTGCTGTTCCAACAGGACAATGCACGTCCGCATGTATCCCGTGCCACCCAATGTGCTCTAGAAGGTGTAAGTCAACTACCCTGGCCAGCAAGATCTCCGGATCTGTCCCCCATTGAGCATGTTTGGGACTGGATGAAGCGTCGTCTCACGCAGTCTGCACGTCCAGCACGAACGCTGGTCCAACTGAGGCGCCAGGTGGAAATGGCATGGCAAGCCGTTCCACAGGACTACATCCAGCATCTCTACGATCGTCTCCATGGGAGAATAGCAGCCTGCATTGCTGCGAAAGGTGGATATACACTGTACTAGTGCCGACATTGTGCGTGCTCTGTTGCCTGTGTCTATGTGCCTGTGGTTCTGTCAGTGTGATCATGTGATGTATCTGACCCCAGGAATGTGTCAATAAAGTTTCCCCTTCCTGGGACAATGAATTCACGGTGTTCTTATTTCAATTTCCAGGAGTGTATAAGCTATATGTAAACTGAACGAGCTATAAACCAAAGACACAATCGAAAGTAAATTAAGGAGATGTTTTGTGGTAAGGTAATGTTTTGATACAAAGTTAAATATCTGTGTGAAACAAAGTAAGAAATACGCTCTTCAATTTATTAATTCATGTATCTTCTCCCTTTTGTTTTGGGAATTGGTAGTGAACAGACATATGCTGGGATCCGTTGTACCAACATTGTTAAAGACTTGTATTTTAACCATTCATTAAAAGTATTATAAAAAGCAATTATAAAATGAACATTTATTTGCTTGGTTACAAGTTCAGCTCCTGTCTGTTCATTATTTCACTTGCTGCAGAGATCCTACGTCAAGAGGTTCGGTGCAGATAAGAATAATTAACGCCACATCTGGAATAGCGTTCCTGCATCAACATTACCACACTCAAGACTAAACACAATAGAATTAATGTGCAGACTTGATAAGCACCTATTGAACTTGGTTTACTTATACAAAAAATATTGTGCTTCGTGTGTTTAAGAACATGTAGAGAGTTCAGCAATTTCAATGGTTGTGGTGATTATTTGGTACCGCACACTACTGGAGGTAGCAGAATATAATGCAAATTATGTTTATTGACCTTGAATGTAATGATATTTAAGATCTGTTGATATTGGTATCAGTTAAAGTTCACCCAAGATTGTGCACAGATTCATAAATTACCTTCAAAATTTTCTCAACTATTCTTTTCAATTAGTTTTTCCAATTATTCAAGCAATTATTAATCCATTTCCACATCCCTATTTACCTCCCTCTCCAGAAAGGTGCTACCACAGAACTATGGCACTGGCACCAGTCTTCTGGTCATCCATAATTTTGATCTGACACTAGTTTAATAGATAAAAAATGTTTGGTTGTGGGCTGGGTTCTCTGGCAAGCAACAAAAGCAGGTCTGTGTTAGGATATAGTACTTCTTTATTTGCTTCTTTGCTAATTTATACAGCTTGGATTCCACCAAGAAACTATTCAGAAGTGGCCGTGAACAGGCTTGAGAAGGAACTCCACAAGTGTTTAATTATTACATCCTGCTAGTACAGTCAGTTAAGTGCATTTTCTTCTTCACATAATATTTGGCAGTGTAGGCCCAGCGAGGTAATGGCTGGAGGTGCAGACAGATGCAGGTTGTGTCCTTGGTGCTTACACAGTGTAGCACCATCATGGCACTCTGACTTGGCGACGGTGTGGACACTGCATGTGGCTCAGCTGCAGTATGGAGCAGGCAGTGGGTGACATTGGCCAGTGAAGTGGAAGGTCACAGTGTTGCCCAGAATGTGACTGCAAATTGCTGGCTGGACTTTGGAGGTGACGACCAATCATGAAAGGTGGTGGCTAGAGCAGTGTTGGCTGATTGAGCTGAGTAGACAGGCTGAGGTCCCTCATTTGCGGTGCATTAGTGACAAAGTTGTGATGACAGTGCAGAGGGGCGCAAACTGGTTGCATACGCTTACGGGCTGGTACGGCCATAGTTAAATACTGCTTCCTTGTGATTACAGTTGGGGAAGGCATGACACTTTGGTGTCACTTGAAACCATCTGGAACAGGGCAATGGCTGGCATTTGGCGGCACGCATCAACAACATGGAAGGTAGTTGTGCATTGTTCTGGAGTGGCTTTTGAATGCTGGCCCCAGAGTGATGACACCTGGCACAGTGGTATGGCCTGATATTGGCACTCAAGGTATGAAGACAAAGGAGCTGATCACACAGTTCAGTGACCAGCACCTGCTGTCTGGCTGTGTCCTCATTGTGGCCAAGAGCTATGACTTCTGCTCCAAGCTCTCCTATAGTTTTATCCATTGCACAAAGGCATTTAGACTTGGAACTGTCCAATGACCTACCACAATGTTACATAACTGAAATAAGGTGGTGTAAATAGACAGGACCATTCCCAAAACCCAGCAGTTCAATTCCCTGAAGATGACCACAGCAAATACAGTCAAAAAGTCAGCTGTTTAGATTCTAATGCTACCCTGTTGGTGGACACCATAAATAGAATTGATTAGGAGAAATTGCAGGGCATGTGTGCAAGAACTAATTCATTATCAATATACATAGTGGAAGACAGTCGTAGTAAATAATACTCATCTTTTGATTCTGGCTGTATTTGTTGTTTCTCGTTGTCCTGAAAATAAATCGTTCTATGATTTCGCCAAGGGGGTGTCTTGGATTGTGAAGGTGTCTATGAACAATATGTTGTCCTCTTCTTGCTCTCAGTATTCTAGCATAACTCATTCATCCAATAAAATTGTCAATAATGCTGATCTCAAAATTGAGTAATCGGGTGAAATATAACTTCTTTAAATGAAACACCAGTTGATATCACTTTAGTGTGTATTCTTCACTTTTAAATACCATTTTCCACGTTTCTTAATACATTGACAATAACAATCCACATGGAGACCAGTTCCATTTCAGCTCCTCTTCTCCACTGCTCCAAATCACCCCTCTATGGAAAGAGTAACTTAATCCAAAGATTACATTGATAGCTCACAGAACATGATTCATGTCAATATTTGCTCACATATGACATATAAGTAAAATAGTTAACAACTAATAGTAATTTCATTTTAAGTTTCAGCAATCAGTTAGTTTTGGAAACCATAAATTATAGTGGGTTTTTAACAGTTTTGTGTGATTTTAAGATCAAAATTCTCTGCCAATAACTGCTAAGTGGCAATGTAATTAGCCACAAATGATAATCAGTGTTCTCAGTAGAAAATAAAAATAAATATTTTTTGAGATTGAGGGCATTTTGTGGTCTAGACGTCCGATTTTTACCCCATTTTCAACTCTTCCCCCCCCCCCCCCCTTCCCCACCCCCCTTTCCCCCTACTTAAAAGGTGAAATCAAAAGGTAACTCACACAGCACAAGAGGGTACTAAGGAAAGTGGCACATAAGGTTGTAAAGTGCGCTGTGCACTGGTAGGGTGGTGGACGTGGTTCAGGTGATTGAGTCGTCCGAAGCCGACCAGACCAAAAAATTATTAAAATATATGAGCATAGCTGCAGTTGAAACCTCTGAAAAGTGATTTTTTTTTCAAAATGGCGGCTATTTGAAAATAGCAAAAAAATTGACTTTTTTGGGCATTCAGAGGTTCATAAAAAATTGGTATTTTGAAAATTGTTTAACTTTTAGTGATTCTGACCACAGCCAGTTCAGTTCTCTATGAAAATAGCTAAGCAGCATCAAAATTGGATGAGTTCTTTTTCGGCAATCCAAACACCCAGCAAAAAATGTGATTCTTAGGAAATCGCTTTTTAAGTTTTTGAAAGGGTTTTTGTCAGTTTCTAGGGACTTATCATCAGTCTGTGATGCCTGGAGCATACAGTACTCCTTCCTTGATCTCATAAATCTTGTTCGCATGCACCGCTTCCTCTTGGCCGCAGATCTGCTCTCTGTAGACGAGCAGTGCTCTGAGCATACAAGGCGGTCTGCATTGCGCATTCTGCAGAATTCGTACTCGATGTTGCTAAGTTGAATGCCCATGATCTTCAAAAATGGATTCTTTATAGAGTTTTGAGTATTCACACCAACACATCTTTCTAGTAAATTGTTGATTGATAGGTCCTTGTATACAGGGCTATTACAAATGATTGAACCGATTTCACAGCTCTACAATAACTTTATTATTTGAGATATTTTCACAGTGCTTTGCACACACATACAAAAACTCAAAGTTTTTTTAGGCATTCACAAATGTTCGAAATGTGCCCCTTTAGTGATTCGGCAGACATCAAGCCGATAATCAAGTCCTCCCACACTTGGCGCAGCATGTCCCCATCAATGAGTTCGAAAGCATCGTTGATGCGAGTTCGCAGTTCTGGCACGTTTCTTGGTAGAGGAGGTTTAAACACTCAATCTTTCACATAACCCCACAGAAAGAAATGGCATGGGGTTAAGTCGGGAGAGCGTGGAGGCCATTACATGAATTGCTGATCATGATCTCCACCACGACCGATCCATCGGTTTTCCAATCTCCTGTTTAAGAAATGCCGAACATCATGATGGAAGTGCGGTGGAGCACCATCCTGTTGAAAGATGAACTCGGCGCTGTCGGTCTCCAGTTGTGGCATGAGCCAATTTTCCAGCATGTCCAGATACACGTGTCCTGTAAAGTTTTTTTTGCAGAAGAAAAAGGGGCCATAAACTTTAAACCGTGAGATTGCACAAAACACGTTAACTTTTGGTGAATTGCGAATTTGCTGCACGAATGCGTGAGGATTCTCTACCGTCCAGAGTCTCAGATTGTGTCTGTTCACTTCACCATTAAGAAAAAATGTTGCTTCATCACTGAAAACAAGTTTCGCACTGAACGCATCCTCTTCCATGAGCTGTTGCAACCGCGCCGAAAATTCAAAGCGTTTGACTTTGTCATCGGGTGTCAGGGCTTGTAGCAATTGTAAACGGTAAGGCTTCTGCTTTAGCCTTTTCCGTAAGATTTTCCAAATCGTCGGCTGTGGTACGTTTAGCTCCCTGCTTGCTTTATTCGTCGACTTCCGCGGGCTACGCTTGAAACTTGCCCGCACGCGTTCAACCGTTTCTTTGCTCACTGCAGGCCGACCCGTTGATTTCCCCTTACAGAGGCATCCAGAAGCTTTAAACTGTGCATACCATCGCCGAATGGAGTTAGCAGTTGGTGGATCTTCGTTGAACTTCGTCCTGAAGTGTCGTTGCACTGTTATGACTGACTGATGTGAGTGCATTTTAAGCACGACATACGCTTTCTACATCTACATCTACATCTACATCCATACTCCGCAAGCCACCTGACGGTGTGTGGCGGAGGGTACCTTGAGTACCTCTATCGGTTCTCCCTTCTATTCCAGTCTCGTATTGTTCGTGGAAAGAAGGATTGTCGGTATGCCTCTGTGTGGGCTCTAATCTCTCTGATTTTATCCTCATGGTCTCTTCGCGAGATATACGTAGGAGGGAGCAATATACTGCTTGACTCTTCGGTGAAGGTATGTTCTCGAAACTTTGACAAAAGCCCGTACCGAGCTACTGAGCGTCTCTCCTGCAGAGTCTTCCACTGGAGTTTATCTATCATCTCCGTAACGCTTTCGCTATTACTGAATGATCCTGTAACGAAGCGCGCTGCTCTCCGTTGGATCTTCTCTATATCTTCTATCAACCCTATCTGGTACGGATCCCACACTGCTGAGCAGTATTCAAGCAGTGGGCGAACAAGCGTATTGTAACCTACTTCCTTTGTTTTCGGATTGCATTTCCTTAGGATTCTTCCAATGAATCTCAGTCTGGCATCTGCTTTACCGACGCTCAACATTATATGATCATTCCATTTTAAATCACTCCTAATGTGTACTCCCAGATAATTTATGGTATTAACTGCTTCCAGTTGCTGACCTGCTATTTTGTAGCTAAATGATAAAGGATCTATCTTTCTGTGTATTCGCAGCACATTACACTTGTCTACATTGAGATTCAATTGCCATTCCCTGCACCATGCGTCAATTCGTTGCAGATCCTCCTGCATTTCAGTACAATTTTCCATTGTTACAACCTCTCGATACACCACAGCATCATCTGCAAAAAGCCTCAGTGAACTTCCGATGTCATCCACCAGGTCATTTATGTATATTGTGAATAGCAACGGTCCTATGACACTCCCCTGCGGCACACCTGAAATCACTCTTACTTCGGAGGGCTTCTCTCCATTGAGAATGACATGCTGCGTCCTGTTATCTAGGAACTCCTCAATCCAATCACACAATTGGTCTGATAGTCCATATGCTCTTACTTTGTTCATTAAACGACTGTGGGGAACTGTATCGAACGCCTTGCGGAAGTCAAGAAACACGGCATCTACCTGCTGGGTTTCACATGACCGTCTTTTTCGAAACCCATGCTGATTCCTACAGAGTAGATTTCTAGTCTCCAGAAAAGTCATTATACTCGAACACAATACGTGTTCCAAAATTCTACAACTGATCGACGTTAGAGATATAGGTCTATAGTTCTGTATATCTGTTCGACGTCCCTTCTTGAAAACGGGGATGACCTGTGCCCTTTTCCAATCCTTTGGAACGCTACGCTCTTCTAGAGACCTACGGTACACCGCTGCAAGAAGGGGGGCAAGTTCCTTCGCGTACTCTGTGTAAAATTGAACTGGTATCCCATCAGGTCCAGAGGCCTTTCCTCTTTTGAGCGATTTTAATTGTTTCTCTATCCCTCTGTCGTCTGTTTCGATATCTACCATTTTGTCATCTGTGCGACAATCTAGAGAAGGAACTACAGTGCAATCTTCCTCTGTGAAACAACTTTGGAAAAAGACATTTAGTATTTCGGCCTTTAGTCCGTCATCCTCTGTTTCAGTACCATCTCGGTCACAGAGTGTCTGGACATTTTGTTTTGATCCACCTACCGCTTTGACATAAGACCAAAATTTCTTAGGATTTTCTGCCAAGTCAATACATAGAACTTTACTTTCAAATTCATTGAACGCCTCTCGCATAGCCCTCCTCACACTACATTTCGCTTCGCGTAATTTTTGTTTGTCTGCAAGGCTTTGGCTATGTTTATGATTGCTGTGAAGTTCCCTTTGCTTCCGCAGCAGTTTTCCAACTCGGTTGTTGTACCACGGTGACTCTTTTCCATCTCGAACGATCGTGCTTGGCACATACTCATCTAACGCATTATGTACGACGGTTTTGAACTTTGTCCACTGATCCTCAACACTATCTGTACTTGAGACAAAACTTTTGTGTTGAGCCGTCAGGGACTCTGAAATCTGCTTTTTGTCACTTTTTCTAAACAGAAAAATCTTCCTACCCTTTTTAATATTCCTATTTACGGCAGAAATCATCGATGCCGTAACCGCTTTATGATCGCTGATTCCCTGTTCTGCATTAACTTTTTCAAATAGTTCGGGTCTGTTTGTCACCAGAAGGTCTAATATGTTATCGCCACGGGTCGGTTCTCTGTTTAACTGCTCAAGGTAGTTTTCAGAAAAAGCACTTAAAAAAATTTCACTGGATTCTTTGTCCCTGCCACCCGTTATGAACGTCTGAGTCTCCCAGTCTATATCCGGCAAATTAAAATCTCCACCCAGAACTATAACATGGTGGGGAAATCTACTCGAAATATTTTCCAAATTATCCTTCAGGTGCTCAGCCACAACAGCTGCTGAGCCAGGGGGCCTATAGAGACATCCAATTACCATGTCTGAGCCTGCTTTAACCGTGACCTTCACCCAAATCATTTCTCGGCTCCTGTCGTCATTTTTTTCACTGCGCTCTCGAGCGCTCTGGCGGCAGAAACCTTTATGAGTTTTTCTACGTATCTGTAGTGTGTCGTGACCATATGTCAATGAATGGAGCTACAGTGAATTTATGAAATCGCTTCAATCATTTGTAATAGCCCTGTACAAGTCTGAGTGCCAGTCTGATGACCAAGTATTTCGACATATGAAATAGTTTATGGGCAAAATGGTTTGGCCCACATGTTCTCCATAATATAAGGTATTGAAATATGCAATAAAAAAATCTTATTTTTGTAAACTTCCAGACCAGAAAACTCCTTAAACAAAGATAAATAAATGTGACATGAGAAATATGGGTTCCAAAGATTGAAATAAACCAATAAACTCGCATTGACAAAATGTACTTAACCAATGTTACTAAATATTATGAGAACATAAAGTGTATTGTGTTGTACAATTAGTTACAGCCTTGTCACCATCCACTATACACTAGCATTACACAGGTGTAGGCTCAATATAAGATGCAAATACAGTCAAAATATTTGCTTTGTAGTTGTTTACAGTCTTTAAATGACCCTTCTTTCTCAGCACATAAGTAGTATTATAAATTGTTAATTCCAGTTGTGCTACTTTCTTGTTTATAGATGGTTCTTCTTCTGTGTGAATATTGTATTTGTCATTACTAGAACATCAGTCACACAGAAACCAACAATAGTTTTTGATTAATATTCATTAATTGCCATTCTCCATTGGCTAATTCTGACACTGTCCTTAAAATGATTTTGCACTGTTACTTCTCCAGGAGCAACATCCACTATATATCCCGAAGCTCCTCACAAAACTTAACTATATCGTATTTCAGAATATAATTCAGTCATTGGTTGCACAATTATGTTTAATTTGCATTACTGATTGTGACAGGTTAAACGGTCTTCTCCAGACATCTGCACAATTTGGGATAATATAAATCATAAGAACTTGGCCATAACTTGTATGTAAAGTATAAGAAGTGTATTACAAAAAACTTAGTTAATGTTGAATTAGAAGAGGTCAATACCTTCCTCACAGAAGCATAAGGCCCTGCGATACTACAGTTGCTAAGAAAATGAAAATAACAATTATGAATGAAATCATATATCTCTTTTCCTCTCACACTTACTAACTATATCACAGTGAAACATATTGGTTCTGAATGCCTTCACACAGTGAATATTATGTCTGTCTAGAACTTCAGTTTATCAACCCCTGTCTAAAGTTTCCATACACCATTATTACTCCTTTTACTTGCACCCTCTGCTTGACGTTATTTGAACTATTTATGAGACTTCATCATATTATTGTTTACACACCTCATTCCTTCTTTGTCTCTGTGGTTTCCGAAACAGCAAGTCTTGTTCTCTCAAATTCTATAATAGTTCAGTTTGCTTTTCTGACATTTCCTGGATGTTGCATGTTAGATATCTCATTATCCTCCCACACCAGGCCATCATTTAGTTCATCCATTCATGTGTTCCTTCTTTATTTCTTTTCATGTTTAATATGTGCACCCACAGTGCTTGAGTGCAGTGAATGGGCAGTTTTCTTTTGGTTCTCTTGATAGCAGATTTGGAATCAAGGTTGACCTCTCTAGATGGGTCGGCTTCAGTTTGCGTATTATGGATCAGACATTGTCTATTCCTATGCTAATACCTTTCTGGCTTGGATGCCCTTGCCAGTAGCTACACAACCTCCAGCACAGATCCCAACTTCGTCGAAACATACCAGTCTTCCTTTCCCAACACTGAAGATGTGTTTGATAACGTTGTATCCTCAGTGCTAAACATTTTATTAGACTATGTTTTATACTCTAAAATGAGAGCAATTCTGAAATTTCCTGGTAACCTGTCTTCCATTGTGGGCAACAGTTAGGTGAGCCATGGGTCTGCGTGTCACAGAACCACTATTCCATTTGTTGGAAATTAGATTTCATACAGTTTTCCTCCCAGTAATTAACTAAACAAATTATGTTACATATTGTTTTGTGTTGTTTATTCTTTGGTTATCATTTATTTTTACAAACATTTTGCAGGAAGATGTTTGTAAATAAGTGTAGGCACTTACAGATTTGCGAAGTGTGAGTGTTTGCTTTTAAAGCTTTGCAGGTTTCATTAACACTGCATGTTTCTCTTGTTATTGGATTTCTGTAATTATTACATTCAGATGAAGTGTTTTTCCATTCTTAGATAATATAAGTGCTTTTTTGTTTTGTGTTCTATTTTTCTTTCTTTCACAGGCGTGTCATTTGGAATGTAAGCACAACAGCAGAAATCTTCTTTACAAAACGTCACCGCTTTGCTTCTAGTTATGCAACCATGTGTATTGGTCAGTGGTTGCTTGGTATAGGTGACAGAAACCTTGGCAACTGCTTGGTGTTTCCTCACAGTGGAGAGTGCTTAGGTGTTGACTTTGGGTATGCATTTGGAACAGCTACAGAATTCCTCACAGTGCCAGAACTTATGCCATTCAGGTTAACTCCGCATATCGTTAACTTAATGGAACCACACAAGACTTCAGGTAATTTATTGAAAAAGGAACAGAATATTTTGCATTAATTTTTGTACTTCCATTGGATAACTGTGTTTCAAAATATATATTTTGGTCAATACATTTAACATCTGCATTTAAACATCTGCATTTATTGACAGGTAATTAAGTCTTTAGAGAGTGTACACTCATGAGCAACTGATTTAGAAATAATTAGTTTGTTTGAGAGGTGGTGGACAGACAGAGAGAGAGAGAGAGAGAGAGAGAGAGAGAGAGCACTCCTATGGCCCCAGTAAATACAACAGTCTAGCTGGAGTGTAGTCAGATCTTGTTTGTACTGCTTGTCAGCATGATAATTAAGTGACTTAGGGCAAAGCACACAATATCAGCATATTTTTGTATGGATGCCCAAGATGATACACACTATCTCCAAGGACATATTGGCACTCGAAATTTCATATGCCAGTTTATCAAGGATTTACCATGATTATCTCAATTCAGTAATACCATCGGAGTTGTGTACTACAACATAGTAATGACACCACATTGTTGACAGTCATCAGCTGACAGGTGGATTCAGTGCAGTACATCACTTGTCACTTCTATGCTAGACAACAACTAGTGAGCAACCATACCATCCAGAACAAGATTCTCCCTGTAAGACATTGGATTCTCAAAGCATGAAAGAAGAACACATGTGCTGATCAGTTTTTTTTCTGGGGGGGGGGGGGGGGGGTCGGGCATGATTGGAATTCCTTCGCTCAATAGTTGTTTCTTATCAATATACACATTGAAGTTTATAGAAATAAGGGACTCCTCATTCCTGCACATTTTGTAATATGTGCGTAGGGTTGTGCTCTATTTGGTCTTGTGTTGAAGTGTTGTTATTATGCTTAAGTGAACTCGCTTATTATTAAACGTTTTGTATAATCAGTATAAATATTTATAGTGGATGACTAAGAGTGTTATTTTATTATGTGAATCCTTGATAGGCTTTGTTTTTGTGTAAATGTTTATTTCATGTGTAAGTTATTCATCAATTCATAATATTTTGATTCAGTGTACTATAGAGTCTAGGAAAGGTGTATCATTTGTATTTCATACTCTTTGCCGATGTGACATTTGTACACCACAAGATGGAAGAAATTATGTTTAAAACGTGTGAAATCAAAAAAGGACCAAGAAAATGTTAAGTGTGTGAATAACAATAAAAAAATGGAATTCAGTGTTAAAAGTGGAAGTGACAGGATTATAAATTCTGAACACTTATTTACATAATTTATTTTAGAACAAAATTTTCCAGTCCTTTGAGGTTACAAGTCACCTGTTCAGACAAATGTTCCCAGACAGCAATGTAGCTGGGGGGGGGGGATTGTGCAAGAACAAATATTATGGGAGAAAGAGCGAAAAAGGAAAAAGAAGAAACCATAGAACCCTTTAAAGATTGTCCAGTTTCTATTTCAACAGATAGTAGCAATGAAGATGACTGTAATTTATATCCTATTGTTGTTATCATTTATAACTGTTTCTGCTACAGGTAAGTGGTTGACTTTCCCTTATTTTTGGAATCATTGTTTCGGGTAGTTCTAGTATTTTCATTTGCATTTTTATAGCTAGTATATAGCTTTGTGACATTACAGGGAAAGGCTCATATCAGTTGTCTCAATATTATACAGAAATTGACCCATGGTTTTTGCTCATTTGTGTACCTCCCGATTTTTAAAACTGATTCTCCCAATTTTTGGTTTTTCGAGCTTGGCAGGTACATGTTTACAAGCTATAAAAAACACAATTTCTGCTTCCAATCTTCAGTTGAGGCTTTCACTATATACACAAGTTAATAACAAGAATCAAGCAAATGCTGAAATGACATAGATTACACGTCCATAAAATTGAATGTGTTTTTGTGATGGTTGTTTAACCAATGAGTGACCAAATTTGTGAAAATTATGTTCTCTCATTCACTTCAAAAATATCTCACTTTAAAAAATCCCTATTAAAATGTTGTGATGTCAGATCTTGCTCGTTTGTAACATTGATGACTTCTATGAAATTTCAGGAGTTATAGAAGAGACAATGGTACACGTTTTGCGATTGCTACGTAATAACCACCAGATATTATTGGCAACAATGAAGGTATTTGTTCAGGAACCATCATTGGATTGGCTGTTTTATGCAAAGAGGAAATCACCAGGAAATGTGCAAAGTAAGCAGACTACATCTTATACACTAATAGTAAGATAAACAGATACTCATGTGCAGCATAATAAAATAATAGTGATCAAACTGCAGCATGGAAGTCCGGAGCGTAAATTCAGCGAAGTACAAATACTTATCTTCTTGTTTTCTTCTTTGGTGCAACAGCTGATTCTTGTAGATAATCTGAAATTATTCTGATCTGCAGACTCTGTGTGATATGTATAATAATCAATTTGAGAGACACACCATTTTAAATACACTTTTTGCCATCACATTGTTAGGACTAACAACAATTAAATTTTCCGCATCGTAATCTGACAGAAGACTGACCTGCTGGCTACAAAAATCTGCCAGTATTTATAGTAAACATTACAATGTATTAACTGTTATAAACAGACTTAAGTGCATTACAATTAAAAGTTTTACATTGAGTGAATTTGGATGGCAGAATATTTCTAATATACAGTTACATGTTGTTAAACACAAAGGTCACAGTACTTTTATGTTTTCATAGTGAAATACTAGATGCTCAGTTTAACAGCAATTCAGTTACTTCTTTCTTTATTCATGGCCATGCTGATTAATAAGGAGAGTTTCTACCATATATTGAGAGATGAAATTAAACATAGAATTTCATTATATAGACAAAACTTATATATCTGGCTTGGTTATCAGAAAGCTATATTTGTTTACATTTGCTAATAATGCCCTAACCATGAGTTGTACAGTTTTATCATATTAACTTGTTTCTGTAGTTCTGAACACACAAAAAGTTTAAAACCATTTCATAGAAATATGTTTGGCTTAATACTACATTGAAATATGATGGTAGGAACATTTGATGAATTATATTGCATTACTCATTGTTTGTGATTATGTTTTTGCAAAAGAGCCAAATTATCTTATCCATCCCTACCAATGTCAGTGGTACATTTTCAATATGTAGAAGTTTATTACATACCGATAGTTACTATGACAATAGTTCCCTAAGGTGACTTTTATTCATGTCCGGGTGTTTTATATTACTGTCTTTGGTCTTTTGTTTGCATCTATGGTTACGTGTATTTGTAGTAAATTCATATGTATGTACAAGTATAAGTATCTGAACATTAGTACTGGTAAATGAATATTCTGTCTGTGACTTAAGATGTGGGTGAAATCAACTATGAAACTTCAGAATCCCCTGAAAGATTTGCACAATACAGAAACTGAGCAACAGTTTTAAGAGCAAAAAGCTGAAAAAACTTTTTCACATCAATGAGCTGACTTGTTTTGAAAAATTGGTTAACACAAAAAAACTTTTTGTTTTACATGCAAAAAATATATATCTAAACACAATAATAAATTTCAAAAGATACATGTTATATAGAAAAATATTGTTAAACAACAGGAGACGAGGTACTGGCAGATTTGCAGCTGTGAAGGCGGGCCATGAGTGATGCTTGGGTAGCTCAGTTGGTAGAGCACTTGCCCGTGAAAGGCAAAGGTCCCGAGTTCGAGTTTTGGTCTGGCGCACAGTTTTAATCTGCCAGGAAGTTTCATAAAAGCGCACACTCCACTGCAGAGTGAAAATCTCATTCTGGAAACAGCCCCCAGGCTGTGGCTAAGCCATGTCTCTGCAATATCCTTTCTTTCAGGAGTGTTAGTTCTGCAGGTTTGCAGGAGAGCTTCAGTGAAGTTTGGAAGGTAGGAGACAAGGTGCTGGCAGAATTGGAGCCGTGAAGGTGGGTTGTGAGTCATGCTTGGGTAGCTCAGTTGACAGAGCACTTGCCCGCGAAAGGCAAAGGTCCCAAGTTAGAGTCTCGCTCTGGCACACAGTTTTAATCTGTCAGGAAGTTTCATATCAGCGCACACTCCGCTGCAGAGTGAAAATCTCATTCTGGAAACATGTAATAATGTATAGAAAGACATATGCTAAAGGTCAGAATACTTTCTCATCAAAATATTACGTAACGTGGAAAAAATTACTGAGAAAGCATCTAATACAATTTAGAAAAAATATACAGTGAAATACAGAATACGATTTCTTCAAAATACAGACATGACATAGAGTAAATTATAAAATCATGTATATGGCAGTACAAGATCTCTTATATCACAACTCAGGATGAATGTTTCAAAGACAAATGATGTAGAATAAATTAAAAAGTGGTATCCATTAACAAATGCAGTGAAAAACATGTTTTACAAAAGATTAAACGTTTCACAAGATTTATTCCCTTTTTGAAATAAATACTGGGAACAGTGTTTACTCATGGGTTCTTTTTTCAAAATTGACATTCCAAAATTGCTTAAGATGCAAGGGCTTTCAGTTCAGGGGTAATTCAATATTTGTCTCGTTGTTTATTCACAGTGTTTGCTTGTTTCCAAGATTTGAAAAATTAATTTATTTTTAATCCTATTACAGAGTCAGGGAATCAGCCCATTTGCTTAAATTTTAAAAAAATATTTTAGTATTTTCCACCGTCAATCCTATTTGTAGTTAGTGTGTTTGTTTGCAAGAAAATGTTAAACAAAATGAATATACCTAAATTTAATAGTTAGCACTGTATGCTGCTGAAACAAACATAAGTAGTGTTGATCCATATTTTTCATGTGAAACAGTAGTGTATCAAATTAGAAATAAAATCTTACTCCATATCAATCCTTGACAAATTCTATCTGATAAGGTTTTATTTCTCAGAGAAACAAGTGAAGTGTTTTGGAAGAGACTTTTCAGATAAAATAATGATAATGCCAGTTTGTCTTCTTGTGTCACTGTGTAGTCAGACTATTAATGCTAACAGTGTCTTCCCAAAATCTTATCTACTTACAGGCATTTCATTTTTACACCAACTTTCACAAAATAAATGGCCTGTATAACATCTTAGTGTAAGTAAATGTTTTAAAATTAGGTGTATTATCTGTCACACTTTCACTTCCAAAGTCACTTCTTACTCTCTCATCATCTAATCGCATGCTAATGCAGAAAACATAAGTTTCAGCATTTCATCATACCAGGCACAATTCTCTCCTCTCAACTTACCATAATCAATATATACAGATGTGTCATTACATTTCTCAATAATATCAGATCTCTACATCCTCAAAATATCTTCAGAATCTTCAGAGTGCCTATCAGTGTGTTAATATATGTAAATGTAAAAGGATAACTGTACATCAAAACTGGCTGGCTGTAAAAGTATGCATAGACATGCTGTATTTCATTAAAAACTGGAACAATATTGATATCTCAACAAATGATATTTGAATTGAACTAGTCACTAACTTCAAAGTACCCATCAATATAAATGTAAAACTAATCGTGTAAGTGATCAGCATATAGCTCTGTTTTCACACCTTCCATATCATAGTGACACATCACATATGTGGTCCGCGAAACATACAATTAACTGAATAAAATTTGGTCATGTGCTTCGTTTTATAATTTTTCTAAACTAAATACTTCCATAACATTGAGGGGTTCTTTATAAACACACACATCTTTATACTTAGAAATTACTGGATGAGAAAAATTAAAACGCTCAATCTTAAAGTAAAAGCAATGTCAAGAAGTGTTGCAGGAGCACTTAGGATTTTATAATACCACGACATATTAATGTGCTGGAAGTAAACTTTAAGTGAAGTAGATGTCAGTGATTCTTTTTTGCTGTTGACTTCTGCATAAATTGTGCCTTTTTGCAAGTGACATTCGTAGCAATATTTGTTTCATCTCTCCTACTTACTTTTTGTGTGTTTTAGAGAGTTTTCATTCTTTGAACTTTGTGTACTGAAATCAGTAATGCTGGACTGTACCTTCTATTTCAATTCCTCACTTCAGGTTTTGTTTCTCTTACTGCAAAACAATAAATGGCTTTTGTTTCCCATAAACACTTTCCTATGTTGCAGATTTTTCTGTATTTTCTAATGTTCTTCAGGAAATTAGCTTTTATTTTTAAAGATACTTAGAAAGATTCCTTGTGGTCATAATGTTACTACTAACAGGGAAAAAATAAAGATAAGAATTCAGAGAGCCACATCAGTTTTATACCTGTAGTTTGTGATAGTTAAAATGCAGGTAGTTTGTTGTTGTATAATTTCTCTTGTGTTATTCATTCAACAGGTGATCCCGAGCGATTTTCAAGGGAGAAAGTGGAGTTAGCAAGAAAAAAATTTGAAGGTATAAGTCCAGCAGTGATTACAGAAGAAGAGCTACTAAGTGGACACTCAGATCCTACAAATTTTCGAACAGTTCTGTGGGGACCGAGTACGACACTGAGATATACTTTTGGTAGAAAACCTTTAACACCACATGATCAGGTACATACTTACATACTGTATTATTAGTTTATCATAAGAACACCTTGCTCCCAAAGGAGAAATTTTACAGCCAATTCAACTGCAGTCTTCATTTTTGGCACAAAAAAAGTTTTCAAGTATAGTCTAAGTCAGGGGTTGAGAAACATCTAAAAGTGTGGGGAAAAGTAGATAAATACAGTGACATAGTAATTATAAAAATAATAGTTTAATATTTTTGATTTTACAGTAAATAATAGGTTTTTATGTAAGGAATAATTTCAAAGTGGGTTGTATAAATAGATAACAAATAGATGATGGTTATTGTAAATGAATGTACTGCTAAAGTAGAAATGGAACATCAAGTTAACTCTTCAGATTTTTACACAGTGTGTTTCTACAGTATCTAAGTAGGCTGCTTTAATTCTTCCAAGACCCAAGACGTTTTCATCTGTGAAATTTTCAGGGAACCTACATTTGCATACCTGCCTCTAAAAACTTGCATCTAAAAACTATGTATTGTTCAGGAAACTAAAAAATACATACAATTATTAATTGATACAAGTCATACTACTAATAAGATATATTTAGGCAATTGTATGGTATTCACGACCGTATTAAAGAAGGTTTTGCACTCAGATAATTTTTAATGTTACTATCAGAACTGAGCATACAAACATAAAACAAATTTAATTTGAATTTAAAGCCTTTTCACACAAAAATAAAAGTTATGGAAAAGTTAGGTTTTTTTCCAAAATTTGCTTGACATCATTATAAAGAAGAACTTCATAAAAAGATAAGTCTCTTGCATTAACTGATTTTAGACACTTTAAATCATTATACTTTTGTACAGAAATTGCAACTGGTCTATTGTAGCAGTTTTTGTATTTTTGATTACTGTCTTGTGGTGTCTTGGAAGTAATTCCCTCAAAATCCAGTTTATGTTCGGTACCTATAGACAGATTATATCTGAGAGTCAATATGTCTGTAACACATGGATCACCTACTTTATTGCCCAGACTAACTGATTTGTAGTACAGAAACTCAGAGAAGTCTTTAAAATAGTCATGTGATACATACTTTACTTTATATGACCCTATTTACCACAGCTTGCTTCCTTTATCATATCAACATCATTAGCCAAGGAATATAGCATCATGTTTCTCTTTCTGCATTCAATTGTGGAATGCACACTATTACATTCTATTTAGGTATGTCCTTTAAGTAAGAATTTTTGAATTATTGTCATACTACTTCCTATGCTGTAATTTTAACACATTTGAAACGAGTAAATTTCTGTTCTGAGCACACAAAATCTGTAATGTAAGGTGCAAAAACATTAGTTCTTAGCCCTCCACCTCCTCCATGCCAAATATAACTTATCACTGAACCGTCCTCCAAATCGTGACACACCAGCTTTTGTTTAAAATAGACAACTACCCTGGATGGCTGACACTAACTACACTGTTTGTATATCATTGGTAAACACAAAACTCTTTCCTGCTTTAGCTGCCTTTTTATCACTTGACTTCCTCTGCCTTGCCCTCTTTTTCTTCATCCACTGGGCAGTGTACTGACAGTCTGAAATCTTAGGTAATTTGTAAGAATAACAGAGATTACATTTGTCTTTCTTATGACAGAATAAATCAATATTATATTCTTTTGTTTGTTTTAGAACTGAATCTTTTCTGACAATTGGTTCAAATTATTGTTAATAAAATCACTTTTGAATGCTGTTTAATTCACTAAAGGACAAAAAAAAGGCACTAATTGGCATGACAACTTCAGAATTTTAACTGCAAATTTAAAAACATTTTCTTTCATGGTGTTCCTTTCATCTTTGCATTCCTTTCCTGCCTTGAACCAATTGTCCTCTGTATGTCTCATAATGACTGAGCATGGTTTAAAGGAGAATGAATTAAAGGTCTTCAGTCAAATGGGATATAAAAATGTAGCATATTACTGCAGAACTGTACATAAAGTGGGGGAGAAGCAATATTTGTAGACAGAAAAGTAGGGGATTGTACTCCACATAAGGTCACAAACTTTGCAGAATTTTACTTTGAATCAGCAGCAGTATAAATAAAGTTCACGGGAAGAAAATACCTTGTAATAGGAATATACTGATCACCTAGTCCATGCATTGAAAGATTTTTACTGGAAATTGATGGGGTACTGCATTGAGTCACGAAACAATACACTTATGTAATAAGTGTCTGTGTATATGCGGATGGATATGTGTGTGTGTGTGCAAGTGTATACCTGTCCTTTTTTCCCCCTAAGGTAAGTCTTTCCGCTCCCGGGATTGGAATGACTCCTTACCCTCTCCCTTAAAACCCAAATCCTTTTGTCTTTCCCTCTCCTTCCTTCTTTCCTGACGAGGCAACCGTTGGTTGCGAAAGCTAGAATTTTGTGTGTATGTTTGTGTTTGTTTGTGTGTCTATTGACCTGCCAGCGCTTTTGTTTGGTAAGTCTCATCATCTTTCTTTTTAGATATATTTTTCCCACGTGGAATGTTTCCCTCTATTATATTCATATCATTAAAAGATTGAAAATGATAGACAGGGATCCTACCATTGCAGGAAGTGTATTTTATAACAGACAATCATCTAGCATTAAGAGCATAATGGATAAGAGCACCTTCAAAAGAAAACCCAAGAAACACATCATCTCTGGATGCTAGTATAAGGTGAAACTGTACGTGTGCACAAATCCATGGGACAAATGTAATTTTGAATATCAAATTTTTCTGAAAGAAGGAAAAGGAAAACAAAGTGTGGGGCTGAAAATACAGAAGGAAGCATACAGATTGAAACATAGTGTTGCACTGATGTATAAATGTCCTAATATTTCTATCCACTAAGTTTAACATAGATGGACTAAAAAAACTAGTCTTCAGTTCTTCTAAATGCATTATTTATTATTATTAGCAGTGTGTGTGTGTGTGTGTGTGTGTGTGTGTGTGTGTGTGTGTGCGCGCGCTAGACTGTTAAATAAATCAGCGCAGGCTATCGTATATCACAGAGTAAAAATATTACCAGAAACATTACTACTGAATTATTTCATGAATCAGATCACAAATTTCCAATAAATTTGTTTATTTTTGTATAAATTTGCAATGTAACATTTCTGAAATCATTGTAAAACTGATCAGTGGACAAAAAATAAACTATAAACTCTCTTTATCCCAATTGTTGAATGACCATTGACCAATTCCTAAAGTTGAAAGATACATTTCTTAACTAGGTCACAGAAGTTACGCATTATCTTGTCATTTCGACTCTGTTGGAGACTATGCTTTTTTCTTGATTCTCCTATTTTTTAGGTTTTTGTGTAACTTCTTTCCTTAGAGTAGCAACAAACACTTTCCATTGTTTCCAATTCATATTTGACTACAGTTCTCCTCAGATACTGAAGACCACATTCTCTTGTTCTTTGATTTGCAACAGAATTTTGATGAGCATCATGGAGGTTCTTTTGTTATTTCATTTAGCTCTTTTTTTCTACCCATAGTACTTTTATATTCTTTACCTTTGTGAGCACAGTTTTTCATGTTATTCCAGTTCCTTCAGTTATAGATTCTGGCTCCACAGCATTATTCATAATGTTTACATGTTCAGCTGGGTTTTTCCTTTGATTATGATTATCCAATTTTCAACAACTGAAACTGATCTTAAATTGTCTTTGTTTGTCTGTTTTTATGGTTTCCTACATCTTATTCGTTTTTAATAATGGAAATTCAGAGATGGATAAGTATGTAAAATAAGGGAAAGGCAACCACTCACCTATTGTACACCGATGTGAAGCACATAGACACGTGTAACAGAACACATTGTTCACTAGCTTTTCTGGTAGAAACTATACAAATTCGCACACAAAACCACACAGACACCCAAATGCATATCACTGTGGCCGCAGTCTCTGTGTGGTTGTGTGCGCAAATGAGTGTGTTTGTCACTAGAATAAGAGCCAGAGGTCAAAAGCTAGTGAACACTGCTTTTTGTTGCATGTGTGTCACATCAGTCTACAATAGGTGAGTAATTGCCATAAATTTATTTGTTTGTTCACCAACTTACTCCGTTTTCTTGTTGGATTCAGATCACCTACTTCTGAGCCCTCAGATTCCTGTGCTGTAGTAGGTAACAACTTGTATATGAATCTTTAAAATCACTGCCTTCTGAATTGCTTACATTTAAATTAGTTGATAGTGAAGGTTTGTTTACCGATGTTAACAGTAACCTTTCAAATGCTGAGAAGGAAGATATGTCAGATATAAAATCACTGCATTCTGAATCACTTAAATTTAAATTACTAAACGCTGAAGATTCATTTGCTGGTGAGAAAGATGCTGGCAGTACACTTGTAACTTTTGAACAGGAAACATAAGATAGTTGTAGGACCATCTTCAGTGCTGTACTTCCTCTTGATTCATGATTATTTACTTGCATTTGAGTTTTGTACAATATCAAGAGAAAACTCCAGAAAATTTGTGAATTGGATGTAAAATTCATATACTACCTACTTCTAGGCAACTCTGTTTAATTACTATAGGCATATGGTATTGTATTGCTGTCTACACACACAGAGAAGAACCTATAAAATGAATGTTAAGCTTTGATACAAAGACGTACAATAAGACAGAGGGAGAATCACACAATTCATATCAATTCAAACCTTATTTTTGTTGGTGTATTTTGTTTTATGGTAGACTTACACTTGATTGTTTTCTTACTGAAAATAACATAATTCACTATTTTTGTACTCACAATTTTTAGATAATCTGTTTACACTTCTGCTCATGTTACCTAACCACCTGAAAAATTCATAACATTTTGGACAGTACTCACTACTCTGTAATACTGTTAAATTATACAAAGTGTGTTATAAATATCACCGACATAGTCTGTTACATAAAAGAAGTGCAGTGAATTTCGAAGCAGAAACCTCCTTCTGAGATACAGAGTTTTATACCTAAAATTTGAAAGTTACATGATAAGAGGTTTTAATATTTCAGTGTAGAAGAGATAAGCATCCGTGGTTGAGATTGGGGTTTTCATGTAGAAACGTGTACATCAAAACTGACAACATGCTATATATTATTTGTATTTGATATTCATGTTGTTGTCACAGTAGATTAGTTATCTAAATTGAATTAATTTTCTGTTTCAGGTTAAGTGTCTCATTGAGCAAGCAACAGATCCCCACATATTAGGAAAGACTTGGGAAGGATGGCAGCCATGGATATGAAGTCAGTTGTGTCAACCTGTGGAGTTTTAATACATTCTTTTTAAACCAAAATTTTTTCTATTTTAATATATATTTAAATGGCTGGGATATTTATAATTTTTTCTGCATGCATTTTTCATCTTACGAAATATTATAAATTTTGTATTGTATTGCCAGATTTGTAGTCATCAACTACATGTAGCAAAGGCTGTTTATATTGTGAAATACATGTATTTTAATAAAATGTTTATCAAGTGTATAATGTAATACAAAGATTTCATTACATTCTCATAGCCTTCTGATAATTTCTGAAGATTAAAATTTTACATTTCTGAATGACCAACAAATCCTCACAAAGCGCCTAGCATCCAGAGCACATTGGTCTATCAATTATTCATATTATTTTGAAAATTTTGAATACATTCATGTTAGTTTTTGAACATTTTTGAATGCATGCATAGTGTACGTAATGGCCCCGTAAACGGAATGCCTATCACTTGTAGAAATAAACTTTCCTGCAGACAAAAGAGGACAGGGCTATACAAACTGAGCGGAATAAAGTGAACACCAATCGCTACTTAGGTGGTTGGCTGGGAATGATCAGTGTTGTTACAATTACTAGTGAAATCCGTAGATTCAAACTACCAGAGTGGAAATAAACGTTTAACAGGTAAGAAAGATTATGTATTATTCTCTTGGTGTATCCAAGAAAACTAAATTGTGATAGAAAATATTTGGTCAGACTGCTACACTAAAAACGGCCAGTGGTACAGACCTCAGTAGCAGCCGCCTAAGTTCTGGGAATAGTGTGGGAAAAGTGTTGTACATGTAATAACACCTAACCGGAGAATAAACGGAGGATAACTGAACCAGTAATTGTGGTAGGGTTAGTGAAGTTAAGCGTAGAATAAGTTTGACACTGGCAGGAATAGTTACAGAACTAATGATGACAAGATTATTTGTTAGAATGATGAAAGACTAGAAAACGGAGACATTACCCAAATTATGGAAGAATATGACAATTCCAAATTTATATAAAAATTTTGTACTACTACTTTTCGATCTCATGCTTGAGAAGCTGTAGCGTATGAATGAAATGTGAAACTATTTCCTAACATAAAGCTTCTTGCTTGTAGAAGGCCTAATAGGCATTTGACATTGGTACTTCATGAATTATATTCTATCTCGTTATAAAAATAAGCAAATAGTCTCGTTTATTTGATGTGTGTTACAAAATTGCTGCAATATTAGAAAGACCTATTTTGTTTTATCTAGCAAAATCTATGAAAAAATAGACATAATCAGAGTGAGAAACCACACCACTCTTGGGTACTATTTGTATTAACAGCTTTTCCAGTGTTAAACAATGACATTTCGTTTTTTCGTGTAGCAAAATATTTGACGAACTTTGATGAGGTAATAGATTCTTTTCCGGAAAGGAAATCATGCCATGTAAAGGTGTAGCAAGGCTAGAGAGGAAAAAATGCTAGGGCTGTACTGTGTACTATCTTGCTTGTCTCTTGTCTTTACTGATTTTATGTATCCTATATTTAATTTTATGCCACACAAAACAGCAAATTACTATCTAATACACAATGAAGAGTGCAAATTTTCTAAAGAGTTCTTGTTCTCCTGGAAAAAAAGGACGGGCAGGATGTCAAACCGGCCAACTGGGAGCAGGAGAGGAACCACAGCACATTTTAATTTCCAATGTCCAGAATGTAGTTTGATGGCATCCATTACAAAATAGTACACATTTGAATTCCACAGAGCAAAATACAGTGACATGCTTTAGAAGAATGCTACGTGAAGATGCGTGGCATTGCACTTTGGCCCACTTAAGACCAAATAACTTGTCTTATATTTCCTCAAACACATATGTTTTATGTATCAGACTCTTCAAAAAGATGTGCACTACAATACGAATATATTTTTGGAAAGTCAATTTTATTTTAAATTGTTGGTGTCCTGCCTCAAACACTTGTAGATGAGTGGGGTCACTATCTAGTATTGCCCCAGTTTGGGAATGTCATAGTAAATCTGGGGCTGATGCACAGGGCAGACTGAGTTGTAGTGGGGAGGTGGGTACTCTCCACATGACCCGTGTTTACGTTTAGTGATTTTGCTGTTTCCTGTTACTCTATTGCTCTCGTGTAAAATGAAAACAAAACAGATTTTGTGGCCGGGAGCTATCAAGTGAATTGAAATACATTCACATAATTACAGTAGGCTAAAATATGTTACTAGTTTCAACTTTTATTTTATTTCACATATGTCATTAGTTTCAGATTTTATTTTATTTGCACCTCTCTGATAGTCAAGCATTAATCACCCTGCAGAAAAATGAAGTAATTTTTTTTAGTTTGCCTAAGGAAATTTGGCTTTATTAATCTTTTCTACTGAGGCAGGCAATTTATTTGAAACAAAGTGTTTAATTTCACACTATTGGCTAGTTTCAAGTGTTTGCTGCATTTCAAGTGCACGTTTCCACATTCTAGCACATATGGCATTATGCAATAATAAAGAACCAAACATGAGATAATACAGTACAAAAAGAAAAAAATGCAGCCGAATCTGGACATACAAATGTGCACTTTAAGCTGAATTATGCTTTGGAGTATGGCTCACGAAATTCCCAGGCTCTTGGAGTCTTGTTTCTTTTATTATTTAATGTAAGATCTTTTAATGTTTTACATGTACGAACATATGGTCTTCCTGCATCATCGTAGCTGAGCAAACGCGGTGACGCCTGTTATCTGGCGCTCTCTGGCAGCTGCTGAAACAAACCTGTTTCTAACAGGTCACAGGAAAATATTGCGAATGGTTGTTTGAAAAGAGTTACTTTCAAAGTAAATTTTCTGTTACGTAAGATAAACTATGTGTGAGAATGTACTATGAATTTCTCAAATCACAGAGCGTTTGATTCTCATTTACAAATCAACTCTCTGAGGATGACTGTTTAGAAGAATTTTGAGCCCAGATCAGACACTTATGGTGGCGTTAAAACTTGTACTGGCACATTTTTGTGCAAAAAAGACCAACATTATATGTGAAAGCTTTTCTTTTCTTGTAGCAGCATTATTTATATTTATTTAAACCACTAACTTTTCCTGTTTGTGTGTTCGCACTACTTATCAGTGATGTTGCTACTAGCTGACTACATCACGTGTCCTATACCCTGAATATCAGTTGTCGTTGGCTGACGAGAACATGTGACATGACCTATGACTAGCTTGCAAAACCGCATCGCGATCTCGATTTTAATGCTTCGAAAAGTAACATGCAGTGTTTGGTGGAATTCGAATTTATACTTTTCTAATATGAAAATATGCAGTGCACATGTTGCTGCACGTCAAAGATCTTCCCAAAAAATGTTTTTTTCCCCAAGTTTCGTATTCTGCCCAGAAATTATTCCCCGGTGTATGAAACCACAACCATTCAAAGAACCGATAAGTTTACAGTTCTGATAAAAAGTATATTGTTGCTTAACACAGAAATAGTGTATTTTCACCTGGGAGAAAGTATATTTTTTATCTGGGAAAAATCGGGGATTTTTTTTTCCATGTGCGCATATACACCCTGTAATAATGTGTTGATGTTTAAAGTTATTGTCTATGAATAACGTAGGGCTACTGTATACAAAAATAATCGGTTCATAAATGTACGAACATAGAGCACTTAATATTTTTAAATTTTTCAACAGTGGGCGACATGATAATTTCGGTTTTGCATTAGACATATTTCTAACAATTGATTTTTGTAATTTTAAGGTTCTAGTCATTTTGCTTGTGCCCCCCCCCCCCCCCCCAAAAAAAAAAAAAAAAAAAACTGCCATACCTTATAACTGATTCAAAGTAGCTGTGGTAAACTATTTTTCTTGTCTCCATGCTAGTTGAATATGACAGCATCATCATTGCAAATGTCAGGCTGTTCAATTTACTTGCTAAATACTGTACGTATGAAGACAAAGATAGAGTTTGGTCCAAATGCATGCCTAAAAATATAACACAGCCCGCTTCTTTCAGTTCTTGGTTTCTATGACTATTGTGGAATTCTTTTACCTTAGAGTTTTAAACTGGAGCAAATTTGTTTTCCCAATATTCAATTTTAGCCCATTTTTGTTGGAACCAGTTTTCCAAACTGTCTAATAGTTTTGCGACAGTTGAAGGAATTTGTTCAGGGTAATTGCTTTCAAGACGAGCAGAAGTATCATCAGCGAATAAAACAGAGAAGGAATTTCTCTTACTTGATGATATAAACTACCCTTTGTTTTCTGTTCATGGGGTATGACCTAAACCACTCTAAAGCAAACCGCCAATTCTGTATCTTTCCATTTTATATAGGAGCAAGTGATGGTATACACAATCAAATCCTTTCGTGAACTCGCAGAATAATCCTGCAACTTTTCTCAACTTGTGTAAGGCAGAACTGATTTTTTTCACAAATTCATTAATGGCCTCTATTGTACTCTCTCCTGTTTAAAAGCCATATTGATTATCTGAAATTATGTTTGATCTCTCTTTAAATTTTTTAATTTGTGTTACTAACACTTTTTAAAATATTTCTGAAAAAATTGGGAGAAAGTAGATTGGGCAGTATTTGCCATATCTTCTCCTGAGCCTTTTTTAAACAAAGGTTTTACCTCCATATACTTTGGACATCTGGAAAGTAGCCTTCGTCGAGTGATTTATTAATTATTGAGCAAAGAGGGTGAGCTATTTTCCTGGCAGCTGCTTTAACTACTTTGGAAGGTATGCCATCCTGGCCAGCAGAAGTTTTGTTTTTTAGCTGTAATAGTTTTCTCTGCATATTTAACTACAATTTTCTTAAATTTGGTAAGTATTCTTCTGCCTTGTGTCTGAAATGTACTTTTTCTACATAAGTATATACATTTACTTCTAATTTAGATACATCTATTAAAAAAAGTGTGTTGAATGACTAACATCTGAGCAGGGTTGATTACAATTTTACTCTCCAGCTTAATTTTGGAAATATCTTTGCTGTCAGTTCTAATCACCAGTTCTGATTTTACGATGGTCCACACTGCCTTTGATTTGTTTCCATGAGCTGAGATGTATTTATTATATACTATTTTTTTCTGCTTTCACTACCCTTTTAGATGTGCTTTTATACTCTTTAACACAGTTAATGAAAGCATGGTCTTTGTTGTACTTCTGCTCCTGCTCCTTGTGCAATTGTCTTCCTTTTTCACTGGATGTTTTTATTCTAGCAGTGATCCAATTTGGCTTATTAGACTCTTTTTGTCTGGCACACTGTAAGTGGAAATATTTCATTAAATACAAGTAAAAATTTTCAAAAAAATATGTTAAAATGTACTGAGATTGGAATCTCATCTTGGACTTGCCACTCCACCTCTTCTAATTTAGAGCAGTACAATTTTAAGTTTTCAACAGTAAAATATCTTTTGCTGTAAGTTTTTCTAGTACTTTGTTCATTTCTATTAGCCATTTCAATAAACAAAGCGGAATGGTCTGAAAGTCTTAAATCTACACATAGCTTCCTTGCATCATCGAATTTATAATTTGTTAAAATATTATTGATACAGGTTTCTGAATTGTCATTTTTTCTTGTGAATTCCATGAAGTTTGCCTTGAACTCAAATTTTTGGATTGGGTCCATAAACTGTATTGAGTCACTGGTTTCATTTGATAAATTTATATTGAAATCAGTGGCCATTAAAACTTGTTTCTTTTTTGTCATTTATGACTTTCTATGATAGACCCATTATCTTTGGTAAAAATAATTTTGTTACTGCTACACCTGGATTTCTGTATATTGATATACTGACAATATTTTGTTTTTCTAAGTCAACTGAGCAGCTTTCAAATACACCTTCTTCATGTAGAAAATTGAAATCATCTATCACATTGTATTCCAAAGAGTTATTTACAAGATGCATGAGCCTTGATGAGTTCTTTTTTTCCTACAGAAACTTGAGGCCACACTGAAATTGTTTAGCTTATTTAAAATTGTGACACAATCTTTTGTAAGTCAATGTTCATTTAAACAAATAATATTAATACTTTTGCATTCTGAGAGTAAAATCTGCAGTTCATCAATTTTATTTGCTCTACCATTATGTTTGGTACTCGTATAATACTTTTCAGTTCCATCACTTTATATTTTTAACTTTCACAGATAATTTCTGCGAGCTAACTTATTCCTTACACGTTAGACTCATTTACATATATTCAAATAGCATACATGTGTCTTTTTTCGATCATAGCCAAAACATGAAATAATTTAAAAGTCTCTAGTCTCAGTTGAGTCCAATACATGAATGTGTAATCTTTTTTTACAATCACCACAGACACTAACACATCAAAGAACACGACATAATTACTCACTGAGTTCTACTCACATCTTCTGTGGCGCTGGTGGCAAACACTTGTCATCGTCAGTGACTCGCCCCTCTTACAGTCTTCTAATAACAAACTTCCCACCTGCAGTTAGAAACAGGTGGATCGGTAGAAACATTCTCTCTTTCCCGCACTCGTACCTAAATATCATGTGTTCATGACGGTTTAAGGCCAAGTGTTTCTAAAATTTACACCGAAATTCTTGAGGCACTACATGTCCCTCCCCTTAGCTAGAACACATGATATCTTCATTTGTACAATAATATTACACAAGATGATGATTCTTTATCTTTTGACAGTACCTCTCTTTTTTACTAATAACCATGCATATTTTAACACAATTACAAAGTGTGAACCTTTCAGTCCATGTTGTGAGTTAGCTCTTTTCAATCTCAAAAAAAAAAAATCTTTGTTTTCT
The DNA here is from genome assembly GCF_023864275.1 of Schistocerca cancellata. Taxonomy (NCBI): domain Eukaryota; kingdom Metazoa; phylum Arthropoda; class Insecta; order Orthoptera; family Acrididae; genus Schistocerca; species Schistocerca cancellata. Next base: position 252,138,625 of record NC_064626.1, read on the forward strand.
ATTCCTCTTCCAATTGTAAATTCCAGATGCACATAACTCGTGAATACTCTACTGCTTTGTTCTTACTTCCCATACTATTTTTCCTAAAAATGTTCTTATTCATTACTTATTGTAATCTGGAGGAACTCTGGGCAGAATAAAGTGTCCCCTTCTTCTGACACTTGTAAATCTAAAACGTAAAAACGCTAGTGCTGCATAGAATTCAAACTTACCAGACTCATCCCTTTAAATGTGACTTCTGTCACAACACTGCCCTTTTTCCCTTTAGGAACAGTACCAATATCTTACCTGGGTTGATCCTAGGAGTACCCTTTCTCCTTCCATTTTGGTATGTACGCCCCTTTCTTATTCCTATCTTCCTATGTTACAGGTCAATCCCCTTCTTGGTGCCCCTGTCCACACAGTATAGGTCAGCCTTTCATAGGTCCGCCTATCCGCCCTTTTCTCATCCAATAAATGTCGAGTGTGCCCTCCGTATCCTTCTTGAGTAGGTCTCTTGGTTCAATGCACTAGTATACATCTTTACGAATGCCTATCTTAAATATTCTCTGGTAAAATTACAAATCTCCTTCACACTTCTATTCCACTTTCTAATACTTCATCTAATACCCTAGAGTCCTCTTTCACTCCTCACTTTTACCATATAAACAGGTATCATACTCACACATAGTAGATGCTATGTCTACCTGTAACTATGCCTTTTCTCAAAGGACTAGCACGGCACATGTAAATATATTTTTGAAAGCGACAAAAAAATAACGATGCAGAACTGTCACATTCAACAATGTAATATGGGCATCGACTCGGATGTACATATACCTTTATTCCCCAAATCCTTTGGCGGTTCTGACATCACTTCAGGTTTCTAATTCGTAAGTCTCCTGTTTGTGTTTAAGTGTATCCTTGTGTGCATGTAGATGTGTATTTGTGTATCCTGATTCTTTGGCCTACTTATATGAAATAAGTTGAAGGTCATTCGAAACCACGGAAAATAAGGAGGACTTCAGCAATAGAAGTATATGCATATGGAAAGTGGGAAAGATAGACTGGTACTCAAATGTGAAGTAAGAAAGAAAAAAGTAGAACTGGTTGCTAAGATCGACGAAGAGAGAGAAGATAGCCCCAAAGACAGGAAAACCCTTCCCACCCACCTTCCCCAGGATGTCTACTTCGCTGGTACTTTAGTGAGAAGCCGGAGGAGATATGATGTTAAATGTCCCCTACAGAATGGACATTCTCATCTTCACCTTTGAAGCCTCCCGAAGAACACCTATGGAACAGCAAATGGTGAAGAATCAGTTACACTTGTCTGAAAGGTTGGGTGTGTGATTAGTGTTAGTCATGCTTGTACTTTCACCACCCACCCCTTCCAAAAGTGATACAAACCCTTCCATTTACATTATATGTCACAAAGGGTAAAAATTATGTATCATGTTATCACAGTTATGTAATGATTCATATAAACTTTGATTTTCTATTAATCTAATATTCCTTGATTACTCTCAAAGAATAAGTTAGGCAAAATTAAGATGTAACTATACTCTGATGCTGGGATTTGAGATCACTGCTGACTAGAGCGGAGCATGAAGGCGATAAATACTCAGGATGACTTCTTCCAAACTGTATGCTGATGGCGGGATTTAAGACCATCATTGATTAGAGCAGAGTGTGAAGGCGATAAATACTCAAGATGACGACTTCCAAACTTTTGCTGAAGGCGAGATTTAAGACCACCGTTGACTAGAGCAGAGCATGAAGTCGATAGAAATACTTATCGGGCACTAACTGCTCTGGATGTAACTGCCGATATATCAAATCAGAATCCAACTGCTTCTAAGGAGCATACTATGAAAACATTAATAGATGCTTCAGTCCTGACTCAATATAACAACTAAATTTATCACGTTGACTACATAGTGTGGACCAGAGGCCCACGTAACACATTTGAGACCACAAATAGTGATAACATCTACATCTACATACATACTCTGCAATCCACCATACGGTGCGTGGCGGAGGGTACCTCGTACCACAACTAGCATCTTCTCTCCCTGTTCCACTCCCAAACAGAACGAGGGAAAAATGACTGCCTATATGCCTCTGTACGAGCCCCAATCTCTCTTATCTTATCTTTGTGGTCTTTCCACAAAATGTAAGTTGGCGGCAGTAAAATTGTACTGCAGTCAGCCTCAAGTGCTGGTTCTCTAAATTTCCTCAGTAGCTATTCATGAAAAGAACGCCTCCTCTCCTCTAGAGACTCCCACCTGAGTTCCTGAAGCATTTCCGTAACACTCGCGTAATGATCAAACCTACCACTAACAAATCTAGCAGCTTGCCTCTGAATTGCTTCTATGTCCTCCCTCAATCCGACCTGATAGGGATCCCAAACACTCAAGCAGTACTCAAGAATAGGTCGTATTAGTGTTTTATAAATGGTCTCCTTTACAGATGAACCACATCTTCCCAAAATTCTATCAATGAACCGAAGACGACTATCCGCCTTCCCCACAACTACCATTACATGCTTGTCCCACTTCATATCGCTCTGCAAAGTTACGCCCAAATAATTAATCAACGTAACTGTGTCAAGCGCTACATTACTAATGGAGTATTCAAATATTACGGGATTCTTTTTTCTATTCATCTGCATTAATTTACATTTATCTATATTTAGAGTTGGCTGCCATTCTTTACACCAATCACAAATCCTGTCCAAGTCATCTTGTATCCTCCCACAGTCACTCGACGACGACACCTTCCCGTACACCACAGCATCATCAGCAAACACCTGCACATTGCTATCCACCCTATCCAAAAGATCATTTATGTAGATAGAAAACAACAGCAGACCTACCACACTTCCCTGGGGCACTCCAGATGATACCCTCACCTCCGATGAACACTCACCATCGAGGACAACGTACTGGGTTCTATTACTTAAGAAGTCTTCGAGCCACTCACATATTTGGGAACGAATCCCATATGCTCGTACCTCAGTTAGGAGTCTGCAGTGGGACACCGAGTCAAATGCTTTCTGGAAGTCAAGGAATATGGCATCCGTCTGGTACCCTTCATCATGGTTCGCAAGATATCATGTGAAAAAAAGGGGAGAGTTGCGTTTCGCAGGAGCGATGCTTTCTAAAGCCGTGCTGATGTATGTACAGCAACTTCTCTGTCTCAGGGAAATTCATTATATTCGAACTGAGAATATGTTTGAGAATCCTGCAACAAATCGATGTTAAGGATATTGGTATGTAATTTTGAGGATCCGTCCTTCTACCCTTCTTATATACAGGTGTCACCTGCACTTTTTTTCCAGTCACTCGGGACTGTACGTTGGGCAAGAGATTCACGATGAATGCAAGCTAAGTAAGGAGCCAATGCAGTAGAGTACTCTATGTAAAACTATTGGAATCCCATCAGGATCTGGCGATTTATTTATTTTCAACCCATTCAGCTGCTTCACAACCCCAGGGATGTCTATCACTATGTCCTCCATACAAGAATCTGTATGAGACTCAAACGGCGGTATGTTTGTACGATCCTCCTGCATAAAAGATTTCTCAAATGCTAAATTTAAAATTTCAACTTTCGTTTGTTGTCTTCCATTGCCAAGCCAGACTGATCAGTGAGTGACTGGATGGAAGCCTTCGACCCACTTACCGATTTTACGTAAGACCAGAATTTCCTTGGGTTTTTAGCAATATCTTTTGCTAAGGTATGACAGTGGTAGTGGTTGAATGCTTCGTGCAGCGCTCTTTTTACAGCAGCACAAATCTCTACCAACTTTTGCATGTCCTCATTCTCCCAATCTTTCTTGCACCACGAGTGCAACTGTCTTTCCTTCCTGAGCTTTCTTCGAATTTCGCTGTTAAACCACGGTGGGTCTTTTCTGTCAGTAACCCACTTTTTCGGAACATAGTTGTCCAATACGTGACTTACAATGTGTTTAAAATTTGCCCATAATTCTTCCACGTCCGTCGTACGGGAAGTAAATGAAGTCGATTCATTTACTAAGTGGAATGCTAACAACTGCTTATCTGCTCTTTCTAGTAAGAATACTCTCCTAGCCTTCTTGACCGACTTTTTAACTTTTGTAACCATAGTCATAATGACAACATCATGATCACTAATCCCTGTCTCAACACTGACACCGTCGATTAGGTCTGGTCTGTTCGTGGCTACCAGATCTAAAATATCTCCATTAAACGTTGGCTGTTGATTTAGCTGCTCAAGACAGTTTTCGGATAATGTTTACAAAAGTAATTCACACGCCAGCTTGTCTGTACCACCTGTAATGAATTCATAGACATCCCAGTCTATACTAGGTAGGTTGAAGTCGCCTCCGACTAATATAGTATGATCCGGGTACTTCTGCGATACAGAATGAAGACTCCCTTTGAATGATTCTAGAACTGTCATGGTAGAACCTGGTGGCCGGTAATAACACCCAACAATTAACTTTATTTCCCCTAGCCCTGTTAAACGTGTCCAGATAACTTCATAATCACACTCTACTTCGACCTCAGTAGACACAATATTTTTCTCAACTGCAATGAAGACACCACCTCCTACGGTGTTTAATCTGTCTTTCTGATACACATTCCAACCCTCACTAAATATTTCAGAACTTCCTTTCTCAGGGTTCAGCCAGGTCTCAGTCCCGAGAATAATTTGCGCACCACACGCTTCCTGGAGGGCAGTAAATTCAGGAACTTAATTCCGAACACTCTGAAAATTTACTGCTAATATCTTGATAGCTGAAGTGTCTTTACACTGAACACGTCCTGATTTCCCTGCCTCCACGTCGACTGGTGAGTGTTCATCAGGACACCTCGCACTACTGCCTAGCCTAAAAAACCCTCATGTGCATGCCACAAGTACTCTGCTACCCGAGTAGCCGCTTCCTTTGTGTAGTGCACCCCTGACCTATTTAGGGGCGTCCTACAATTCCCCACCCAATAGCGCAAGTCTAGAAATCTGCAGCCAAGACCGTCACAGAGTCGACAAAGCCTCTGGTTGAGACCCTCCACTCGGCTCCAAACCAAAGGACCCCGATCCAATCTGGGAACGATGCTGCAAATAGGGAGCTCTGCTTGCACCCCGCGTGTGAGGCCAGCGGTCTTCACCAAATCTGCCAGCCGCCCGTACAAACTGAGGATGGCCTCAGAACCCAAGGGACAGGCATCATTGGTGCCGATGTGACAACTACTTGCAGACCACTGCACCCCGTAAATTCAATAGCCGCAAGGCAATGCTGCCTCCACATCTTGGATGAGGCCCCCCGGCAGACAAACTGAGTGCACGTTGGTATTCTTTCCATCCCTGTACGCTATTTCCCTAAGGGGCTCCATCACCCGCCTAACGTTGGAGCTCCCAATAACCAGCAAGCCATAGCCCCCCATGTGCCTGCTCGGGCCCTGCTGAAGGAGCGGCCACCTGCCCACTGACAGGACGAACGGGCGAGGCCAGCCGGACAGCCTCCACATTGACCCTCTGCCTCGAGCGACGCGAATGTGTTGCAGTCCGCCACTCACCCTGAGGTGAGGACGGCCCCAACGCACCGGGTACACTAGAAGGTGCCTCAGCTGCTGAGACAGTGGACACAGCAAGTGACACCTAGGGTGTCTCAAGCGACGTGCCAGACCCTCCGCCGTCGCTGCACCTCGAGGCAGTAGCCTGAAGGCAGCTGACTGTGGCCAACAGCATGCTCAGCTGCTCGCGAACTACGGCCAGTTCCTCCTGCGCCTGCACACAGCACGCACACACCCTATCCATCCTACTGCTAATATCTAACGACTCTGCGAATTTATACTCTACGGCTATCAATAAGCAATATTACTCCTCTCAAATACAATAATACGCAAGGATTTTATGTAATTAAATATGCAAGTGCACAAACACTCGGAAAGAAATTAAGAATCAAACTACAAAACAAATATGAAAGCTAAATATGCGACTCACTGCTGCACTGCTGCTGCACTGATACTTCACCAGCAGCTGCTCAAGGCTAACAGTCACTTATTGCTATTACTACAAGAAGCAGTATGGTCTTGATATCAATGACTTGCTTTGCTTGTCAGCCAAGTAAAGACAAGTATGCAGAAGCAATAGGATATTTGGATGGTATAAGAATTCATGAATAGATTACAGAATAGTTTAAGATTCGAAAGGAATTTTGTGCAGGAGAAATAGTACAGAAGAAACACCGAAAACAATTAGGGATCCAACAGTCATCTCCCTGCCCGTTAACGCAGAACGTTAACATCCCTGGGAGATACACAACTTTGTCTTTACATTGTATTTTCCTTTTTCTGATCCTATTAGAGGATCCACTAAAACTAAGGCTTTAGGGTGTACCACCATTTGCACTTGGTAAGGTCCCTCATACTTTTGAAAAAATGTATGTGTTTCTTCCTTCAGGGCAGAGTTCTGAAGATGCTGCTTTACTAAGACTAAGTCATTAACATTATACTTAGGATCGACAGCCTTCTCGTTATATTTACTCACTCGCTGTTGTGCTCTTTTAACTAAGTTTTTAGAAACTATTGTTTGATTAAGTTGGTAATCAACAGTAGGTTGTTCCGGCCAAGTAAAATATTTAATAAGGGGTTCCCCACAAAAGGTTACCTATTACTTCCAAAGGTGTTAATCCAATTGATAAATATGGTCATTCATTTAAGATAAACTCAAAGTATTTCAGTTTCGTTGCCAATGACGAATGTTTTCCATGGCAGTATGTACAGCATAATTTCCCAACTTATTTCATAACCCTTTCACATGGTTAAGAAGACAGATTATAGTTGGAGATTAATACCTGACAAATATCTTCTCACGTTAAGAATTCTTTGAAGTCGTTACTGACAAATTGTTGTCCATTATTGGAGGGGAATCATTTTGGTTTGCCCTTCTCGGTAAAGTACTGTTGCAAACAGTGTATCACTGTTGGTGTATTTGCTTTCTTAATAGGATACAGCTTAACATACATAGACTAACATTCTATGAGAACAAAAATGTACGCCACTCCTACTTATCCTTTCAGAATTGGTCCGAAGAAGTCCACAGCTGTAAGATGGTGTAATACCTTAGAAATGATTGGATTCATTTTGTATCTGAGTGTTACTCTCTTTTACTTTCTGTCAGGTTTCACAAGTTCTAATTAAAGACGCTACCTCATGTCCCAACTTTTTAAAATAATAGAACTTGTTCATGTGGGCTACACACTTTTTTATTTTGAAGTGTCCATACGGTGTCACCCTCCATCAACTTCAGGATGCATAAATGCCACCGTCGAGATGTTATACTGTCCCTTCAAATAAACTTTGCCCTATAATTTTCCATTTCTCTGCCTGATTAGAAAGTAAAGATTTTCTATTACACATAGCATATATTTCTGTAAAGTAGGAATCATGATGGATATTGTCAGCTATTCTTTGAGCCATTTCTTGTACCCTATTGTGTGGATATTCTATTGTCATAAAATTAAACGTCAGATCGTTCTGTACGTTTCAGGCCTTTCGTATCTACAGGTAATCTAGACAAAGCATCAGGTACAATGTTCTCAGAACCTTTTACATACTGTATTTTAATGTCATATTCCTGTAGGAACAACATCCACCGCATTAATCTACTATGTAATAAGTGACTACTCATTAAAAAAGATAGAGCTTGATGATCCGTATATACATGGATCTCTGACCCCATACTAACGTTTGGAATTTTTGGATACTCCATACCACCGCTAATAGTTCTTTCTCTATAGCTGTACAGTTTAATTCATGTTTGTTAATACTTCGGCTAGCAAAAGGTATACAACTGTGATTTGTACTTTCCAGACCCCATTCTCCTCGAAAAAGTTCCGCTGCTATACCATAGTCGGATGCATCTGTTGAAATTTTAAGTAGCTCACCCATAACCGGAAGGTGTGATTCTACCAGTGCTTTTTTCACATTTTCAACCGCATCATTAGTCTTTTGGTCCCAATTCCAAGGTATTCCCTTCCGTAATAAACACAGAAGTCTTGGGTCCTTCAGCTATTGACTTCATATATATCGTCTATAATATCCAGCCATTCCAATAAATCCTTTCAATTGTCTTATGTTTCTAGGGGGTGAACACTTCTTAATAGCTGTTATACATTCCAGATCAGGTTTAGTTCCCTATACTCCTAAAATATGTCCTAAAAACTTAAGCTCGTGGCTCACAAAAGGCGATTTAGATAATTTGACTGTAATACCCTTTTCTTTAAATTTTTTCAGGGTTTTCCTTAAGGTTTTACAATGTTCTTCCCATGTAGCAGAGATTATAAGGATATCATCCACATACATTATTATTTCTCGTAACAATTCCCTTCCTAACACCTCGTCCAGTGCACATATAAACATGGATACCAAGATATATAGTCCAAACAGTAACACATTAAAATGATATGATTTACCATCAAATAGAACTGCTGTATACTTCTTTCAATCAGGATGTAACCGAAATTGCCAATACCCATCAGTCAGGTCCAGCGTGCTAAAGTACTGTGCTTTCTCAAATTTGGACAGCAATTCATCAATGTTAATTGGTCTGTCTTGTTCAGTCTCTATATGCTTATTCAAAGTGTGTGCGTCCAGTACTAACTGCTCACCTCCTGTAGCCTTTTTTACCACTACTAAAGGGTTATTCTTAACATTCGTACTACGTTCTATTACTTTATTTTCAATCATCTTATCTATTCCTTCCTTAACCGCTTCTTTCAGGCTTACCGGTATTGGATAGGGTCTACAAAAAATAGAGTATTGTCTTTGATCTTAAATTTACATACATAGTCACTAATACTACCCAGACTATCAGAAAATACCATTTTATATTCCAAAAGAATTTTAGATAAATCCAATTTTTGGTCGTTGGTTAACATTGGGGATTCATTTACTTTGTTTCATATGTCAGCTCGGTCTGATGCTTGATTTAAGTTTTCAGTCTCTGGTGACAATTGCACTGTCGCTGTTAATCGTAAACGCTGATTCTCAGTTATTTGGTCGGTTATGTGGTCCATCACAAACTTTACACAATATTTATCACCACTTGTTCCAAAATATGGAAAATTTTCCTCAAAATTCAATATGACGTTAAATTCTGATAGCCAGTCTATGCCAAACAACACATCTCTATTGATATTTTCCACTTTTAAAAGTGTCTGACAAAATGGGATGTTCCCAATGATGCAGTTCACCTGGGTTTCATGTTTCACAACTTTACTTTTGGTCCCAGTAATACCTACTATGTACACTCCTGTTACTAGGAATAGTGGTAAGTTATGTTCAGTTCATAATGTGTTAAAGAAACCATTAGAAATAAGTGACACTTCACTAGCAGAATCAATAAATATGTTAACTTCAAACTCTTCTACTTTTCCAACTATAACTGGTTGTGGATTAATGGTAGATAAACTAGGTTCTTCTAGCAACAACCATTCTTTGGTGGATACTTTATGCGTAAAGCTAACATATTTATTATAAGCTAAGGCTCCTAATTTATTTCTACGACCAGGACCCCAGCCCTGGATCCAGATAGCATAACGTTTTCCTCATTGTTTGTAATCACCGGCTGGTTACCAAATCAGGGTATTACATTTCCACTTTGTACTGTATTGCTACTAGGTACAAATTCCGGGGACGCTCCTGGGCCTATATTCGAACTTGAATGCTTCTTTTGATAACTTTTGTAACCACTATTCTGACTACATTGGTGTACTCTAGCTAGATTAGCTTCATGTCTCTTATAATTACTATTACTACTATTGTTAGTTCTTTGAAAATTCTGACTTTCCCTTTGATGTACGTTCTCATTCCTGTCTTTGTTTAGGGCATCAAGTGCATCTACAAAGGATAACAATTCTTCTACGGTCTTCCACCCATTACCTAATATATCTTTCCTTGCCTTATTAAGATCCTAACTAATCCCCCTTCCTCCATGGGTTTATCTAAGTACTTTGTCTGTGTCAAATGCCAGTCAAAATACCTTCTCATTGTTCCCCACGTACTGTTATTATACTTTGCGTTCCACAAATCAGATAATAATTTTTCTTGGGCACTTGCTGACCAATACTTCTCCTTAAACTTTTTCTGGATGGTGGCCCAAGACGAAAAATTCTCAATGTTCACTGTGCCCCATTCTGAAGCCTCTCCTAAACGGTACCCTACCGCAAATTCAGTCTTTTTTGTGTCTTCCCAGTTTTTCAGCAAAGCTTGGCTAAACCATTTCAGAAAATGAGTTGGGTGTACGTCCCCGTCTGGCTTAAATTTTGGAAACTGCGTGGGTAGTCCTGAATTTCTTCCCCGTGTAGGTCGATTATTGCCCCACTGGGGCAGCACCAGTGTAACTCCATACACATCCAACACTTCAAATATGGCATTTTCTTCAGTTAAACATTTATCTTTTAATATTACCAGGGTCGTTCAATATGTAATGCCCCACATTTTTTTTAAAGAAAAGCCATTAACGTACCTAGACAAACGTCTTTGTTGGTTCTTCACATTTATAATTTGTTCTGAGTGCCGGTGAAGTTTCGAACCATTCTAGCAGATGGTAGAGTCATAGTCCAGTGTCAAAATGGCATCTCAAATGACTCATGCTACAAGCAGTGTGCTGTTTTTGAATTCTTGTGTGCAGAAAAAGAAACAGTGGTGAACATCCATAAACGTTTGTGTGCAGTGTATGGCGATGCTGCACTTGATAGGAGTACTGTTGACCAATGGGTTAAGGGAGTTACAGCCATCGGAAATGCAGAAACAGAGCTCCAAGATCAGCCATGCTCGAGATGTCCTGTCACAATCACTGCTCCAGACAAGCTGAATCATGCAGATGCCATTATTCATGGAGACCGGTGCATCACAACTCAACAATTGGCTCTACAGTTGTCGGTCAGCGTTGGAAGTGCATCTGCAATGATCGAGACTCTTGGATATTCAAATGGGTTCTATGAATGCTCACAGCAGACCACAAAGACTAAAAAAAGGGCTATTTCATATGAATTGCTGGAGCGTTTTAAGACATGGAGAGGTCTTTCTGTCACGTATCATTATGGGGAACGAGAGCTGAGTACACCACTTTGTGCCTGAAACAAAAAGGCAGTCCATGGAGTGGCATCATCATTCACCATAAAAGAAGAAATTCAAGACAACCTCCTCTGCTGGAAAAATTATGGTGACAGTCTTCTGGGATTGTGATGGTGTAATTCTCATGGATGTGATACCAAGAGGGTTAACCATTTGTTCAGGGGCATACATGAAGACTCTGAATAAACTCAAGAACTGTTTCCAACATGTTCGATTGGACAAGAATCCAGCAGAAATCTTACTCCAACATGATAATACACGTCCACACACAAGTCTGAGAACCTGGGAACACATCGCCAAATTGGGTTGGACATCATTGCCTCATCCACCCTACAGTCCAGACCTCTATGGGCAACACACTTTGAAGATGACAAGAGTGTCAGTCACACAGTGAAAACATGCTCTTCCACAACGTTGGCATATGGCCATAGAACGTGACGGAGACTATGCAGAAAAATAGGACATGGACAAGACATGTTGATGTACACTGTCACCAAATTCTGCTCTTCCACAGCATTGGCATACGGCCATAGAACATGATGGAGACTATGCAGAAAAATAGGTCATGGACAAGACATGTTGATCTATACTGTCACTAAATTCTGACTCTTAACAATAAATATGTTCTGAGAAAGAAAATGTGGGGCATTACTCATTGAACGACCCTCGTAGAAAACATTTAATCTTGCATCATTGTGATCTACATCACTTAACCCGTGGTTGCTCGCGTATGTTGTTGTCACGTTATAACTCCCGTGCTAGATGTTTTCTAACAATTGGATCTTGCACCTTTTTTTATCTCTTTATGCCAGACAAAGACACTTCTATACCATAAATCATTTCTTTATTATGACCAAAGCATTATAAATTAGTATAAACAAGGTATGGATAATGTAATTTGCTAAACTTAAAAATATTTCAACATGCAAAGATTTCACAAACTTTTTTTATTACAATTACAACACCTGTGTGAACAGCAGTTTGTAATATTTATATCAAGTGATGAATTAAGGTTAACCAAACTCCTTTTTAATTTTCAGATTGAGATATGGCTTCTTGTGACATACACTCATGGCAAATAAGAACACTCGATGTTGTATGTTCATTACAGATAGAACTGGAACAATGATGGCAGCGATGCTGTGTGAATCTGTTTTTCCTTTTAGGGCAGTAGTGACATTTTGTTTTTTCTCTTGATTCATTTTATTCTTTCGATATTGGTAGTTTGAAAATGTGTACAACATTTTTGTTTTCTCCTTCAAGCGAAGTGGTATCCTCGGAATTGACATGCGTTTGATCATGTGAGCTTTTGTAAGCATCATATTCACTTCTGTGATGAATCTTCTCTGTGGAATTAAGTAATTTGTGTTTACCTTATATATTATTTGAGCATTTATTACTCCGATGTTCAACAAGCTGAAAATCGGTGTAAGAGGTCAGCAGTTGCTTATTCTTGAAACAGAATATTCTGATTTCAAACGGTCGACAACATCTACACCTCATTTTTTGAGATTGTAAAATGTAATGACTTCAGACTTGTTCGCTTTGCCACTGTCAGCATCTATAGCATCATCACTGTGCATAGTGGATAACATTAGAAGATTCTTTTTCTGTTTCTTTTTTGGGATGTATGAGCAAATCAATCAGTTGTTGCTTAGTTTTTCTTCAAATACGAATACGCAGCTATTTAATTGCCCATGCCTTATGTCCAGAAGTTCTAGTGGAATTTCTCTTTTATTATTTCTTAGAGTACCTACTATTGTGAGTTGATGATTGGCATACATTTTGTTAGCCAATGGTATAGATGTAAAATAATTGTCCATTGCCATGTTTCTGGCTGGTTAGTCAATTGGTCGAATCAATCGTAACACTACATTCCCTGCATCATTGGGTACTTGATATGGCCTAGTAGGCTGTTTGCCTGCATATACTTCCATATTTTGCTTATAAAACAGTCTGGCATCACAGAGCGCATATACCTTGATGCCACATTTTGCAGGCTTGTTTGCTATATACCGCCTGAATTTGCCATGTCCATGGAATGGTTCTAACATCTTGTCCATCGTTACCATGCACCTGCACTATAGCTCTTCTTGCAAACATCCACAAATTCATCAAATGTTTCTCTAATAGGTGCCAGATTATCTGTTTCCTTTCTCTGAGCTGTCGTAGGTTTGTCGTCAAAACATATAGCTTGAAGTGTGTGGAACTTTCGTTTGTTCATCGATTCAATAAAGAAATCCAGTACAGTCCTATTACTGGCCCATAGCTCATAAGTATTGAGATGCTGTGCCATTTTCACTCCTGTGAGATGTGATACACCAAAGAACGTAGATAACTCTTCAAAATCTATTCATGGGCATTCTTGAGCACTCCATGAATAAGATGCTGCCATTTTGTCAAGTTCTTGGTTTCTATATTCCACAATGTAACCAATTACACTACCTGGAAAAAATAATTTCCAGCATTCCAAAATTGTTTTCAAATTTTTTCCAACATCCTACACACCTGGAAGCTGTGTCACAATATTCTGATGGACAGTTTTTGCTGGAGGAGCATGTTGCTACAACCATTCTGTTTTTCCATCCTTTCCAAGAAAGGTTTCACAGTCTGTATATTGAGAAACAGCTGTAGCAGAAGTATCAGATTCGCTGTCTGACTAATTTGTTGCTGTATTGATCTCTTCATTCTCAGAGGGTGCATCAGTATCTGATGACAGACCCACTATGTAAATATCCTCGTCTAGTGGTTCATCTAGCCACATCAATATCTGTTCCTCTGACATGACTTCTTCCCTGAAAAGTTTTATACATTTTAATATCTGAAAGAGAAAGTCGTGTACTCTATATAAACAATTGCTTCATTCAATCGTAAAACCCAATAAGAATACTTACTTTCCTTATAAAAGATGTTACATAAACTGAACACTTTCAGGAGAAAACAAACAAACACAGCCTCATGTTACAAGTACAACAAACAGACTAAAAGTGAAACAAGGCTGTATTCCACGAAAGAAGTAATTGTTACGTAAAGATTCCCGTGGTAGAAAAAAATCTAACACACGCACCACTTCAAATAATGGCACAACTAGCAAGCTATTGTTGAAATTTGATTGTTGAGTCACAGATTAATTGAAGCACGGGATATGAAAGAAATCATTTCTAGATTGTCAGTTCATTAGCTTTGATATGTGCTGGAATATTTAACTAAAATCATAAATGTTAGATTTTTCTAACAACGCGAATGATTGTGGGTTAAAACATAGACTTCTACTCCATCATTACGTCAGTTAATTACATTGTCATCAAAGATTGTGACAGGTATGCCTACAGTATCATTTTCAGCAGCAATTGCATAACATTGTTTACTCTGTAAACCAAAATTCCCCTGATCACCTCTGATTTGCCAGTAACTAAAAGTTTACACATTTCTGACTTATTACAAGGTGTACAACTTTGCTTCCACCATTTTTTTGCCAACATTTGAGGCTTTAATGAAACAAATTGGTTACACATGTATCATTCAAAGTATTTTCTATTGCTGGCCACTACTTTCTGTCATCTTTTGGGCAGTGTACGAATCCTGCGCCGAAAAAATTGTTCATTCTTTTGAAGCAATCCACAAATCAATCCAATGTGTGACTTCTTCATGAGATTGGAAGTGTTGGTCAGCCAGGCCATGGGCCATTGATCTAAACAGGTGATAGTCAGAGGGAGCAATGTCTGGAGAATACGGCGGGTGGGGTAGGACTTCCCATTTTAATGTTTCCAAGTACATTTTGACCTCTTTTGCAACGTGGGGTCGAGCATTGTCGTGCTGCAAAATCACTTTATCGTGCATTAATTGCGTTCAATAACAAGCACCTGTGATTGTTTCACTTGGTTTTAACACCGCATAATACATGACACCGAGCTGGTCCCACTAAATGGAGAGCATGATCTTGGAGCCGTGAATATTCGCTTCGGCCATCAATGTGGAAGCATGGCTGGGATATCCCCATTTTTGCATTTAGGGTTATTGTAATAAACCCATTTTTTGCCCCGGTCACAATGCAGTGCAGAAATCCCTTCCGTTTTTACCTCTGAAGCAACTGTTCACAAACACACAAACACTGTTCAACGTCTCTTGGTTTCAGTTCACACAGGACCCCAGTTCCTTCTTTCTGACTCCTGCCCATAGCCTCATTTTGAAATGGCTTGCTACGTCACTCCCACCAATCGTGCCTATTCTTCTTGAGTTAGACGCGAGTCTTCACTCAGCAACGTCTCCAATTCTGCATCTTTGAAAACATTCTCTCTTCCACCACTAGGTCAGTCTACGACTTGAAATCACCGTTCTTGAAGTGTTGAATGCACTCGCGACACGTTCTTTCACTAATAGCGTCCTTACCATATGTACTTGAGAGCATTCGATGAGATTCAGCCGCCGTTTTCTTCATATTGAAACAAAACAGTAACATCTCCCACAAACGATGAGAATTAGGCTTGTAAACTGACACTTTCAATCAAGAGCAACTTTATGATCCAGACACAAATTGACTAATGTTTGAATGAGGTTACATTGACCGAGGTCCAAGCTAACTGCCTGACGTCTGTGATCTGTTTCTTTCGACCGCTACTTACCGTTGTCACCACCTGTTGACAAACGGCGGAAGCAAAGTTGTACAGCTCATATAGGGTGTTTCAAAAATGACCGCTATATTTGAAACGGCAATAAAAACTAAACAAGCAGCGGTAGAAATACACCGTTTGTTGCAATATGCTTGGGACAACAGTACATTTTCAGGCGGACAAACTTTCGAAATTACAGTAGTTACAATTTTCAACAACAGATGGCGCTGCAAGTGTTGTGAAACACAACACTTTGTGTTGTGAAACAAGCATGTGCTGTTCACAACGTGCAAGTATGCTGTAGACAACATGGTTTATTCCTTAGAACAGAGGATTTTTCTGGTGTTGGAATTCCACCGCCTAGAACACAGTGTTGTTGCAACAAGATGAAGTTTTCAACGGAGGTTTAATGTAACCAAAGGACCGAAAAGCGATACAACAAAGGATCTGTTTGAAAAATTTCAACGGACTGGGAACGTGACGGATGAACGTGCTGGAAAGGTAGGGCGACCGCGTACGGCAACCACAGAGGGCAACGCGCAGCTAGTGCAGCAGGTGATCCAACAGCGGCCTCAGGTTTCCGTTTGCCGTGTTGCAGCTGCGGTCCAAATGACGCCAACGTCCATGTATTGTCTCATGCGCCAGAGTTTACACCTCTATCCATACAAAATTCAAACGCGGCAACCCCTCAGCGCCGCTACCATTGCTGCACGAGAGACATTCGCTAACGATATAGTGCACAGGATTGATGACGGCGATATGCATGTGGGCAGCATTTGGTTAACTGACGAAGCTTATTTTTACCTGGACGGCTTCGTCAATAAACAGAACTGGCACATATGGGGAACCGAAAAGCCCCATGTTGCAGTCCCATCGTCCCTGCATCCTCAAAAAGTACTGGTCTGGGCCGCCATTTCTTCCAAAGGAATCATTGGCCCATTTTTCAGATCCGAAACGATTACTGCATCACGCTATCTGGACATTCTTCGTGAATTTGTGGCGGTACAAACTGCCTTAGACGACACTGCGAACACCTCGTGGTTTATGCAAGATGGTGCCCGGCCACATCGCACGGGCGACGTCTTTAATTTCCTGAATGAATATTTCGATGATCGTGTGATTGCTTTGGGCTATCCAAAACATACAGGAGGCGGCGTGGATTGGCCTCCCTATTCGCCAGACATGAACCCCTGTGACGTCTTTCTGTGGGGACACTTGAAAGACCAGGTGTACCGCCATAATCCAGAAACAATTGAACAGCTGAAGCAGTACATCTCATCTGCATGTGAAGCCATTCCGCCAGACACGTTGTCAAAGGTTTCGGGTCATTTCATTCAGAGAGTACGCCATATTATTGCTACGCATGGTGGATATGTGGAAAATATTGTACTATAGAGTTTCCCAGACCGCAGCGCCATCTGTTGTTGAAAATTGTAACTACTGTAATTTCGAAAGTTTGTCTGCCTGAAAATGTACTGTTGTCCCAAGCATATTGCAACAAACGGTGTATTTCTATCGCTGCTCGTTTAGTTTTTATTGCCGTTTCAAATATACCGGTCATTTTTGAAACACCCTGTATATGCTAGTTGAACATCACTCAGAGTTTCAAATTTACGAATAGCCCAAAATTTCAAAAAACAATTACATCACACCCATTGTTTCTGCATAGCACCTGCAAAAATAAAATATAAATTATGTATAGTTACTCATCTATTTCAGTGCTCTATGTACATTGTGCTAGTTGCTTCAATCCAAACCCATTGTTTAATTCCATGTCTTCTTGAATCCTTCTGAATCCCCAAATTTTTTCCAAAATATCATTTTTACATTTTATAAGAGGTGTCTGCAGAATTATGAATCAAAATTTAGTGTCAGGTTATTAACAATTACATATTAACCCAATTCCAAACATCAGTTGTCAAAAATCCACCATCCAAAAATAGTGAAAATAATAAACATCATAATTACAGCAAATAATGAACTTTGTTGTGAAATTAGGGCTGACTGCAATTTATAGTAAGTGCAGAAGTTTACATTATTCCAATCTATGTATTGGGTCACACACTAAAGTTAGGGAATCAGACTGCATACTAGTCTGTACCACTACCCAGTTCCATTACAAATTCCATTTCATTTTCTACATTTTTTCACAATATCAGTTTCTAATTGCAGTTTTCCATCTTAATTTCTTATTACATTTATAATAATTTTCTAAATTCTTTGAAGTTTTGTTTTTTCTCTAAAAAAGTTTAATTTGACATTTTCAATCTTATTCTTAACTGCTTTCATCCAGGCTGTTTTGCCTAGATGGGACAGTGAGGTTGGTTTATTAATTTCAGCTCTGACTTCAGCAACCTGAACATTATAACACTGAATTTCATTTTTTAATTCACTGGTTACTTGGAAAACTCAGTCAGTTGTTTGTGCTACTCGGCTGTTTGTTTTCACCATTTTGTTACTCAGTTTTTAATTTGATTTGTCAATTATAATGCTTTTTTCTGTTATGTTACTACTCTGTTCACTGTTCAACTCTACAATTTCATTTTTTGTTTGCCACATAATTTTTAAATGCATCAACAAATATTTAAGAACTAGTCTTTTCCTTGCAGTTTCACTCATGTACGCATTAAGCATTGCACACATCTATGTCCACCTCCCCCCCCCCCCCCCCCTCCCTTTCTATTATGGATTCCGATTTGTTTTCACAAAACTTCTTCTTTTTTGAGCCAAAGATACTGAAAAATAGCAAATACAGTTTGAGAGCTAGTTTATTAAAATTATGTGGTCATCCCAGGAAATGAGATCCCATTTCTAATATTTTCCAATATTTCAACAACAAAGTATCCACATTTTTCAAAAAATACAGATGATAACATTATTTATCAGGTGTTTCCGTTGGTACATCAAACATAGACTTATCACCACATGCCATTAGTTAATCTGATATTTTTTGAACAAAAATTACATTAATACCTATCTTCCACACACAATAAAAAGGTCTAGGTCCATGACTATCAATAAAACGTGACAATATTTTTGACAAAATAGAATATTTTTCCTATGTTAAAAATGTGGTTTGGATTGTTATTATTCTGATTGATTACAGCATTTAAATAGCATTTGCAATCAATATTCTCACAAAATATCTATTATTTTTATGTAATTAAAGCTTAAAATCATTAAGATTTGGTCATATGATTGAAAACACTCTGTTATTGACTGATGCTCTGGTGACATCACAAACTAGGAGTAAGACAAAGCTTTACAGGAGTGTTAGCTGAATGTATAAAGATTTTTACATACTTTTTCTGTTAACAGTTTAACTACTTAGTGATAGAAAATGCAATTACAACTTTTAAGTAACAATAGAAAGGTATTTTTTGTAAGCTGATAGTGGAAACCTTGCGAAAGTTGATGCATCCATGCTCCACCCATTTAGAGCGGCGATATGTGCAATGACTGACTTTCTTTTCCCTGCTACCTGCGACATCGTTAAACTCATTCAAAACTAAGGAACTGTAGAAATTTGGCAAATGTGTCCTTATATTATAGCTCGATTGTCGCCCATCAGTCATGAGCTGCGGCCCAAGAACAATAAAATTATTCTTGGCAAATCTTAGTGCCAATTTCCTCTATAGAACACACTCAGCTGTAGTATTACTTGCAGCATGTGCTCGGTGGCGCAATTGATAGTGTATCTGATGGTAAATAAAGAGATCACATATTCGAATCCTGAAAAGGTCATAAATTTTTAAAAGTTTTACGTGAAATATTAAAATAGTGTTAGCAATAAATTATTGTAGCAGTTGCTTGGATTGTGGGATGTATTACATAGAGCTTCACATTAATCTTAGTCTGAGAAATGCACAACAGAGTACAAATGCATTTACTTTGTGAACAAACAATTTACTTTTTTGGAAAGCAATGCTTATAGTGAAGATATCACCATAAGCCCACAGTAGAACAAGTTGTAGAATGATGAGTTTTTTCTATATGAAGAGATTTAAAGCACGTATAACATGCAGGTAACACAAATGTAAGGGCCGTGAAGTTTGCGAGTGTAAACTAACATCAGTGTCAGAAGCAGACATACTTCGTTTTTGTGTAAGATGATGAAATTTCAAAAGTTTAAGCAGTGAGGATCCTAGCTGAACAGTACAAAGACAGGAAAAAAATTTGAAAAAGTATATGGTTTCTAATAAAGTAAAAAGTGTGTGGTCACATGAACTAGAAAATGTCTTTTTGAACATGCCATGTGTGAACAGTGATTGGAAATGTACGAGGGTTGGAACTTTAATAATGGCACCTATTTATTTACAGCTCGTACGAAATATATACATGTTTCAAAGTTTTACTGACCTTCAAAGTAGTCACCAGCATTGTGTATAACCCATTGCCAGTGATGTGGAAGTCATAGGATACTCTTAGTGGTGCCAGTTGTGTTGACAGTTTGAGCTGCACAGTCTATTGCCCGAAGAATTTGTTGCAGTTCTGAAACGAATGCCGTGAAGTGTTTCCTTCAGCTTAGAAATTGAGTTGAACTTATGAGGCCTTAAGTCAAGGGAGTTCAGAAGGTGGTATAGCACTTAGCAACCCCATCAGTCAAACAAATCAGTAACAGCTTGCACTGTATGTGTTTGATCATTAAAATGATGGTCAGGTCCTGCAGAAAGTGTCATCACTTCTGTCTCTAATTCTGCCAGACCTGACCATCATTTTGCACTACAGTGCTCAAGCTCGTACAGTGCAAGCTGTTACTGATTTGTTTGACTGATGGGGCTGCTAAGTGCTGTACCACCTTCTGCACTCCCCTGACTTAACACTTCACGGCATTTGCTTCAGAACTGCAACAAATTCGTCGGCAATAGACCCCGCCACTCGATCTGTCAACACAACTGGCACTGCTAAGAGTATCCTACGACTTCCATATCACTGGCAACAGGTTATACACAATGCTGGTGACTACTTTGAAGGCCAGTAAAGCTTTGAAACACACATCTATTTTGTACGAGCTGTAAATAAATAGTTGCCACTATTAAAGTTCCAGCCCTCATAAGTGCATGTAAACAGCAAGGAAAACACAATATAAATTATGTTTCTGATCAGTGTGGTACGTTTTGTTATTGTGATTTGGTTTTAATATGAGAGAATTGTCAAGTCGTTTTACAAATAAGTTAAAATATTCTTCCCAGTTGTATTTGAACCTACTACAGATATCATCTAAAATTCGGCCAAAAAAATTAAATATAGTTTGGTTAAACAAAAATTTTCTCTAAGACTTTAATTTCATTGAGTAATGCCTTTCTCCTTGTAACAGTGGGAAAGCATATCTTAGAGGTAAATTAATTTTAATTTCACATTGCAACACATTTTTGATTTAAGTTTGTGAACTTGTACATCAACACAGTGGCAATTTGCCGGTACGTGCATCCACATTTTACGCATTTCTCATTCTCTGAAACACTCAAAAACAACTTTTCAGAAGTTTTTTTAGATATATTTATACAGTATGGTACTATACACAATTTGTAACTCATTTGTTGAAACATATATTCCAAAACAAGACATCACTGTGAATTAGAATTTTGACAGCAGCAGCAGTGATCCAGCCAGTGACATCACAGGCATCACATGACTCGAATGGTGCATTTTAGTGGGCTTTCAAATTACATGAATTTCATTTCCGTTTTTATAAAAGAATACTGAAATTCAAGAGGAAATAAAGAGAGTTAGAAGCATAAAATGACATAATAAATCATTTAAGACAATTTCCAGAAAACAGTCAAATATCCTATTAAGTTAGCCATGATTTTGTACTCTGAATACGTAAGCCAATCATGATATAGAGAAACCTTATATGTTTTTGCAGTTTCTGTGTTGTCATGTAACTTTTGTATCACATAAACTGAGGAGAAACCACACATGTACAACAGATACGGGCTTTCTCAAAATTTTAAATTTTCAGTGCTGTTGACTATCAATTTTATTTGAAAATTTTCTGTGGACACTTTAATTTAAAATTTGGGCAACCACAAGTGGACATGTACTGCACTTGTAAAGAGCTCGGTGTAAAAATTAAATGTCCATCTCTGAATTATGCTACTAAAAGGGATGCAACAGCTGAGTTAATAGTGCGCAACTGGCATGCCGATAAATTCTTTGGGAAATTACATGCAGTTAAAGGGAAAACTGAAATAGACTCTAAAATTGCAGGCGGAGAACCTGCAGCTGCCACAGATAGTAATATGAGACATGTTTTACTTGCATCAGCTTTCAGTAAATGTCTTTAATGTGCATGACTTATGGAGAGGAAGAGCCAGGTCTTAGCTCCATAATGAAGGAACAACAGCAGTATCAACAGTACCATCTGGACCAGAACCAGCAGATAAAACATCCACACCAACTGAAGAAGAGGAAACAGCTGCAAGTGAAATGTGTAGTGAAACAGGCAGGTGAAAAATAGTGTCTCCATCCCACCTGAAAGATTTTTTAACATCAGGCATGAGAAGGAAGAAATCACCACATTAAGTAGAACCACATGTTTAACTGTACATATACACTCTGTAATGCCTCAAGAATTTCGGTGTAAATTCTAGAAACACTCGGCCTTAAACCATCTCGAGCACCCAATATTTTAGGTATGAGTGTGGGAGAGTGAGAACGTTTCTACCAATCCACCTGTTTCTATGTGCAGGTCGGAAGTTCGTTATTAGAAGACTATAAGAGGGGCAAGTCACTGACGACGACAAGCGTTTGCCGCCAGCGCCACAGAAGACGTGAGGAGAACTCAACGAATAATTATATCATGTTCTTTGATGTGTTAGTGTCTGTGTTGATCATAAAAAAGACTATTGAACAGTTGAAGATTGATTGCTATGCACATTCATGTATTGGACTCGCTTGAGACTAGAGACTTTTAAATTATTTCATGTCTTGGCTATGAATGAAACAAGACACATGTATGCTGTTTGAATATGTGTGAATCAGTCTAACCTGTAAGGAATAAGTTAGCTTGCAGAAGTTATTATCTGTGAAAGTTGAAAATATAAAGTGATGGAACTGAAAAGTATTATACGAGTGCCAAAATTATTTCAAGGATAGAGAAGTATTTTAATAAATTCCCTTAACCAGCTATAGTCCTCAGAGAAGAGGATCGGCTACACATAACGTGCAAGTTAACTGAATTGAGAGGCGTGTGTGCCTTGTGACACAATACCACACTGTCTCTTGTCGTCCAAAAACGTTAGAACGTGTCAACCTAAGTGACAGGACCCAAAGAAAACGGTGATTTAAAAACAGAAACAAGATAATAGGTGTTGCGGGTGATTTAAAAACAGAAACAAGATAATAGGTGTTGCCATAGCAACCATCCTAACAAGATATGAGAACTGTTTCCAGAAATCGTATTGAGTCCAATAAACAAATGGAAGAAAGTTGCAAGTGCAATGCTGTAAAAGATGTGGGAAAGTAATTGTGAAGAAAACTGGAGAGAAGACCTCAGATTTTTGACTAAGAAGATCGGGTGTGGAGAGTAAGCAGTTTCACACACATACATCACGCTGATGCCGACGCAGTAACTAATCACTGACACTGACTGCACCCAGCTGTTGCTCACTGGTGCTGACTGCGCACCCGCTTACCGTCAATGACGCTGAAACCGACGTCTGACACCGCCGGCACCAGTGTTGTCCTCCGGTGCTGATTACACATTCACTCACCAACGCAGCTAAAATGCTATGCTTGGTGGGCGAGAAACAGTATTTTTTTGATTAATAGGTCTAAGATCAATAAAATTATGGATCAAGAACAGCAACAAACTTCAGGACCAGCCATGGCCATGACAGTGAATAGAGACATGCCAGACTGGGCTGAAGTAGCAAATTTAATCAAAGGATTAAGTCTAAAGTTAGACTCAGTAAATACTCAACTAAATGCTGGATTAGATGACCAAAGTGCTAAGTTGTCTGTCCAGAAGGCTCTAAGTGAAAAATTAAATGCTCAGAATGAAGCCCTAAGGAGAGAAGTAGGTTTAGTACATCTAGTTTAAATACTCAGAGTGAAACCATGAACAGTCAAGCAGCAAATATAGTACTATTAAAGACTGAATTTGACTCTTTAAATTATAAGGTACAAAATCTGAAGTTAAATATAAAGAGTGAACTCACTAGTCCTTTGAATACTCACATTAAACAACTACATACTGAATTTAACAAGAAACAGGATGAGAAACTTCAGGATTTAACAAAAAAATTAGAATTTGATATTGAAGGTAAATGTAACAATGTAGAAATTGAACTTGCCGAAAAATTGGGATCATTTCAAAGCATATGCAATGTTACCTTCTATGTTGTAAATCAAGGGTTGCACACCTTGAAGGAAAGTATTGAGAAACAAGATGAGCTAATTCCTTTTGCCCATTCACAAACTGCAGGTGTCAACACTCGAGTTGATACCGTAGAAAGGGATTTTAAAGAGAAACTAGCAACATCAGATACTTTAAATATAAGCAATCTGGAGGAACAAGCAGAAGAGTTAATAGACAGAAAAGTGGCCGAGAGGGTATCCCCTAACAACGTTACTTCAGATTTAGCTTTGGAACTTAGTGATATGAAGAAAGGCATAGAAAGTTTATGGGAAGAATTCAAACTTATCCAGGATAAGGTAGACATTTAGTCATTGGTGTAGCCCTCCAACAATGGGTGAACGATGCCTGGCAGCTGCTGGCTTATTCCTCACACAAGCTGTCACCTGCATAACAAAGATGGAGCACATATGATTGGGAACTTTTAGCCATATATCAAGCAATCAAGTACTTTCGTCCACAGGTTGAGGCACGAGAGTTTGTGATATACACCGACCACAAGCCTTTAACATAAGCCTTCAAGAAAAACAGCAACACTTGCTCTCCACGGCAGTACAGCCAACTGGAATTTATTAGCCAGTTTAGTATGGACATCTGCCATATATCAGGCATCACTAATGTGATTGCAGACTGGCTCTCCAGAGTGGCCAGTGTCTCTCAGCCTGTGGACATGATGGCACTGGCCAGGGCACAACAAGAAGATTCCGAGCTACACACCATATTGCATGAGGACACTGCAGCACTCAGGTTACAGCAAGTCGACATTCCTGGCGAGAACATGAAATTTTACTGTGAAGTTTCACATGGCAGATCATGCCCTCCTGTTCCTGTTGCATTTCGCAGGCCAGTGTTCGGGTCCATACATAATCTTTGCCAGCCAGGAGTCCAGCCGACATTCAAGCTAGTGTCTCAAAGGTTCGTGTGGCCAGGGATAGAAAGAGACTGTTGCAAATGGACGAGAACTTGCCAGCGTTGCCAACTTTGCAAAATCATTTGCCACATTCATCCCCCAATAGGAGAGTTTCCGGACACTTCTTCACGCTTCAGCCACGTTCATCTTGATGTGGTGGGACCACTTCCTCCATCAGATGATCAGTGGTACATATTCACAATGACTGACAGATATAAGCGATGGCCTGAAGCAGTACCTATGAACAACATTTCCGCAGAAACACTAGCCACCACTTTCGCATCAACTTGGCTGGCAAGATTCAGCTGTCCACTCCATATCACCACCGACAGTTTGAGTCAGATTTGTTCACACAGTTGGCAAAGTTCTGTGGCTACATCCATCACAAAATGACCACATTCCAGCAATGGCATCCTTGAACGTTGGTATCAAATGCTGAAGGCTGTACTAATGTGCCATGAGACATCTTGGATGTCTGCGCTACCCATAGTCCTGCTGGGTCTATGAGCCACATACAAACCAGATATAGTGTCCTCGGCATCTGAATTGGTTTATGGCGAGACCCTGTGGCTACCAGGGGAATTTGTCAATAAAAGCCTACTGTCAGAAATGGACGACCAACCAGAGTTCCTTAGCATGTTACGGGAACATGTAAGGCAAATCAAACCCACAAAGGCCTCCGGGTATGGTTGTCCAACAACTTTTGTGCATAACAACCTCTAAAGCTACACACACTATGGTCATCATAGTAAATGGCAAAGAGGCCACCGTGACTCTTACAGAGTGAAGCCGGCTTACATTTTCAAGGAGGCATCACTCACCTTATGGTCAAGAGCTCATCGCCTGACAGATGCAACAGCTCAACTTCCAGCACCGCCGCCACGACAGGTTGATGCAAAACCTACACGCACCACCCGCTCCAGATGACAAGTTCACTTCCTGCTTTCACCAAGGGGGCTCCTGTAGCGACCGCTACTCATGTTGACTGGTGTGTCTGCACATGCTAGTTCTGTTCACGCCATCCATAGATACAGCTGTGTCATGAATTCAGTGACTGTACGGCAACAAATGAGTGACGTAAACCGCCAAGTTTGAATGCGCCACTTGGAGTGCTGAATAACGTTATTGCCTACTCCTTGGAGTTATAACCTTTGTTTTCATGTTTATTCTGTTCCTTGGTTACTGTTTTGTTGTTTACAAGTTACCTATAGCAACTGTGCTTCTTTTTCTGTAATACCAAGTAATAAACCGTTCAAGTATATTCTCAGTGCATGTTTGAATATTTATGAATGGGTAGCTCTTCATAATGAAAATATACCCATCAACACAAAAAACTTGGAATGAGAAGTGTATCTCATGACGGAATAAATGTACGCGAACCTTATGTGTTTCACTGACCACATAGGTGGTGCAAAATATCCATGTTTTATAGTAAATATTAAAGTTAATCTTAGTATCAAGGGGTTAACTATTTATGTAATAACCTGCATGATGTTAATAAGGTAGAAGAACGCTCCAAGATTGTTCTCTTTGCTTGTTTCTGGTGTAGACATTTTGTAGCATGAACAGAATGGAAACATTTATGTTGTTAACCTAGTTGATAGAGTACATTAAAGTTCATAATTATTATTATTATTATTATTAAGCATTACAATCCATGAAGGCTTTTTGCTGCAGAATGGACAATGTTGAACCACTTTGCTCTGTCTTTACAAGTAATTTGCCACTGTCTGTCATGTCCTAGTTTTCTGAGATCGTCTTGAATATTGTCCAAGTATCTCATGCGTGGGCGTCCAAGAGGTCGTCTTCCGGTGGGAATCTCTTCAGTCACTTTCTTGATGGTCCTGTTTGGTGGTGCTCTGATGACATGCCCTATCCATTTCAGTCTTTTGGCTTTAATTTTGGCCACTATATCGGAGTCTTTATATAATTTGTAAATTTCATTGTTATTTAGCAATCTCCATTCATCACTGATCCTATCTCTTATGGGTCCAAATATTTTTCTCAAAATTTTTCGTTCAAATACTCTTAATCTGTTTTCCTCTTTTTTTGTGAGAGTCCAGGTTTCAGATCCATAGGTGAGTACTGGTATAATCAATGATTTGTATACTTGTAGTTTGGTGTTCCTAGATATTAACTTACTTTTGAAAACTGTCAAGAGACTATAGTAGCATTTGTTAGCCTTCTGAATTCGTGATTCTATTTCAATTTTTATGGAGTTGTCAGAGGTTACTATTGTACCAAGGTAATTAAATTCATTTGTCTTTGTGAAAGCTGTGTTATTAATTTGCAGTACATTATTATTTGATGGATAGCGGGATAAGATAAAGTACATTGTTTTGTCTGTATTCAGCTGGAGGCCTGTGCCATTTGTGGCTTTAATTAATTGTGCTGTAAGAAGCTTCAAATCATTCTCACTGTCAGATAATAATGCAATGTCATCGGCGTATGCTACAATGTTAATTTTGCTTTCCAGTTGTGCTCCAATTTGTAGTAGCTTTACTTTTTGGATTATTCTATTGATTACTATGTTAAAAAGAACTGGTGAGAGTGAATCCCCTTG
This sequence comes from Schistocerca cancellata, assembly GCF_023864275.1. NCBI lineage: Eukaryota > Metazoa > Arthropoda > Insecta > Orthoptera > Acrididae > Schistocerca > Schistocerca cancellata. The sequence continues at coordinate 252,166,172 of NC_064626.1, forward strand.
TTTGACTCCAGTTTTAACCTCAAAGTCTTCAGAAAGTTTGCCAGCTACTTTTATTTTGTATTTTGAGTTTAAAGTGCAAGCTTTTATTAAATTTATCAATTTGTTAGGGATGCCAATCTGCCTCATGCACTTCCATAAATATTCCCTGTTGATACTGTCAAAAGCTTTTTTAAAATCAATGAAAAGCATATGTACATTTTGATTGAATTCATATTTCTTTTCACCCAACATCCTTAGGACATATATATTGTCAATAGTCGATCTGTTAGGTCTAAATCCACATTGGGCATCATCTAGGGAGTCTTCAACGTAAGGGCTTATCCTTGCTAACAGTATATTTGTCAGAATTTTATATGTTGTGTTTAGTAACGCAATTCCTCTGTAGTTTGAACAATTTGTTGGGTCCCCCTTCTTGTATATAGGGCACACAACTACTTCTTTCCAATCATGTGGGACCTGTTCCTGCTTCCAGATGTTGGTGATGATTTTGTGTAAGCAGTTTACAAAAGGAAATTTACTGAGCTTCCATATATCTGTGTCTATACCATCACTTCCAGGAGCTTTATGTCTCTTCAAGAAGCTGTTCATAATTGAGTTACTTTAATGTACAGGGAGCCCTCTGTCATGTTCCTTGCATTGGATTAATTTTTCCTAAGACGTTTAGAGCTAGCGGCCACTGCTTCAATGGAGCCCATTATTCGTTGATCTAAAAAGCGAAATCATAGTAGAAGCTCTTTAACATTTAACAAACATTTTTTCACAGCAATGAGCCACAGTGGAGAACAACATTAGTTTTAAGATTTTACTTTTCAGCTTATACCGAGAGCCAGGATTCGACTACCACAGCCCAAATATGATGGTAAGAGGAGTATTCTTCGAGTGTTGTGTGGGTTCACAGTAACTTCTGTGTTTGAGTCCATGCTCTTTAAAGGAATAATACACCAAGGCTAATTATCATACTGTTATATCTTCATTCTCACGTAATATTCTTGGAAGTAAAAATCAGTTAACAATTTTTTTCATATTGGACCATACAATTACATTTATGCATGTTTTTACAGGCACCGAATAAATAAATAAATAAATATACTCCCCTCTCAAAGAACAGCCACTTCAACATTCAATCTTACTAAAATTTACTACATATATAGTTGATATCCCACAAGTGATTCCTATAGACAAAATGATTAGACAATACATATGTGTGATCATATTTATACAATTTACTATACTTGTTTCCTATTTTATGTTTTCCAGATAGAGGTAGTGTCTGCTATGACCAGTAATTTTACTATGGACTGGGATAATGTGTTACACTTCGTTTGCTGAGAAATTCATAAACAGAGTAGAAATCACCCTTGAAAGTTAAGAATCTAAAGACTGCGTGAAGATACAATGCCACATAACAGGCACCTATGATCAGCAGAGTCACAAGAGCTGCCATAAATGGGGTATTAAAGGATTAAACAATATATCTTAACATATGCAGTACTTAAGTCATATTTACCAAACCTGAAATTGCTGTGTTGTTGCATGTTCATTCCTTATTTGTCATAGAAGTGCAAATATGCTTGGCAAAGATCTGGATAATGTGATCAATGTGGCATCTACATCTACATCTATACTCTGCAAACCATTGTGAAGTGCATGGTAGAGAGTATGCCCCATTGCATTAGTTATTAGGGTTTCTTCCCATTCCATTCACATATGGTGAGCAGGAAGAATGATTGTTTAAATGCCTCTGTACATGCTGTAATTATCTGATCTTGTCCTCATGACCCATATTTGAGTGATGTTTAGGGGGTTGTACTATATTCCTCGCATGACCATTTAAAGCTGGTTCTTGAGGCTTCCTTGGGATAATTTCTGTCTGTCTTCAAGAGTATGCCAGTTCAGTTTATTCAGCACCTCTGTGACACTCTACCATGGCTCAAAGAAACCTGTGACCACCTATGCTGCCCTTCTCCTGTATATGTTGAATATTCCTTTAGCCCCATTTGGTAAGGGTCTCACACTCTTGAGCATCATTTTCAGAAGGGCCACATGAGTGTCTTGTAAGAGTGTCTTGGTAGAGTGAGGTGCGAAATTAAGACCTTTCTTAAGTTCTGACACTCCACCCATGTCCATCTCTCGCTGTCAAGTTTATGACAGTGATTTTCAGAATCTGTGGCCTGCACTGTATTGTTGGTGTGAAAGGTTGCTGAACCTTCCTTTCTGCTTCTATTTAGTTTATTTCTGTGATGATGTTTGTTGGAAAACTGTAGCTGCATTGATCCATTCCCATTCCAAAGCTGTGACTGTCCTTGATAATTGCAGATGCAGGGCTGTAAGAGCATGTCCATTCGAATTGAGCTGTTACCTGGTGTTGTGTAATCTTTCTCATAGTAGTGTGTAGTGGCAGTGTCTGTGCTGATATGTAGGGATACCATTGTAAATAGTGGAATAGTCTTCCCCATCATGACAGCACTGTAAAAAGGCTAGCAAACTCAATACATTAGCCTTTTTGACACACAGCTTCCACAGATGTTTAATGCTGGATCACGTTTCCTCCCCATAGAGGTATGTAATGTAAGAGTGCAGAGTCTCATGGTGGTAACACTGAATAAAAATGTCTCGTTTTTCAGGTGTCTCTAGTGATTAAAACTATATGAGCCTTCGGCCAAGCACTCTTTGACTACTTGACAATGTGCCTGTCAGAGACTGTTTGTACATAGTATCCCAGGTCTTTGTAAGTGAAATGGTTGAGCTATTTAGGTACACTCTTATTTTCTGTATAGTGGCCAATATTACGATCAGATATATGGCATTGCAATGGGTAGCTTGTTAGCTCTAGCTATTGCAAACCTCTTCATGGAGACTTTTGAGAATATTGTCTTAGACTCAGTGCCATTAAAGCACAGTTGTTTCTTTTGGTACATTGACAACATGTTCATCATTTGGCCCCAGGAAGTGAGAAACTTTACAGTGCTTGGAACAGCTCAACAGCATTAACAGTAGCACCCACCTTACCATGGGCGTAGAAAAAGACAATGTGTTTTCCTTCATTCATGTCCTCATCTGCCACAAATGAAATGGATACCTTGGCCACAGCATCTATGGAGAAGCCACCCACCCCAGTCTGCATTTGCACCTCATCAGCCATTCTCACCAGCATGGAGGCACACTGTCTTACAAACATTGGTGCATTGTGCAAGAATGATATCAGAAGCTGATAACCTGCCCCATGAGCTGAGCCATCTACACTAGGTATTCAGGAACAGTGCCTATAATGTCCATCAAATAAATGAAGTGATATCAAGCAAGACTTTCAACAAAACCATTGAGAAGGAGAAAGAAAATAAATTTGTTCTCCTGCCATTCTGTAGCTCTGTGTTGGGCAAGATAAGCCACCTGCTGAAATGACAGGAAATCAAGTTGATCTTCAGGCCTCCGACAAAATCCATCAATTACTGAGACCAGCTAAAGATGCAGCAGGTCTCAGAACACCTGGAGTCTACAAGATACTTTGCACCTGTGGCCAGTCTTACGTCAGACAAATAATACTCACTGTGGAACAATTCAGGAAGTAGTATGAGAGCTTTTATCGCCTACACTACCCCAAAAATCTGCTTTAACTGAGAATGCTTTAGAAAATGGACTCACAATAAAATTTGAAGAAACATCCATCCTGGCTCCCATGAATGACCTTTGTGATTGTGATTATGTAATTAAAAAAACTACTGGAATAAAAATCACTGATAACCCTCTAAATAGAGGCAGTGGCCTCAGCACAGCATAGAATCCAGTGATTGCACAGTCAACATATGCCCTTATGTGGCGGTGCTGTGGCAGCAGTGATGTCACAGCTGGCAGCTATTGTATATAAGGGACATACTGGCAGCCATACGACTTGACAATGGTGAAGGACTGCTTGGTAGAAAGCTTATGTAATTTTAATCACTTAACGCAACTAAAACCCGAGAAATTTTTATTCAGTGTTACTGCTGCAACACTCTGCAGTCTTACATAACTGTGTGCATGTTTGCAAACAACATCATGGGTGACCATTTGATTGGTATAAGAACAGTCACAATAGCAACATATCTGCATGACATGTTATAATGGTGCAAAACTTTTGCTGATACGCATTTCTAAAATATATGCAATGCAATCCAGAACCAATCAACATGCGACCAGTCTAAGATAATTCACCACCACTAAGTCATATAGAAAACTGGCTCTATCAAACTGGTAGCATTGAATTTATGCAGAAATTGAGTTGGCACACACACACTGAGTAATTTTTTTTTTATTGTTGATTTATTATTCATCTGTGGTACAGTATACATTGTATGGGTGTCAGCAGTAGTTAATACAATGGTTCTTATTAAATAACACACAACACTTTTAACTCTTTTTTTAGTTCTTATAATTAGTCTTATAGCATTACTATTTACGTCATGTATAGTTTCACATTATATGCTTGTGGATATTATGTTATATGTTACATGTATGAGGATATTATCTGGCTATCTAGGACTATCATAAATATTCATTTACAGTATAATAACTATTATCTAATAGATTTTTAAGTCTTTGGCTAAAGATGCTGGGATCATTTACATCTTTAAGTTCCTGTGACAGTTGTTATACAGTTTTAGCCCATGATATGACACACAGTTGTGTGTTTTAGACTTGTTTTTCCAGTTTAAATGTGAACAGTGACTTGCTCTGGTTCCTTGATTAGATATTGAACTGTTTGTAGCAAACAGATGAATATTTTTCATAATATGCTTTACATTCCCAATGATGCATTCACATGTTACAGTTAAAATTTGTAGCATTTTAAATAACTCAGTACAATGAGCCCGACTGCTACTATTTACTCTGTGTCCTGTTATCATTTGTGGACATATCTGAGAGTATCATTGGTTTTTTGGTCGTCTGTACTGATGTTCTATCTGATATTAGTATGCTGCTGTCAACAAACATTATTTTTTTCTCCATTTTGACACATTTTGGGAAATCAGTATTACAAATCAGGGAAATGATCACTCCAATACATTCCCCTGAGATACACCAAAGTTAATATATTGTAAGTCTGATAAGTGTTTTACTAGTACTCTTCTTGAAGAATGTGAAATTTCAATTCGTTACACTATTTTGCCAGGCGTCTTATTTATAATATTCTAGTTTATTTGCCTTCGGATATAAGAGAAACACTTGTATGAACATCAAGAGATCAGATGGAAACCCAGTTCTAAGCAAAGAAGGGAAAGCAGAAAGGTGGAAGGAGTATATAGAGGGTCTATACAAGGGCAATGTACTTGAGGACAATATTATGGAAATGGAAGAGGATGTAGATGAAGATGAAATGGGAGATACGATACTGTGTGAAGAGTTTGACAGAGCACTGAAAGACCTGAGTCGAAACAAGGCCCCCGGAGTAGACAACATTCCATTGGAACTACTGACGGCCTTGGGAGAGCCATTCCTGACAAAACTCTACCATCTGGTGAGCAAGATGTATGAAACAGGCGAAATACCCTCAGATTTCAAGAATAATATAATAATTCCAATCCCAAAGAAAGCAGGTATTGACAGATGTGAAAATTACCGAACAATAAGTTTAATAAGCCACAGCTGCAAAATACTAACACGAATTCTTTACAGCTGAATGGAAAAACTAGTAGAAGCCGACCTCGGGGAAGATCAGTTTGGATTCCGTAGAAATACTGGAACACGTGAGGCAATACTGACCTTACGACTTACCCTAGAAGAAAGATTAAGGAAAGGCAAAACTACATTTCTAGCATTTGTAGACTTGGAGAAAGCTTTTGACAATGTTGACTGGAATACTCTCTTTCAAATTCTAAAGGTGGCAGGGGTAAAATACAGGGAGCGAAAGGCTATTTACAATTTGTACTGAAACCAGATGGCAGTTATAAGAGTCGAGGGACATGAAAGGGAAGCAGTGGTTGGGAAGGGAGTGAGACAGGGTTGTAGCCTCTCCCTGATGTTATTCAATCTGTATATTGAGCAAGCAGTAAATGAAACAAAAGAAAAATTCGGAGTAGGTATTAAAATCCATGGAGAAGAAATAAAAACTTTGAGGTTCACCGATGACATTGTAATTCTGTCAGAGACAGCAAAGGACTTGGAAGAGCAGTTGAATGGAATGGATGGTGTCTTGAAGGAAGTATATAAGATGAACACCAACAAAAGCAAAACGAGGATAATAGAATGTAGTCGAATTAAGTCGGGTGATGTTGAGGGTATTAGATTAGGAAATGAGACACTTAAAGTATAAAGGAGTTTTGCTATTTGGGGAGCAAAATAACTGATGATGGTTGATGTAGAGAGGATATAAAATGTAGACTGGCAATGGCAAGGAAAGCGTTTCTGAAGAAGAGAAATTTGTTAACATCGAGTATAGATTTAAGTGTCAGGAAGTCATTTCTGAAAGTATTTGTATGGAGTGTAGCCATGTATGGAAGTGAAACATGGACAGTAAATAGTTTGGACAAGAAGAGAATAGAAGCTTTTGAAATGTGGTGCTACAGAAGAATGCTGAAGATTAGATGGGTAGATCACATAACTAATGAGGAAGTATTGAAAAGGATTGGGGAGAAGAGAAGTTTGTGGCACAACTTGACCAGAAGAAGGGATCGGTTGGTAGGACATGTTCTGAGGCATCAAGGGATCACCAATTTAGTATTGGAGGGCAGTGTGGAGGGTAAAAATGGTAGGGGGAGACCAAGAGATGAATACACTATGCAGATTCAGAAGGATGTAGGTTGCAGTAGGTATTGGGAGATGAAGAAGCTTGCACAGGATAGAGTAGCATGGAGAGCTGCATCAAACCAGTCTCAGGACTGAAGACCACAACAACAACAACAGTTTATTTAATAAGATGCAGTGGTCAACAGTGTTAAAGGCATTTGACAGATCAAACAAAAAGTCAATTATAAGTTACCTTTTCATGAACAACTTCTGTAAACTATGATATAATAGGTTCTGTAGCTCCTCTGGGTCTGAAACTGAATTGTTCATAGCAAAGAAGGTTATATTTGTTAAGTACTTGATTAATCTATTTTTCATTCTAGTTTCTGATATTTTATAAATGGTAGATAGTACTGTAATTGATCTGCAGTTTTCTAAATTTTCTGTCTCACTTTGTTTGAGTGAAGCGTTGTCTATTTTAGCTTGTTTCAGACATTTGGGAAAGTAGCCATATTTGTGTAACAAATTAATTATTTGTGTTGACCGTGCTCTTATAGTATTTATGTATTCTTTAAGGACACACTCTGGAATTTCATACTGACCTACCAATATTTTAACTGGAGTACTACGTATGTCACCTCTCTCTCGGGTGTAGGCAGGTGTACCATTGTGTTCCCTGATGGGTAAAACATTGGTGCCTGAAAATTTTTGGGGTAATTTCTTAGAAATACTCCTAAAGCATATGTTCATATAGTTTGCTAATTCCTTTGTATGGGTTATTTGTAACTCGTTGTTTTTAATTTGTGATTTCAGATGCCTTTTCCCGACTTTTTGTCACCCACCTGATAGTCTTCCTGGCTGCTTTGGTTTTGTTTTCTGCTTTCAATTACATATTAATTTTTATAAATTTTTGCAGCTAACAGTACCTTTCTGTAATGTGTAAACTGTACACCAGGGATATACATGTCATGCATTACTTAGAAGCCTACAGCTATTAACTGTTGCATTCATGTACATATTACTTTATTATCTTTTTGTACACCAAGTAAGGATTATGCAAGGAATATAATTTTTTCACACATTTGGCACAATAAACGAAGAAAGCTGTATGCTTCCCTAGCACAATCTCAAACACCTCAACAGATGAGAATGAGAAGTTATGATAAATTAAAAGCTAACAAATTATTACAGATAAGGGTAGAGCCAATATAAAGAAAGCTATGAGGCACTAAGATGGAGATGCTATTACTCAGAGGAACAATAAAGAGAACTTTGATAAGAATATCTTCTGGTGAACTCTCACTAAATTAGGATCAAACAATAATGACAAATCTTTTGTTAAAGTATCATCCACCTCAACTGAATATAATTGTAATTCACTGTTTTAGTTGAAAAGTATGAACATAAATTTTGCAGGCATTTTGAAGGACAAGCATATTTTACTGATGTGTACACTTTGTATTTTCTGAAGACTATGATGTTCATAAAAGACAAAACAGAAGACAGCATAATGAATAGAGACATCATCGTTACAATACATAAGACAGAGATGATTATCATGTGATACTGAGTAATCCTCAGGGAGTCACACCTAGTGATATGTGGCTGGCGACCACGGGGCCCCGAGCTGAGTCCTGGCATTGCTTCCACTTACTTATGCCAGGCTCCTCACTTTTATCTTTCCTATCTGGCCACCCTCGGCCAGCTCTTGTTCTTTTCCGACCCTGACGCTATTAGGTTTCGAGGGCTAGGGGTCTTTCATTTTCCAACCTATACTTCTCATGCAGCATCTGACACGGAGCGGGCGGCTGCAAAAGGCGTCTGTATCCCATGTTAGGAGCGGCTTCCAGAACTGCGGAAGGCAACGGAATACCACCGCAGATTATCTTCCCTGCATAATGCAGTCTCCATTTTATGCACAAAAAATGGCTTCCTCTCATGTTAAATCAGTGTCCGGAGGTAAAATAGTCCCCCATTCGGATTTCCGGGGGACAACTTGAAAGGAGGCAAAAAATCAAAACGAGAATTCGTACCTGGAATGTCAGAACTCTGCTACAAGCAGGAAAACTAGAAAACCTTAAAAGAGAGATGGAAAAGAATCATATGGACCTTGTAGGAGTTGCTGAGGTAAGATGGAATGGACATGGAGAGTTGCAGTCAGATGAATATGTATTCTACTACTCAGGAGGAGAAGTAAAAGGAATTAATGGAGTAGGAATGATTATGACAAAAGAATTGGCTAAATGTGTGGAATATGTAGACTATGCAAATGACCGGGTTATTGGTGTAAGGCTGAAAGGAGCACAAAAAGATTTACTGATTGTCCAGGTGTATATGCCAACTTCAGAACATGATGACCAAACTGTAGAGGAAACGTACAATGTAATAGAGAGAATAATGGACGAAAATAAAAAATGCTGCAAAATAGTAATGGGAGACTGGAACGCCATTGTGGGAGAAGGGAAAGAGGGAAACATAGTAGGCAGTCATGGTCTTGGGAAGAGAAATGACAGAGGTGAATGGTTAATTGACTTCTGCAGGGAAAGGCAGCTGATAGCGGCAAACACATGGTTCAAGAACCATAAGAGGAGGCTCTACACTTGGAAATCACCAGGGGATAAATACAGAAACCAAATCAATTTTATACTGGTAGAAGAAATATACAGGAATGGAATCAAGAAAGTGCACACATTACCAGGTGCAGATATTAATAGTGTCCACAACTTACTTATGGCAGAAATAGAAATAAGAATGAAAAAACTGAAAAAGGTGACAATGGTGAAGAAGTGGGATCTAGAGAAGACAAGGTCCAACAAAGAACAAATTACAGAAATGCTGTCTCTGGACTTTCTAAACACATTACGAGACAAAGAAGCACCTGACAATGCCAACGAGTACTGGAATATGCTGAAAGAAGGAATCATTAAAGCAGGACAGCAAAATATAGGATATGTAAAAGGGAAAAGGTCAAAAAAACCATGGGTCACACAAGAAATTATTTCCAAGATGGAGGAGAGAAGAAAATTGAAAAACAAGAACGCTGAAGATGCAAGAAATATATACTGAAGGTTAAATAACGAACTGCGAAGAGACACAGAGCAGGCTAGGAAAAAATGGCTAAAAGAGGAATTTGATGAAATTCAAGAACTGGACAGGAAGGGAAGATACGACTTACTATACAACAGAGTAAAGACTATGACATGGGAACAAAACAGAGCAGGAAGTGCTACTATGGAAATTTTGAGTAAAGACGAAGAGGTAGTGTACAAAGATCGTGACGATGTCCTCCAGAGATGGGAAAAATATATAAAAGAGCTATATGACACAAATAGCAAACCAGAAACTCTGGAACTTGAATCACACAACAGTGGAAGTGATGAAGAGAAAGGACCGACCATCATAATGGAAGAAGTAAAGTCTGCCATTGCTGCAATGAAAAATGGCAAAGCAGTAGGTACAGATACAATACTGGGAGAAATACTAAAATGCTTGAACCACAATGGAATAAGAGAAATATTTAGGTTATGTAATAAAATATATGACAGTGGTGAATGGCCTGAGGACTTTTTGACAACAGTAATGATTCCATTACTGAAAAAACAAGGAACCAAGAAATGCAGCGAGCACAGGACAATCAGCCTCATTTCACATGCAGCCAAAGTGATGTTAAGAATAATTAATAAAAGATTTGAAAAAGTAATAGAGGAGAATCTCGGTGAGGAGCATTTTGGCTTTAGATGGAATACGGGCATCAGAGATGCAATAGGGCTCCTATGAATCTTGGGAGAAAGGTTTATTGAAAAAGGAAGAGACCTATATATGTGCTTCATCAATTTAGAAAAGGCACTTGACAATGTGGTTTGGGACAAGCTGGCGACTATTATGAGGGAAAAGAGAGTGGACTGGAAAACCAGAAGACTCATAAACTCATTATACCTTAATCAAAAAGTTTCATTTAAAGTGAGAGGAGAAAGTACAAACTGGATCAGACTAGGGAAAGGAGTAAGACAAGGATGCTGTTTATCACCTACTCTTTTCAACCTGTACTTGGAAAATATGATTGACCAATGCTCATTATATGACAAAGGAGTAGAAATTGGAGGAAGAAGAGTAGGGTGCTTGAGATTTGCTGATGACATGGTCCTTCTAGCCACAGGGGAAAAAGAATTACAGGATTTGGTGGACACCATTGCAACTAACAGAAAAAAATATGGAATGAAAATTAACACAAATGAAACAAAAGTATTGGCAATAGGAGGAAATAAGGAAATAAAAATTGTGCTGAATGGAGAAACACTAGCACAGGTGCAAAATTTTAAGTATCTTGGAAGCAGGATAGACACTGACTGGAAGTGCACCACAGAAATTAAAACAAGGATAACAATGGCAAAAGAGGCGTTTTATAAGAAAAGGAGAATCTTCTGCAGCGGTCTGGACAGAGAACTCAGAAAGAGACTCATAAAATGTCTTGTATGGAGTGTTCTTCTATATGGCACTATGAGGAAAAAAGACAGAGAAAGGCTGGAGGCTTTTGAGATCTGGACATGGTGGAAGATGGAAAGAATAAGTTGGATGGACAGAGTAAAAAATTAAGAGGTACTGAGAAGAGTGGGAGAGAAAAGACAGTTACAAGATGTAATAAAGAAAATAAAAAGAAATTGGATTGGTCATATATTAAGAAAGAATGACAGACTGATAAAAACAGTTTTAGAAGGTTATGTAGAAGGGAAAAGGAAGCGAGGAAGGAAGAGATTCCAGATACTGGATGACATGATGGACGGTACAACATACAGCAGCCTTAAGAAGGAAGCAATGGATTGCAGAAAATGGAGAGGCAAAGGACCTGCTAATATAGCAGATAACTGATGATGATGACTGAGTAATAAAATAATGACAGTATGAAAAGGATATGTTGCTTCTCACTTTATGTGTTGAGTGGCAGATAGACACATTGAAAAAAGACAGTTAGATATTATTGGCTATTGGACTAAATCCTTCATTATATGTAGAAGAAACAAGACACACATCCATTCATACATGCATAACACACACACATATGATCCCTGTCATCTCTGGGCTCTACAGCCCAGCTGTGTCTGAGCTGAACAGTGATCTTTACTGGGGTGGGTAGTGGGGATACAGAAGTGTTGGGCAAGAAGTGCGATGGATAAGAGAGTAAGGCCATGTCCTATGTAAGCGTCAGAAGTGGCCGTCAGCGAGCGATGACTGGATATGTGACACTTAAGCAACAAGCAGCAACATCTGGCAAAAAGCTCGGGTGTCCTGCATGCGAGTGACCATCTCACACTACAAGATGCCTGCTTAGAACCAACCACCTGTTTCTATGCAACGGCACCCCTAAACTGTAGGATACTGTAGCTGGAGAGTAAGGGTACAAAATTAGCTTTACTTAAGAAAATAAAGCAAAAAGGAATGCTGTGCATGAAATTTACAAAGGGAGGAACCTTCATGCAGAATTTCATAATTTAAATCATCAACTATGAAGACCACCAGACAAATTCTTTGAATACATGTGAATGAGCAGAGGAGCATCAATAAATTAAAGATGAATGTTTTTTACATGATCAAGATCTTTTAACAGCCGATAAATGTGGAAGAATGGCTGTCTATGCTAAATATAAAGAATGAGAACAGTAAATGAGAGATATCTGTGGTATAATGGTAGCATTCCAGGTAAGTGATAACAGTTGCAAAATATGGCTTGTGTTTGGCTACGAAGTCTTTCGCGACGTATTTCCTGAGTAAAAATTTCTCGGCGTACATGCCGCGTCAAATCAGGATAAATCTCCGAGCTTTCGACCACTACCTCCATGGTCTTCGTCAGGGCTAAAACTGACTGTCGTGAACTAGCGAGGTTCCCACTTTTATATGCCAATGACGGCTTCTTATTGGCTGGAATACGTCAGCGATATGACGCGTAGCGAGGTGGTGCCCTCTACTTCCATAGATGTAGTTGCTATCCCGCGTTGCTTGCAGCGCCATCCCTTAAATCAGGAGGTAAAGTGCGAGAAGTTTTTCTCTGCGATTTTTCTTTATCCAGTGCACTCTTCCAACTGTTGCTGAGTGCATAGCCGTTGTCTCTATTAAAGTTATTATCGCTAAGTCTAATTTCGACTGCTTCTCGGATCACAGAGTCCCAGTAATTCGATGTGTGGGCTATTACACTGGTTTCTTCAAATAAAATCTTATGCTTGTTAAGCAGGCTATGTTCAGCCACCGCTGATTTTTCCAAATACCTGTATTTCAGGTGGCGTTGGTGCTCGATGCAGCGGTCGGCAACGGTTCTTACAGACTGGCCCACGTAATTCTTGCCGCATTTGCAAGGAATAGTATAAATTCCCGGCACTCTTAAGCCGAGACTGTCTTTGACTGGTCTCAACATTTCCTTAATTTTCATAGGTGGTCAGAAAACTGGTTTTATTCCTTGCCTCTTCAGGACTCTGGCTATCTTGCTCATTGTAGCACCGCAAAAAGGAAGCCGCGCTATGTGTTGGTCCTCTTCTTGTATGTGGCCGGCATCGTGTCTTACTTTCTTGGACAATACTGATTTAATTTCACCGGTAGTATACAGTGGAAATTATTATGAAATGACGGATGGAACAGCCATGGGTTCGCCACTGTCACCAGCAATAGCGTATTTTTTCATGGAGGACTTTGAAGAACGAGCCCTGAGCAGTGCTCACCTCTGCCCATCATGCTTCTACAGATACGTCGACGATACTTTTTTAATCTGGCCACACAGCAGTGACACGCTGCAGCAGTTCGTCGAACATTTGAATGGTGTACATCCAAACATAAAATTCACATTGGAGTTAGAGAAGGAAGGGAAGTTACCTTTTTTAGATGTGTTGGTAGAGCGAAAGCCGGATGGACGACTGGGCCATTCTGTGTACAGGAAGCCAACCCATACAGACTTATATCTGCATAGCCATAGCTTCCATCATCCATCTCAGAAGAGAGCTATGCTGAATACTTTAGTACACAGAGCCAGGGCTATTTCCGACAAGGACCACCTCGGTCCCGAGATCAACCATTTGATGACTGTTTTCAAGAGGAATGGTTATTCTGCCGGTGAAATTAAATCGGTATTGTCCAAGAAAGTAAGACACGATGCCGACCACATACAAGAAGAGGACCAACACATAGTGCGGCTTCCTTTTTGCGGTGCTACAACGAGCAAGATAGCCAGAGTCCTGAAGAGGCAAGGAATAAAACCAGTTTTCTGACCACCTATGAAAATTAAGGAAATGTTGAGACCAGTCAAAGACAGTCTCGGCTTAAGAGTGCCGGGAATTTATACTATTCCTTGCAAATGCGGCAAGAATTACGTGGGCCAGTCTGTAAGAACCGTTGCCGACCGCTGCATCGAGCACCAACGCCACCTGAAATACAGGTATTTGGAAAAATCAGCGGTGGCTGAACATAGCCTGCTTAACAAGCATAAGATTTTATTTGAAGAAACCAGAGTAATAGCCCACACATCGAATTACTGGGACTCTGTGATCCGAGAAGCAGTCGAAATTAGACTTAGCGATAATAACTTTAATAGAGACAACGGCTATGCACTCAGCAACACTTGGAAGAGTGCACTGGATAAAGAAAAATCGCAGAGAAAAACTTCTCGCACTTTACCTCCTGATTTAAGGGATGGCGCTGCAAGCAACGCGGGATAGCAACTACATCTATGGAAGTAGAGTGCACCACCTCGCTACGCGCCATATCGCTGACGTATTCCAGCCAATAAGAAGCCGTCATTGGCATATAAAAGTGGGAACCTCGCTAGTTCACGACAGTCAGTTTTAGCCCTGACGAAGACCATGGAGGTAGTGGTCGAAAGCTCGGAGATTTATCCTGATTTGACGCGGCATGTACACCGAGAAATTTTTACTCATGGCTTGTGTTTGACACCAGTTATTTCCTAAATTTTAACTGATACAGCTACAATTCCCTTATACTAATTTTATGTATAATGTTTACACTGCATTACTAAGGATATTTCCAAGGTCTTGCCAAAGTACTTGACCTCTAACTGTATACACACCTATTCCAGTATATCACATGCATTAAATTCCTAATAAATTACAATGGGCAACTGTGGACTTTTAGAAATATCTGATGTTGCAAACATAAAGCATCAGCAGTCAGTGTTAAGGTCAAGCATCAAGCATTTCAGTTAATCTAAATAGTCTTTAAAAGTAAAGTACACAAAATTTTTGAAAAGAAAGTCAAACGTTTTGTGAAATGATTTGTCTAAAAGTATAAAACAGAAAATATTATGAAAACATTTGATGCACCTCATTTCCTGTTCATGATTCCGAGCATCATTCAAAGGCACATCAACATTTCTCTGATCTATTTATTTCTTTTACACAAATCATTTCACAAAATATTTGACCTATTTCTTTCATTTTTTATTTTCAAGTTTTATTCAGAAAGCATGATCTTACTGACTTCTCATTTGCCTTCATATAACATCTTATGTTCTCAAAAATCCTAACTTTGGTACTTAATTCAAAGGAAACCATTTTGACATTTAAAAACTGCACTAATGTTTCTTTTTATTTGTAAAGTAGCTTGGCCTTGAACAGATGAACTTTTTGACACTTCATTTACATAGCTTGGCAGCAGCTTTTCGTGAAATTTTTCAATTTTTTCTCAACTTATTAATTAAATTTTCCTTAATTACCCTGATTACTTTCAAGCAATTAAATATTTTCATTCAAAACTAGACCTCATGCTGGTCATTTTGATACCCCATTTGCCTGTTTTTCTCTCTTTGGTTGGCTATGAGAATTCACATAAAACCACATGGTGTAACTTATGGGAGACTTGTTTGCACTCTGCTCACTCGTTTACAAAAGTGTGTCAAGTGTTAATCATTTGATATAATAGTCATTTCTGTGAGTTGTCATTTCCAAAAAACGTGGTTTCAATGTCTTGAACCGTTCATGAGCTACGACGATTTTTGCGACCACTTATTCCCGAAGTGCAGAAAAGGATTTGGACGTGCCATGAGTGCCTTATCAGTGAATGTAACAACCAATGTTTTTTGTGTTGGAAGAATCCAGAGGACACAGATTGTGAAGCAGTTGTTGAAGTCAAGTACATTATGTTGTGTAGCATTCTCAACAACAGGTGATCCAGCTGCCTCTTGGCCACAGTTTTGCAGTGTTCATTCATTCACACAGACAACTTGTTAGTGCTCATGTCCACACCAAATGCATCACAGAGGTGCAGCTTGGTTAGAAGATCACATGGCTGCTTCTACAAGTGGCCCTGTTTTTGATGAAGTTGGAGAGGCCTTGACAGGACTAGAGTAGTTGGTGGTGGGAGGATATATGGAACAGGTCTTATAACTACATCTACTGTAGGGATATGAGCCATGGGGCAATAGCTTGGGGACAGTGATGAACAAGGATTTTACATAGGGTGGGTGAGTGGGGGAAAATAGTGGTGGGTGGGTGAGTGGGGGAAAATAGTGGTGAGGCTATATCTCAGTTCAAGGCATGTCAAGTGGTAGTTGAAACCATGTGGAGAACATCATGATCCAGCTGCTCCAGTGCTGGGTGGCACTGAGTCACAAGAGGATATTTGGAGGATGGTAGGTCATTAGAGAAACAAGGCACAGGAGATCTGTTTCTGGGCAAGTTGGGAAGGGTAATTTTGATCTGTGAAGGCCTCAGTGAGACCCTCAGCATATTTTGAGAGTGACTGCTCATTGCTACAGATGTGACGACCATGGGTGGCTAGGCTATGTGCAAGGGACTTCTCAGTATGGAATGGGTGGCAGCTGTCAAAATGAAAGTATTGTTGGTGGTTGGTATGTTTGCTGTGGATAGAAGTGTGGTAGCTGTCCTTAAGACGGAGGTCAACATTTAGGAATGTAGCTTGTTGGGCTGTCAAGGGCAGGTAATGCAAATGGGGTAGAAGGTGTTGAGGTCTGCAGGAATGTGGATAGGGTGTCCCCACCCTCAGTCCAGATCAGAAAGATTTCTTTAATTCCATCTTGTGTGAGTAGAATGGGACTGCAGCTGTTTGAAGACTTGAAAAAAAAAAAAAAACAGATATCAACAGTCATAAGTTTATTTAATAATTTTATTTAGCTACCAGTTTTGATGCCTCATTGGCACCCTCTTCAGGCCCTCATACAAATTAACAGAATCATCAAGCTTAAAATAGAAACAGAATCTGTTACACAACATTAAATGTGATTATTTAAATATACTTACCATACACATGCCTCAGTAACAAGCATAAAAAGAGAGACAAAAATAACGTGATTTTCAAATATAATGCATGACACAGTAACATAATATTATGAAATAAAGTAAAAGTTATGAAACTGTAGTAATTAGAAATGCTTCCATTGAAAATTACGCTGAGTCATATCTTACAAATGATGGTATCTCTTATAGGGGTCATACAGTAACAAAACATCATAAAGACAGAAAATCTGTCTCAAAGTATACATTCAGATTCTTTATTAGCCGTTGGTCATATGTAGCGAAATGGGCTTTCCATTGATATACAAGAGCAATCACTAGAGTAACTATTGTTCACATTACATGTACAGATAATTTATCTTATATTAACCTGTTGTTCAGGAATGTAATCATGATCCTAAAACTCAATTTCTACACTACTAGTATCCAAGAAGTCTCTTAAACTGTAGAATGGATTGTTTATTGACCATTTATACAACTTACTTTCAAAATTATTGAAAGGTTAATTCCTTGCAGAATGAAGCAATTTATTAAATAATTTAAAACAGTTCACTTTGTGAGAGTTGCCCATTTTTGTCAGCTTAGGTCACGGAATATCAATACTCGTCTTATTTCTGGCGTCATGACAGTGTATCTTCTCTCTGGTGTCAAACTCTGCCATGTTGTTTTTTGAATATCAATGGTGCATAGGTATAAAGATTTATTACTGTCATTATTTTGGTCTTTTGGTGAATAAAGGGCACCAGTGTTCCTTGGACCAGACTTATACATTATTCTTAACATCTTCTTCTTGTTCTTCTTCTTATTTTTAAATCAGTAATACATCAATGATCAACGACGTGACATGAGTGACCCCATAACAACAGCCCGTAGGATATGTGAGACAGAAAAAGTCCAAAGTAAGCTACCCTGTGATATTCATTTCATACTATAACAGATAGTTTCTCACTATAACGAATAGTTTCTGCGTGAGATAGGACATCCTCAATATCTTTCTGCAGAAATGTTTAATATGGGGTTGCCAGTTTAGTTAAGAATCAATATGTATGCCAAGCAGTTTTACAGATTTTGCTTCTAGATCTTCACCTAGTCCCAGCAACAGTGTTGAGTTTTCTCTGGATTTCACGGTAGTTTATTAGATGTGAACCAGTCTAGTGTTAAGATGAGTATGCCTGTGATTTCTGGCATAACCTTAACCTGTCTCAATCCTTGGTGATTAAAGTTGTGTTGTCCGAATATCAGATAACTGACTGAAGTGTAATTGGTCATTAATTGCAACCATGAGGAAGAATGGTCCAAGAACAGAGCCCTGAGGCACACCAGATGTGACTTTCTTCAAGAAAGAATGCTTATAATTGAGACAAACAGCCTCCTGTTATTTAGACAAGAATTCATTATTTCTAATGCTGTATTATTTATTCCATAACACTTAGTTTGGCATGTAAGATGTCATAGGGGATACAGTCAAAAGCCTTATTCAAATTGCATAACTCAAGAGAGACTGTATTCTTATTTTCAAATGCATTTAATGTCTGATTAACAATTTTATGGACTGCAGAAGTGGTATTTTATTCCTTGTGGAAATCCATGCTGTCTACTACAAAGAAGGTTATGTTTTTCAGAGTAGTTACTAAGCTGTATGTGAAAAATTGCTTCAAGCATTTGGAGAAAGATTGTAACAATGGGTACTGGCCTGTAATTCTCAGGGAGATGCTTTTTCCCCTTTTTGTATATAGGCACAACTTTTGAAATTTTGAGCTAGTCAGGGAAAACCCCGAACTCTAGGCATTTATTCATAATGAAACCAAGTGGTTTGCAGATAAGGTGCATTATCCTTTTTATTGTGTTTTAGATAACTAGTAACAGCCCATGCTTTTTGAGTTAGAAAGTTTTGAAACAGCATTTACTATATCTATGGGTGTGACAATATCCCAATGGAATTCACATCCTCTAGGAAGCTGATGAGCAAGTATATCAGCTGCTGATGTGTCTGACTGGTTAAATTTGAGATCTTAATTCATTTACTATAGTAGTGAAGTATATATTGAGCGGACAAGCACAATGTCTGTAGTTTAGTAGAAGTGGATTCTTGTGTTGTGATATCTCAGGCAGCGTTACATTTGTTTGTAATTTTCACATGCAACTTGTTTGGCAAGTTTAAGTTCAGCTATATTTTTTTTACAGGTAGGCTTTATGAAAAGAGTCATACTGCTCTGTGCAATGTTTGCAATTATTTTTATACATCTTGTATAGTGAAAGTATTTTCTCCCTCATACTAGCAAGGTCATCAGTGTACCATTTAACCTTTTTTGTTTGGCTTAGAACTGGCTCTTTTCAGTGGTGAGTGAGAGTACCAAAAATCAATACATGTCTTCAAGAAATTACTACAGAACGTTTCAATAGTTGATTTATCTACCATCATATTCGTAAACAACTTTCCAATTTGTGTTTCTAAGGCAGCCTGTGAACAGCTTAATACATTCCTCTTTTTGACCTGTAACCCGTGCCATGCATGGCTTTTTGCTTGTAATCACATAATCATTATCTGACTACACATAATGGTATGTGAGGAGTAGTGGATCATAATCTGCAGAACATTCATCTGCTATGCCAACAATGTATAGGTCTCTTGAGAAATTAACTGTAATATTGTCCAAACAGGCATTCCCACATGTTAGTTTATTGTTAGTACAATATAAATTTAATGGTCTGAGTAAGTTTAAAAATGTTTTTGAGTTGAGTTCATCTGAGCCAGATAACTCTACATTGAAACCACCACATATTGTAAATTAGTTTTGAGTTTTAAAATTTTTCTCAGTATTTCTCAAAAACTAAATTAATGTCACCATTTGGAGAGCTATACAAACTGAAAATTATGGTATTCTGTTTGATCAGCCTTATACAACATTATTCTCCATTTAATTCAGAGGAGTATGAACTTACATCTATTTTAGAAAATTTTATGTATTGTCATATAAATATTGCAACCTCCCAATTTTTCTCCCATTTTTGCACATTATAACTGCTAGAATGTGCTCATTATGTATGAGAAAATCTACCTGATTTTCTGTAAGCCAGTAATCTGAGACGCACAATACATCATTTTTGTTATCTTACAGAAATGTTCCTCCTCTAATAATTTATTCCTAATACTGCAAATGTTGACTTATGTGAGGGTATGTAATTTGCATTTGTTTTTCTTTCTCATTAAGCGATTAGGAACCTGTTTTTTACATGTACTCTGTGATCACTCTGGAACTTTTCTCTAAAAAAGACTGGATCTTCCTTGACTGTGCAATTTTTTGAAACCGTTCCTGTATTTGTTATGAGTCTTTTTTCAATTATTCTGTTAACTTGTTTGCACAAAAAAGTTTCCCTTTGTAAGTTAAATATAGCCAATGTTTGATATGCAAATATCGATCAATATCACTTAAACCTATAACGTCACAACTATTATCCTTTGAACAAAGCTGTATGACCAGGATGTTTGTTTTGTACACTTCCTTGTTGACACACAAACTTTAACTTAAATTGTATCTATGGGGGCATCATAACAACAACTGAAATTTTTGTTTTGTTACCCAGTGTGTCCTAAGAACTTTATACCTGTAATACAGGTGTATGCTTCATTTACAAGTCACATCATTCAAGCCACTTAAGACATGATTCCAGCAGCTGCGATGTCGCTATTTATGTCCTTTAATACACTACTTAATTTCCTGCTGTGACTGTCAGCCAAAATTGGCACACTGTATTTATCACCTCGTGGATTTTTGTTTGGACTCCCGCTGTCTTTAGCCAGTGGTTTAGTTTTCTGTTCCCAGAATGAGATTTCCAATCTGCAGCGGAGAGTGCACTGATATGAAACTTCCTGAGAGATTAAAACTGTGTGCCGCAGCGAGACTCGAACTCGGGACCATTGCCTTTCACAAGCAAATGCTCTACCAACTGAGCTACCCAAGCACAACTCCCAACCCGTCCTCACAGCTTTAATTTCGCCAGTACCTCGTCTCCTATTTTCCAAACTTCACAGAAGCTCTCCTGCATACCTTGCAGATCTAGCACTCCTGGAAGAAAGGATATTGCAGAGACATGGCTTAGCCACAGCCTGGGGGATGTTTCCAGAATGAGATTTTCACTATGTTGTGGAGTGTGTGCTGATATGAAACTTCCTGGCAGATTAAAATATGGCTTAGCCACAACCTGGGGGATGTTTCCAGAATGAGATGTTCACTATGTTGTGGAGTGTGCGCTGATATGAAACTTCCTGATATGATAGAGCACTTGCCCGCGAAAGGCAATGGTCCCGAGTTAGAGTCTCGGTCCAGCACACAGTTTTAATCTACCAGGAAGTTTCATATCAGCAGACACTCCCCTGCAGAGTGAAAATCTCATTCTGGAAACATCCCCCAGCCTGTGGCTAAGCCATGTCTCCGCAGTATCCTTTCTTCCAAGAGTGCTACTTCTGCAAGGTATGCAGGAGAGCTCCTGTGAAGTTTGGAAAATAGGAGATGAGGTACTGGTGGAATTAAAGCTGTGAGGAAAGATCATGATTTGTGCTTGGGTAGCTCAGTTGGTAGAGCACTTGCCCACAAAAGGCAATTGTCCCAAGTTCGAGTCACAGTCCAGCACATAGTTTTAATCTGCCAGGAAGTTTCATAGTTTTCTGTTGTTTAGAAAAAGTGTTCATTGTTGTCGTTATTAATACTGCAGTTCTGAGCGAGGTGGCACAGCAGTTAGCACACTGGACTTTCATTTGGGAGGACAGTGGTTCAAAACTGTGTCCGGCTATCTTGTTTTAGGTTTTCTGCAACTTTCCTAAACTGCTTCAGGCAAATGCCAGGATGATTTTGTTGAAAGGGCATGGCTGAGTTCCTTCCACATCCTTCCCCAGGCAGATGGGACCAATGACCTCACTGTTTCGTCCCCTCCCCCCATCAGCCAACCAGTACTACAGTCAGTATCTGTGCTGCTTTTGTGACAATACGCATGCCTTGACTTTTTGTTCCTGATGGTTCACACATTAGTGTTGTAGACTTTCTTATTTGAAGCACTAGAATTCTTGTTCAAAATAATGAGCTTGTTTGTTCTTATTGGCATTTTTTACACACAGTGCACCAGTTGTGTGTTCATCACTTTCCGTTGTTAGTTTTTTTCTTTACTTCTTTAAATTTCTTCATGCGGTCTTCATATTTGGAGTGTGTTGTAACCAATTCTTCTTTAGTGCATTAATTTCTTCTTCCTGTGATGCCAAAAGAACTTTTGAGATTGCTTACAACCAAGCACTCAACAGATAGTTTTTCCATTACTGTTTTGTGTTTCTTTAAGAGTACTTCATGTTCAGAACATATTGCCACTAGATCTTCTTTTACCGTATTTATTTCCTTTTCCTACAGTTCCTGTTGTAGTATTGAAAACTAAGAAAATGAAATAATGAATGCAAAAATATGACAAAGGAAGAAGCTGAACCGATTCTATTGGTGTAATTGAGTTGTGAAGGAATGCAGGAACAACCAAAAAGAATAGAAGGCCATAAATAAGAACCATGCATTTAGGTCACTGTCTAAGTTTTAAAACATAATTTTTTACCTTTTTTTTTAAATTTCCTGTAGTATGTAGCTGTGATTAACACACCCTCTTACTCATGCAAAATATCTATTACAGGCCAAATTTCAAATAATGTAACCAAAGATATGACAGAAAAAATATAAAACCAGAACTCTTAATATAAAATAAATATCAGTAAATGATGATATTCAAATCAACATTGTGTATAGACATTTCCAGTGCCTATAAAGCCAAAAATTTGAGATGAGGTACTTAAATTTGGAAACTATGTTATGAAAAGGCTGATTATCAAAGGAGAAAATCAAACAAGGAAAGTTTACAAGGAGGAATGACATATACAAATGCATGCTCAAAAAACATCCGATCAACAAATTTCACATGAAAGAAAAAGTATACAAAGGTGAGAAATAATCACCATTGGTTATATATCACCTTATCATGCATATACTAACATACTTGTTGTGAGGCAACATGTATTGCACACTGCCTTCTTAATGCTTTTTATGGTTTGAGTTGCCTTCCCTAGGTTGACTGTTCTGGCACACCTTCCATGTTTCTATTTACACACATTTTTATGTTTCGTTCTTGTCTCATCATCCATACCTGTGCAGCATTTCTACGATTTGACAGATACTGGTTCAGATCCAGTCTTGTTAATGTTATTCCGCCTCTCTGAGTCATTTGTTCGAAAATTCATGTTTCATTGCAGATCAGTCCATATTCTTCTAACATGCAGTACCAATTTTTATCATAAATTATTTTATTCATCGTATTAAAGTTTAAAATGACTCACAAGGTTTCTTATTACAAAAATTATCATATTACATTGTGTATTGATACCTACTATATAGGGATTGACTGTATTTTAGAGTTCACTTCCTTCTGTCCTCCTACACTAGCATACACAAGTTGAGAGTTTACTTTGTTGATGACTTCTGGCTTTAAATTTTCTTTTCTGTGCTATATCTTAGGTTACACTATCTGCAATTTGGTTTTTAATGGATGTGACATATGAGTAATAGGAAATGCTAATCACAGCTACATACTACAAGAAAGGAAAGAAAAGTAAAACATTAAAAAAAATTATGTTTTATCTTACTTTGACCGAAATGCCTGATTCTCATTTTTGGTTTTCTATTCTTTTTAGTGGTTCTTGCATTCCTTCACAACTTGATAAGACTATAAGAGTCGGTTCACCATCTTCCTTTATCATATTTTTGCAGTCATTATTTCGTTTTCTTGGTTTTCAATATTTATATTTTGAGACAGATTTTAAGTCTTCATGACATTTTGTTCCTGTATGATCACTGTATGTGATACCACTGTTTGTATGACATGACTTAGCTTAATTTTCAATGAAGGCTTATCTAATTACTATGGTATAGTAATTTTTACTTTATTTCATAATATTATGTTAATATGTAACTCATTTTATTTTACAGTCTTGGTATCTTTAGTTCTCTTTTCATTCTTTTTACTTGTGTGTTTGCATAGTAGATTTATTTAAATGATGACAGCTGATTTTTTATAATAGATTCAATTTCTCCTTATAAACTTAATGCTTTTCTAGATTTGTACAGGGGCCCAATGATGGTATCAATGAGGCACTGAAACTGGTAGTTAGATAAAATTATTAAATTATTAAATAATGGCTGTTGGTATCTATTTTCTTCGAGAGCAGAAAGACATTATCAATGGACCTGAATCTGGTGAGGAGTTTTGGGTTCTCAGTGGTTAGGAAAGATTCCTTTAGGTGTCCCATGAATATGTTGGTATATGGTGATGCCATGTAGGCAGTGGCGGATACATATGGGAAACATGCGGGGCGCCTATATAAGGTAAGCAGAGTCACTAGGATGTAGTCAGTTTGAAAGCTACAATCGCCACGATAACTTGGAAGTGATAAAAAGTGAACAACTGCGATTATTGACTATTATCGTGAACTTCAGTCAGTGTTGTGCTTATTGATATTAGAAATATGCAGAGTGTGACCGTGTGTGTTTTAGTGCTAAGTGTACCAGTGTTGCATTGAATCAGTGTTTAACTGAACAACCGTTCTTTGAAGAAGAATCACTCTTTGTGATTAAAAAGAGACTAATGGGAGAGATTCTTCAATACAAAGCAAACAAGCATAAATGCCCTTAATGATTGTGATTCTGTTATGCAAGTGTTGTCTGTTTATCCTAAATCTGACTATCCTACTTTGCACTGCTGTACAAAATATTTGCTTGTCTACCTGCATCTATTGCTACACTAGAAAAAAGTTTTTCAACATACAAAGACTTGGCTGAGGTCGACAATGGAGGAGGATTGACTTAATGGCTCATCTCTGTGGAACACTCACCCTGACATTGATTGTCCTATTGATGATGTAATTAACCAATTTGCCACGAAGAATAGGAGTGTATGATTCATCATTTAAGGAAGAGAACAATTGTAACTTTTCGTATCATAAGATAGTCTTGTATATGCGTATAATTAGTTTAAATAAAATGTTCTTATACTTTGCATATGACTTGATTATATTTTATTATGGTAAAAGTGAAGGTAGCTCAAGATGTCTTTAGCACCCCCTCCTTGAGGTTTTTCTGTAACTGCCACTGCATGTAGCACCCATTGCTGTACCATGGATTTGTTGGTGGGTGATGCCTTCAAAGGAGAAGTAGTTGTTGGTGAGAATATGGTTGATATGGTGACCAGGAAGGAGGCTGTATGTGTTGGGTCAGTTGGCTGTTGGGAAAGGTAGTATTCAGTAGCAGCAAAACCAAGGGCACTGGGGGTATTGTATAGAGGGAGGTAGCATCGACAGTGATGAGCAAGGTGCCAGGTGTTAAAGGAACAGAAACTGTGGACACTTGCTACTCTCGGTCCTCTGCCTTCCTGTTCCTAACCTTGCTCCCACTCCAGGCCTTCACACACCTTCTATCCTGCAAGTGCACCTGGATGGTCCTTTCCCTTTCTCTACTTCTCTCCTCCCATCTTTGCCCTCCCTCTCCCCAGCACAGCCTCCAAATGCTGTATTTAGCTGCTATTTATGCTCATTTAAAGATTTCTAAAGTATATTAACAGTACATCATGTTCTGTTTTATATTCCTTTTATTTAAATCTGAAAACTAGAAACTAGTTTGATATAGATCTCCATGACAGTCCATCCTGTGCAAGTCTCTTCACTGTTACTATCACATTCACTTGAACCTGCTTCCATAGTCGAAACATTGGTCTCATTCTATAAATTTTTAACTCCCACACTTCACTCCCATTACCAAACTGAATTTTCCTTGACTCTTCTGCATGCATCCTTTCAACTTATCCTTTACTGTAGACAATTTATGCTATAAATTTCTTTTCGCTCTGATCTTATTCTGTACCTCTTCATTAGTTACCTGATCCACCCATCTACCATTCAGTATTCTTCTGTTAGCACCAAATTTCAAAAATTTCTCTCTCTTCTTGTCTTTAATATTGACTGTCCACACTTCACTTCCATAAAAGACTACACCCCTGGTAAATACTTTCAGAATTTACTTCCTAAGATTTAAATTCTATGTTAAAAATTTCTTTGAGAAATTTAATTGAACTACATTCCATTGCCGTGGTATGGCTGTAGTCAATGTCTTCTGTATAACCTCTCTTCAAGACTGTGCATTCTGTTCAGTTGCTCTTAGAAGTTCCTTGCCATCTCTGACAGAATTACGATGTCATTGGTATCTTCTCAATTTTTTGTTACTTTTCCTCCCTGAACTTTACTGAGTGAGCTGGTGCAGTTGTCAGCAAACTGAACTCAGATTCAGGAGGACGACATCTGCATCTGTCAATCCAAATTTAGATTTTCTGTGATTTCCATAAATCACTCCAAGTGAGATGGTTCTTTCAAATGCCATGGCTGATTTCCTTCCCAGCACTCAAAAACAATCTGAGCTCATTCTCCATCTCTATTGACCTTGATATTGATGGGATGTTAAACCCTAATATTCCTTCTTTTCTGCTCCCCTGAACTTTAATTCCCTTTCCAAATGGCTCTTTGGTTTCCCTTACTGTTTGCTCAATGTGCAGATTGAATA
This sequence comes from Schistocerca cancellata, assembly GCF_023864275.1. Taxonomy (NCBI): domain Eukaryota; kingdom Metazoa; phylum Arthropoda; class Insecta; order Orthoptera; family Acrididae; genus Schistocerca; species Schistocerca cancellata. The sequence continues at coordinate 252,192,747 of NC_064626.1, forward strand.
AGACTGGGGACAGGCTGCAACCCTGTCTCACTCTCTTCTCAAATATTATCTCCATTTCATGTCCTTCTCTTGTACCCACCATATGATTTCTGTACAAATTGTAGATAATCTTTTTCTCTTTGTATTTTATCCCTGCTACCTTCTGAATATCAAAGGATGGATTCCAGTCAACATTATTAGAAGCATTCTCATAATTTACAAATGCTATAAATGTAAGTCTGCTTTTTTTAAATCTTACTTCTGAGTTCTAATATTGGTAGTAATCCCTTGTTAGTTCCTACATTTCTTCAGAAACATAACTTATCTTTCATAATGTTGACTTCTACCAGTCTTTCTTTCCCTTCATCTGTAAATAATTTGTTTTAGTATTTTGCTACCATGACTTATTAAACTGGTGGTGGTAATATTAAGACCTCGTAGTACACATTTTCTTTGTAATTGGGGTTGTTACATTGTCTCAAAGTCTGGAGGTATCTCACCTGCTTCTTGTATACCAGATGACTAGTTTTGTCATGGTTGGTTCTCCAAAGGATCTCAATAACTCTGGGAAAATGTCAACTACTTTCAGTGTCCTTTTTCCAATTAGATTCATTATTATTCTGTCAAATTCCTCCCACATCAGATCTCCCATCTCATCTTCATGTACTTTCTCTTCCCTTTCCATAATATTGTCATCACGGTTTTTTTTTTTCTGTTGTACAGACCTTCTATATATCCCTTTCACCTGTCAGATGTCTATTCTGGCTTGCCACCTGATCTCTTCATAATCATACAGTTGCTTCTGTTTTCTCCACAATTTTGTTAATTATCCAATTAGTGACATCTATCTTTCCTATAGTCATGATGCATGTACAGCTTTGCATTTATAGGCGGGCCAACCCCATTTTGTTATCTTGCATTTCTGTCCATTTTATTTCTCTGATGTCTATATTCCCTTTCATCTGCCTCATTTTTATAGTTTTTTCTATCAATGAGTGTTGGCAGAAGAAATCCCACAGGGACTTGTCATTTTAAATAGTTGTTCTACTGTCTTCACTCTTTCTTCTCTCAGTATTACCCATTTATCTTCTATAACATCCCTCACCTATTTCAGTCAGGTGTTACGTACTATTCCCTTTGAAACTCTCTGCAACCTGTCATTCTTTCAGTTTATCCAGCTGCAATTTCTTTGGTCTTAATATGCATTGTATAACTAATAAATTATGTTCAGGGTGTATAGAAATAAATGACTACAAATTACTTTAAAGAAGGAAAGTCTAGTGTTTTCGGTGAAGTTAATACCATCATTATAATATCTCCAGCTGGTATGACCCTTTTGACTCCATACATTTCTTTTAATATTTTGTTGTTACCGCAAGTCACAAATCATCGCTTCTAGCTACCTTTGATGTACTGAAGTACTGTCACCTTATACATATTTTGCTAACACTATGTAAACATGTAATATCCTACCAAGATAATGTACTTTGTTTTTTCTATGACATTTTCATTCTCATTTTTGTTCCTTCACTTTAAGTAATTAACAGCTAAGTAATTAACAGCTGATTTTTCAATACAATGGTTCTCCACATTCACAGGCTGTAATCTACCATTTCTCAAAGAAGAACTGTGTTTCCAAACTGATTTCAAGCTATCAAGTTGACTCAGTGCCACAGGGAAAAATATGACATGAGCTTAACGTTTGAATTATATCATATATCATAACACTTACTACAGAGTAAACAAACACAGTCGAATATCATATCATTATTTATCATCAAATATGACATTATTTTAAGATAGTTTTTAACTCCATGATTCAGTGAATACACTTTCTTTCAATACCATGTGTGCATGCAAAATGTGTGTGTGTGTCTACAGTAAATACTTGAGTATTATGGTTCATAACAGAAAAGAAGATATGAAAATCAACGTTATCACACTTTGCCACATGTGTCTATTATTATTTTAATAAAGACAGATAGCCACAAAGGTCTGAAACTCAGCCATATTCTGATGCCAACAACTGATTGCAACTATCAAGAGCTGGGAAGAACTATAGTGTTGAATTCTTGTTTGATTATGTTTGTAAAGATACTGCTACATGGGTCAGTGACACTATTTTGTAGACAGTACACTGAATCCATTAATTAATTAATTTGGGTCTAAAGAAGACAATTTTAACATCAGGTCATAATTAATAGCTTTACAGATGGGAAACTAAATCGCAAGGATGAAGAAGAGAAAAAAGCCAAATGCCACTTTGAAGGAACCATCCCAACATTTACCTCTGGTGATTTAATGAAACCAAAAGTAATGTACAAGGGGATCTATTTTACCAAGTATAGTTTAAAGAAATTATATTCATAAACTCTGAGTTGTTTTTGGTTCACTGATGCATCATTGTCTCATTAGTTACACAATTATCTCTGTACTCATTGTTTTCTGAGCTAGCAAACTGTATTAATGCAATAGTAAAAGTTATAATATTGGAAGCTACCCAGCTCAGCAAACTTGCATCGATAGTGAAGATACCATATGCTGACACAGCAGCATGCCTACATTCCATCATTGGTTGTTCAAATGACTGGACACCATTGATATTTACTTTGGTGGATCTGAACTGTCTCTCCCCGGTCCTACTGGCCAGTGCTTGATATACCAGAGCCAAACTCCGGTTTGCCTCTGAAGTTGCACACTGACAGCTTACACATATTGCTATGAGAACAGAAATACTGCGAAGTAATGTGCTAACATGAAGCACTATTGATGTCATGTCAGTAGTGTTTGTTGAGTCAAATATTTTTGAAAATATAGTAAGTGACTGGACTGGTATCTCAATAATTGACTTAATAACAAGTAGAGCATTATATGATCCATAGCTGTTGTACATTGTTTCATTTATTTTTGTATACTTAATGTGCAACAGTTCCATATTTGCTAGGTGACAGCTGAAAGAAGTATAAGAATCTAACCCAGTCTTTATGTCATCTGTACAAATGTATGGAGATGTTATGTATATGTCACCTGAACAGAAACTGTAATTGGAAGGTGCACCATCTGCAGATGTATCTGCAGTTAGTGCACATATTTTTGCATTTAGATGACGAAATTCCCTGTATAAATATAAAACCCAGTAAATAAAATGAAGTGCTGTAATGAATATTGTCAGATTGGTATAATACCAAATTAATTGCATCAGAAGTTGATTCTGACAAGCATGTATAACAACATCGAACATTAGCCACAACATCAAAATAAATAGTAAAATATCAGTAGTTTTATTGTTATGGTTGCAATTGTCAAATCTCAGCCTAAGTTGTTCCTTACTAATATTGTTCAATATCGATGTATACGTATTTTGATAGAAGTAGACATTGGCAAAAATACCAGCAGAACAGGTACAAATCATGACAAATGCAAGAATTTTTTTGCTAATGTCATAAATGCTTTTGAAAGGTGACTGTAAAGACCTGACAGTGAAATACACAGTGTGTGAACTAATAATAACAATCGGACAAATCCATGTGTAGCAAAACTGTAGCTTGTTTGGATTCCATCTGGTGAGGCAGCTGAATGGCATGATTCCTGTACAAACTGACAGGCACATAAATGGCACTGAAAATGCTGGAATGTCAGCAGTCATTGACATCAGACCAGTGCACCTGAAAGAAAAAATCAAAATTGAAATATGCCTTAAATATTTAGCCTCAAAGCTCAAAAACCTTGCCTCACAGACCTACTACATTTACACCATCTTCAGAAAGTCTCTCCCACCCCCCCATACAGAATCCAAAACCTAAACAGACCTCAAACACGAGCATCAACCATTCTTCCAAAAGCCTTGGTCCCACAGGAGTATCAGTGCTTTCCTAAGGCCTTACCTTTTGCCACACTCTGAAATTCAATCATGCTGTACTTGTTAAAGACCTTTCCTTCTCCCAGCCTCTACAGTGGAAACACTTTTCTCCACCAGCCCTACCAGTCAGGCTCAACCAAAAGCAATGTTGAAGCCAGCCTGACTCAGTTCACTCCACCATCCAACCACGATCCACCCTAACAGCCCCCAAATCACCCCTTGTTAACATTCCAGGATTCCTTAATCTCGAACCTTACCTCACCACCGTTCTCCAAATCCCTCAAATGGAAGCTAGACTTACATCTGCTGAATGAACAGCAATTCACCACATAAAAACTGATCTTGACCTTATTATCCTACCTGCTGACAAAGACTCTGCTACTATGATTTTGAACGTCACAGATTATCCAGCAAGACTCCGTCAGCTGTCAGATTCATCCATCTAATCTACAACCGCTACCTTGTGACATCATTCCAGAAATCCAATGGGATTTCCAGTCTCTCCTAAAATCCTAGGCCCTCCCAGAACCTCTACCCTGAGTTTCTCTCTCTCGTCCCCCTCCCCACCCCCTGCCACTCCCCACACTTCTACCTTCAACATACTTCTTAAAGTTCATAAACTGAACCACACAGGATGCCCCATTGTTACTGTGCTCCCTCTGAGAGAGGACCTGCTATTGTGGACCAATGCCTTTTGGCTATTAGCCATAACTACCCTCCTATACCAAAGACACCAACATTTCTTCCACTACCAAGCAAGGTGATGCAGTGGTTAGCACACCGGATGCGCATTCGGGAAGACAGTGGTTCAAACCGGTGTCCGGTCACCCTGATTTTGGTTTACCGCAATTTCCCTAAATTAATTCAGACATACGTGGGGATGGTTTCTTTGAAAGGGCATGGCCATCTTCCTTCCCTATCCTTCCCTAAACCCGATGGGATTGATGACCTCTGTTTGGTCCCCTTCCCCAAATCAGCCAACCAACCATTTCCTCCCCTGACTTTCCACTGTTCCTGTTCCTTTACCACACGGCACCCTGCTTTCCACTATTGATGTCACCTCCCTGTGCACTAACATTCCTAATGCCTATAGCCTAAAATTCGAGTCATGTAAGAAGGCTGCCCAATTTTCAGATGTCCTGCACATCCCCCTCCACTAGCCACTGACAGCCAATAATATTCATTCTCTTTCTGAGCAGCTGGCAGAAAGTTACAGCTAGAGAGTGAGAATCTCACTCCTACATACTGCACTGTTGCTGTACTTCACTACAACTGAATTATTCATTCAACAGGTCCCCCCCCCCCCCCCCCCCCCCCAGCGGTATAGCTGTGAATGTGTATCTGTAAATGTTTAAGTGCAATTAAAAAAAGCCAGGTGATGGAAATAAATGTGAAGTGCTGCACAAGCAGGCAAGGGGGATTATTTACCACATATATAACATTTTCAAACATGGATTTAAGAGCAGGTCTCCTACCATTGACATTTGAAAACACAAGAACACATGTGATGTTGGCAAGAAAACTATAAAGAGAACTGTAAACAAAAGTGTCAAAGCTGCAGGAATCATAGAAAAAGTTGGTTTTGTGTCCCCTGGAAAGCATCGAAATCACAAGGAATGTGTAACATAAATGGGTAGTTTTAACAATGATGTTGTAAAGTGCACCATGTGAATGATGAATGCCTGACATCTTAAAAATGTGTGACAATTATGCATGCTTCAATGGTAAGCGCTTCATCAATGTAAAGAATTTAAAAAAAAAACTTTGGTACCTGATACTTTAAGAAGAGAGTTTTGAGTTCAAAGAAATGACACAGGTGCAGCAGAACTACATCCCATATAAATATTCATGAAACAAGAGAAGGAGGTAGTTCAACAGTGTATTATCGTGATGAAACGTGGGTCAGTTGGAATCATTCAAGGAAGCTCTGCTGGAAAATGAGTGATGGTACTGGTGGTTTTAAATTTCTCATAGGAATAGGCTCTCAGATAATTATTCTGCATGCTGACTCTTCTTCTGGTTTTGTTTTTGAGAATGAACTTGTATTTACATTAAAGAAAAACAGAAGTGACTACCATTTGGAAATGAACGCTGCCAGTTTCGTGACGTGATTCGCCATTCTTGTCATACCGTGCTTTGAAGTCAGTCATTGCCAGTTATAATTCAATGTTACAGAAAAACACCAATCAAAAACACCAGAAAAGTGGATATTTTCCCTGGCTTAAAAATAAAAATATTAAGCTCAGTATAATCCAGATTCATGCCAGTCTCCTGCAGCTCGTTAAAGTATACAAGTTACATGACACAAGGTACAAACTTGATTTCTTTGCATGTGAATGGAGTCACACAGTTTCGCGTTTATCCATGTGTCACCATCAGTGTAACTCCAATTTGGGCAAAGGGTTTTAAGGTTATGTGGGATGGAAAAAAAAGAAACATTCAAGGTAACATACACTGAATCACTTGTGCATGAGGCAATAGACAACATCACAGCTGTAGTGAGGGCACAGTCTGTGTGGCATGCTGAAAAGCTTCAGAAAGAAGAATTTGACAGGGATGTGATGATGGATATAAGCCTTGAACCTAGCATCATAAACTTACAGTCAGATTGGTCGGAAACTCACTCAAATGGAAATGATGATGGTATTATGATGTAGACTTTGGAACAAAGTAATATTATTTCTTAGTTTTAAAGACTCATGGTTTAAAAAATGTTAGTTACATACATAATAGTGAGACTTTCTTAGCCTTCTTGATGAGGACTTCATATCTTTTTAATTATGCAGACTATAATGTTCAACATATTGCCCAAGGAGAAGTTAAACTTCTCTCACCATTTTGTATGCTCTAATAACACGTGAGAATGCAGCTGGATAAATTTGTCAGACATCCAATATTTCCATATGTAAACCTCTGTCATTTTCAATGCATGAACTGTATAAGGCCTTAAAATGCCAGTGACTGTTATTTGCCACGATATCAGTGGTTTTTGATGTTATCGGTCAGCATTACCTGGGGTTATTTGCAGATGATGGTTAATTGTCTGCTTGATCAATGGATTATAAATGCAGTCTGTCACTGTACTGTTGAAAGTGTTAGCTTACACCCATAATGCCCCTTAACAGTGAAAAATATGACAACTTACTGCCCATTTCAACGATAGTCTTTTACATTAGTTTTTTCTACCACCTATTCTTTTTTACACCCAACAATTACACTTAACTATAGTTAAACACCTCCACACACATACACCTTACACATTTTTAAAAATTCTATTGAGTAGATGCAGCTTATTGAGTAGATGCAGCTGTCAAGCAAATACAATGATTTTGGTTTGTGCTTAAAGTTAATTTTGTTGTGTATTAAATTTTTACTTACAATGCAGTTCAAATCACAATAAAAGATAATTATTGCAAGCAGTTTCAATGACCTTGTCATTAGACAATTGTCATTTAGTGGGAAATTGTACTTCACATCTTCACAAAGCTGTGTCAGTTGTTCTTGCCTCCCGACATCACACAGAGTAAATCTGTGGGGCACTGAAAGCTGTGTCAGCTGTTCTCACCTCCGAGTGTCACACAGAGTAAATCTGTGGAGCAGTAGACACAATGTTGTCAAGACATGAATAAATATTTCTCTCATGATGATTGATTGAAATTGGTTTTAATATTTATTATTATCCTCATAGATTTCAACATATAATACAATGTACCATAGGCTAATGAGCCTGCAGCAATGCAGTTCGGCAATGTGGACTTTGTTTACCTGATCTCTGCTGAAACACATGCGCAGTTCTCAAACCCCCCCATGCTTCCTTTGTGCTCTACCTCTATGCAAGAAAATACTGTCCTAGGTTACAAAGGCTATAGCTGCTATTGAACACTTCATTTCCCAACACGTGCCTGAATCAAAACCTACAGCGTCCTTCCTGGTCACCATGACCATCTATATCCTCACACACAATTACTTCATCTTCATATTCATTACTACAAACAGATCCATGGTATAGCAATGGCACCTGCATGGCACCATCCTGTGGCAACCTATTCATGGGTCATCCAGAGAAATTCTCCCTAACCACCCACAATCCCAAGCCCCTTACTTGCTTCAGATTCATTGATGATATCTTTGTGAGCTGGACTGAGGGTGAGGATATCCTTTCCACATTTCTCCAGAACCTCAACACCTTCGCCCCCATTCACTTCACTTAGTCCTTTTCACCCCAGTAACCCACCTTCCTTGATGTTGACCTCTACTTCAAACATGGCTCCATCAGTACCACTGTCAATATTGAACCTACCAACCACCAACAACACCTCCATTTTGACAGCTGCCACCCACTGCATACCAAGATGTCCCTTCCATACTGCCTAACCCCCCCATTATGATTGCATCTATAGTAGTGAGCAGCCCCTCTCCAAATATACCAAGTGTCTCACTGAGGCCTTCACAAACCAAAATTACCTTACAACCTTGTGGATCTCTCAAGCCTTGTGTCTCTAGTCATCTACCACCTCCCACATCCCCACCATCCAGCTACAAAGGAGCACTCCCCTTGTGACTCAGTATCACCCAGGACTGAAGCAACTGAATCACATTCACCACCACAGGGTTTCAGCTACCTCTTGACCTGTCCTGTCCTGTCCCTGACTATCCTTTCCACTCCACCTAAAGAGGTATTCTGCCACCCACTGAATGTACACAATATCCTTCTCCATTCCTACTCCACCTCTGCCCGTAACCCCCTTGCCTCATGGTTCATATCCCTGTCGTAAACAAGAGAGCAGAGAGGGCTGTGAAGAAGTTGTCAAGTCAATTGCACGTTGACTGACCCCTCTCCAGGATGACAATGTGACAGCAGTGGCCTCTATGCGAAGAAAAAATAAGTGCTGTGCCCAACTGGCCACAACTCAGTTCTACAGCAACTTGAAGACTAGCAACTAGATAGAAGTGTCAAAGCTCATTACTTTCCTTGTACATTCTATGTAGCTCAAACTGGAGATATTTCTTATTTTGTTGGTCATCTGTTCCTTGTGACACATCTGTTTAACACAAAGTTAAGTATTGTATGTTTTCCTTTCATAATAAAACTCATTAATACAATTTGCTTGAATCTAGTGATCTGAGAAAGCAAGTTTCCTAGGCGCTCTATATTTTACAACTAGGCAGGATTCAGGACCTGGTGAGAACTGTCTCATAGATTGCATTTGTCCAAGGCACAATTGCCCTCCCCGGGCCTTATGGTGTGGAGTGCAACAAACTATAACTTTCATTCACTTTTGGTGTTTTCTGGGGAGGGGGGGGGGGGGGTTAACCAGTGTTCAGTATGTGCAGAATGTTGTTAGATCCATTCTTTTGCTCTTCTTGCAACAGGAAGGTGATGTGTTTTTCCAACAGGAAGATGCACATCTACTCACTGCCCATGAAATGCAACGTGCTCTGCAAGATGTGCAGCAACTTCCCAGCCCAGCATGAGTTCCAGATTTATCTCCAATCGAGTATGTGTGGGATAATATGGAGTATAAGTGACTCAGCTGACTCATCAGCCAGTGAACAGGTCAAGCAGGTGTGGCATAATGTATCCCAGGACAGTATTTGTCATGTGTACAATTGCCTGGGTGCCAGAGTCAGTGGTTGCATTGCTGTCCATGGAGGCTACACCATATAATAATATGAACGTTTCAGCATGGTTCAATACCTAGTACCTTGGAACTGCTTGTATTGTTTGTCTGTAAACACAATTATTTCATGTACGGTGCTCCATATGCACTATTGCAACAATAAATCTTGAGTGAATTGGAAACCTCTAAAAGGGTGCACTCATTATTTTCTGATAATATATATGTTTCTTTAGATAACATCACATTGACAGGCTTGCACCAAGTTGTGGATCATGCATTATTGTATAATGATGTGACAAAAGTCATGGGATAGTGACATGCACATATACAGATGGTGGCTGTATTTTGTACACAAGTTATTAAGTGACAGTGCTTTGGGAGAGCTATCATTTGTACTCAGGTGGTTCGAGTGACAAGGTTTCTGGCATGATAATGGCCACAAGACAGAACTCGAATGGTAGTTGGAGCTAGTCACATGGGACATTCCATTTCAGAAATCGTTAGGGAATTAAATATTCTGAGATCCACAGTATCAGTAGTGTGTCAAGAATACCAAATTTCAAACAATGCATTGGCTGATGGGCTTCATTTAATGACTGAGAGCAGCGGCATTTGTGTAGAGTTGACAGTGCTAACATGCAAGTGACATTACATGAAATAACAAGAGAAATTGATGTGAGACATATAGTGAACATATCCATTAGGAAAATGTGGCAAAATCTGGCATTAATGGCCAATGGCAGCAAACAAATTATGTAAGTGCCTTTGCTAACAGGATGACATCTCCTGCAGTCCTCTTCTGCACTTGTGACTATATCAGTTGAATCCTAGACAATTGGAAAACCATGGCCTCGTCAGATGAGTCCTGATTTAAGATGGTCAGAGACGATGGTAGGATCTGAGTGTCGTGCAGACCCCATGAAGCCATGGACCAAAATTGTCAACAAGGCACTGTGCAAGCTGGTGGTGTCTCCATAATGGTATGGGCTGTGTGTACATGTAATGGCCTGGGTCCTTTGATCCAAATGAATCAATCATTCACTGGAAATGGCTATGTTCAGCTACTTGGAGACCATTTGCAGCCTTTCATAGAGTTCATGTCCCCAAACAATAATGGAAATTTTGTGGATGACAATGTGCCATGTCACCAGGCCACAACTGTTCGCAATTGGTTTAATGTACGTTCTGGACAATTTTAGTGATTGATTTGGCCACCCATCAAAGATTTTTGGGACATAATCAACAGGTCAATTCATGTCCAAATCCTGAACTGTCAACACTTTTGCAGTTATGGACAGCTATAGAGGCAGCATGGCTTAGCATTCCCGCAGGGACATCCAATGACTTGTTGAGTCCATGCCATGTCAAGTTGCTGCACTATGCGAGACAAAAGGAGGTGCGACATGATATTGGGAGATATCCAATGACTTTTGTCACCTCAGTGTAATTCATATGGACAAAACAGCAATTGACCATGCCAGATAAATACTGTCTAAGTAACATAAGAATTTAACCAATATAAAGTTCGCTTACTGCTACAAACTGCTCCTCCTCAGCAACTAATGAGTAATGGTGAATAAAACATGTTTGGGTTCTTGACTGAATAATGAAAAGATATCAGCTCAGTTGCTCAGTGATGTTACTGGAAGAAATTGTGTTGGAAGAGCCTAGAAGTTGTTTTAATTATCTTAGATTCCCATCAGAACAGTTCATGTTTCTCCTAAATAGTTAATATTGCAGTAAGGAATAAAAGTATTGTAATGCACGAAACATTGAAAATCACATTGCTTGCTATATAGAGTCCAGAACTCCCGTCCTGCTAGGAGGTTCAGTTTTAGTTGGTGATGATGCATTTACATTAACACCATATTTAATTACACCTTCTTCAACCCATGGTCCACTGAGTTTCAAAGAACAAATATAGCTCTCTGTGTTGCTGAAAATGCATTTTGAAATCTGGTTTCTAAATTTCCCTTGTATGAAAAGCAAGTAACACTGCGTCTGGAAATAGTTGACAAAATTGTCAGTTCTATATGCACGAGCTCTCCAGAGAAAAACAGCTCCCGAACAATATGTACAATGAGAGCTAATAGACCAGGAACATGTCGATGATGGAGTTTATCAGTCAGGAACAAGGAGAAGTATAAATTCAAGGCTGCAATAATTATTCAAAGTAGGCAGTGTTAAGGAGAGAATCGTTTGCAAACTACTTTCTTGAAGATGACTCTGTACTGCAGCAGTATTTCAAAGTTCAATAATATCAGTTTCTGAAGGGGAGGTGCTACTGTGATTTTTAAATAAGTGAACATTGAATAAAGAATTAAAACAATGGAAAATACAGGATGGAATAATAACAATATTGTGAAAAGGATAGTCTGCTATGTTGAGTCGCAGACAGGCACAACGAAAAGACTGCTAAACTGGTAAGGTTTCGACTATCTCTCATCATGCTCTCAAATGAGGAATGTGAATCTCCAACCCACTACCCTTCTCACCCTTCCCAAAGTGGTATTCCACCACCCATCAAATCTACACCATATCCTTATCCACGCCTACACAACCCAGCCTCCCCCTCCCCCCCCCCCCCCCAGTACCTTGCCTCATTCTCCCACCACCACCTACTCCAATCCAGTCACAAGCATCACCTATCCCATCAAAGGCAGAGCTATGTGTGAAACAAGTCATGTGATCTACAAGCTAAGCTGCAGCCTCTGTGCTGCATTCCACAACATCATGACAACCAACAAGCTGACTGTCCATATGAATGGCCACCGACAAACAGGCCAAGAAACAGCTGGAATACCCAGGTGCTGAGCACGCTGGTCAACATAAAATTCTTTATTTTGATGACTGTTTCACATCTTGTGCCACCTGGATCCTTCCTAACAACACCAGCTTTTCTGAATTGTATGGGTGGGAACTCTCCATGCAATATATCCTACATTTCCATAACCTGGCCTCAACTTCTCCCCTCCCCCCCTTCCCCACCAGCTCTCCATCTTATCTCTCAATTGCACCTAGCTGCCCTACCCTCTCTCTATCTCATCCTTGTTTGCTCCCACACTTTACTGTCCTCCACTCCTACCCTGTTATCCCTCCCCCTCCCAGCCTACTCCTTACCCCACCACCCAGATTGCATTTCCCATCAAGCGCAGTTGCTTGCAGTCTGGCGCCAGCAGCCAAAAGTCATGTGTGTGAGAGTTGTGTGTGTGTGTGAATGTGCATGTGTGTGTGTGTGTGTGTGTGTGTGTGTGTGTGTGTGTGTGTGTTTGTTTGTTTTGTCTAATTCAGAACCAGGCTTTTTGGCTGAAAGCTTGCTTGTTTAGCAGTGTTTTTGTTGTGCTTGTATGCGACTCAGTATTTCCACTCTATGGCGAGTAGCAATTTACCCTTTTCTGAATAAAGAATTCAGCTTTCCAGATTTGTGTAGCTTCCCCTCCTGTTAACAAATTTCCTCAAAAAAGAATCAACCAATTTGAACCACTGGAGTCTAGTTTTGTGGAAGTGAGCCATACTTCAGTCAACTGTTTGTGATGCTATGCACGAGACCATCATACGCTATTTGAACATTAATGGGTTGAAAGTATATGACTTGTAGAGCAATATTCTTTCAATAAGGTGTAGATATACAAATGAATTGAGAAAAATACAAGCATGCCAACACATGAAATCATTTAAACCTCACAAACACCTGTGCGTAGCATAGACATCCAATAAGGAAACAATGTCCCCCGTTCTGTTCCCCACTCCGTATTTCATTTTGTTTACACTCTACCAGCCAGCTTGCACAGATAAGCGTGATCACTGGATACAGCTGACAAGCCACCTCTGTTTTTTTTTTTTTTTTTGTTCTTGATACTAGTACTAGAAACATTAGAACATGGTGAAATTTGTCAGAAGTGGCACTCCAGTCTTTTGTTCAGCTTCCTCACCAAATACAAAATGTAAGAAATTGGTTGAGATATGTAATCACAGTCATTTATTTATTATATTGGCAGAGCTGTTAGCACTAGTAGATGTGCCAATCTAAATGGCCTCATACTGCTGGATTGATATTCTGCACCTCCTTGACTTTTTTCAGCGCCAAAAAACACTTGCAGCTAGTCTTGTCTGTACAAAAGTCTTTTGTGGTGCAAATCTGTTTCTGACTGCATCATACACAGCTAAAGATGAATCTTCTTCTTTTGCTGGTGCCGTTGTCCCACATTTTGTACAGGGTCGGCATGGTTAAAGTCGGATTTGGCGTGGTTAATTTTAAGGAGTAGCCGGATGCCCTTCTTGTTGCCACCTGATACCCCACGGGACGGAATGAGTGTACCCCAGCTTCCTGTGTCTAGTGGAAACCACGAAATAGTGCGAACGTTTTTCAAATGTCTGCGAGGCATGTAAGTGAGGTGGGACGTGGGGACCAGCCCAGTATTCATCTAGTGGGATGTGGAAAACCGCCTAAGAACCACATGCAGGCTGGTCAGCACACTAGCCCTCGTTGTTAATCCACCAGGTGGGTTAAATCTGGGACCGGCGTGCCTACCCGGGTCCGGGAAGCAGCACATTAGCGCTCTCGGCTAACCTGGTGGGTAGCCTACAGCTAAAGATGAATATAGACTTAATTATACCTATAATACCAGATGCTGTTGAGTGAAACAATAAAGTCCCCTCAGGAGATTTTGTTAATGTAAACTGGCAATTTCTTGTTTGCTTTACATACCAGCGTCATTACATGTGTCAAAAGGTATAAAATCTAAACGCTTACTTTGCAGGGCCACACGGGGTAGCTGCGCGGTCTAGGGCACTTCGCCACGGTTCGTGCAGCTTCCCCCGTCGGCGGTTTGAGTCCCCCCTCAGACATGGGTGTGTATGTTGTCCTTAGCATAAGTTAGTTTAAGTAGTGCATAAGCCTAGGGACCGATGACCTCAGCAGTCTGGTCCCATAGGAACTTACCACAAATTTCCAAATTTTACTTATTTTGCACAATAACTGGACATTGTAGATATAAATGGATTCAATTTCTTGTAAAAGCGTAACAAAATGTTTCATTGACAAATCATCAGAAAAGTAATGCTGCCTGCCATCTTGCAATAAAATTGAGAACTTTCTTTGAAAAATCTCGCTTTGTTCGGATTTTACGTAAAAAAAATATTTTTTTTGTGAATTTTTGTGCGCACCTCTTCTATGTTTAAGATTTGTGCAAACTGGTTCAAATTCTGTAAGAAGATAGACAAATACAAGTAGTTAATGGTCGTCCTGTTGTTTGTGAAAGCATTATCCATTTCCACGATATAAGCAACACGGTTTGAAAAGCAATAAAAAAAAGGCTCCTACTGGATCAGTCATCAAAAACCTACATCTGTTACCAAACTATGGGGTCTATTGTTAAATTTATGGTACAGCAGAAGTTGAGTACCGAATGAAAAGTGCTCCAGTCACAGCACAACAAGGGTGAATATGCTCTTGGCGGAGACAGGGATGTAAAAGATTGAACTAGCTTTTCAAGTTCCTTCCAGCTTGAACGACAGTCGCAAGAAGATCAGGCACCCATCGTTCGCGAGGCACAAGCAAGGGGTAATATCATCTGTGGTGTCACCGCCGGATACCACACTTGCTAGGTGGTAGCCTTTAAATCGGCCGCGGTCCGTTAGTATACGTCGGACCCGCGTGTCGCCACTCTCAGTGATTGCAGACCGAGCGCCGCCACACGGCAGGTCTAGAGAGACTTCCTAGCACTCGCCCCAGTTGTACAACCGACGTTGCTAACGATGGTTCACTGACAGAATACACTCTCATTTGCCGAGACGATAGTTAGCATAGCCTTCAACTACGTCATTTGCTACGACCTAGCAAGGCGCCATTACCAGTTACTATTGATACTGTGAATCATGTAACGTCCAGAGCGACGTTCACCATTAATGGATTAAAGTTAAGTATTCCACCAGCTACGTCCGTCTTTCTAAAGTCTAATTTCCTTGTCCTGTTCCAGACCTCACGCCAGCCTGTGTGAGCTAAAACGCGTGCCTTTCGGCCTCCTCTAGTAACACGGTGTTGGCTCTCCTGCCAACCACAACATCATCGTATACGCCATATGTCTCTTGCATGGTACTGCATCTGCAGCAGCAACTTGAGCAGCAGTCTACACCACAGTGACACATGAACTGTTACAAATTGGTTACTTCAAGGACAGCTCCAAGCTAGAAGTCCTTGAGCGCGCATTCGACTGACCCCAAACCACTGCCTTTTGACAATTAGATGGTGACAAGCGAGAGCTCACTGGAGGGCAGCGTGGAGGTATCTTTTCTGATGAATGCTAGTTCTGCTTCTGTGCCAGTGATGGTTGTATGTTCGTTAGGAGGAGGCTAGGTGAGGGCCTGCAACCAACCTGTCTGTGTTCTGGTCACACTAGACCTACATCTGGAGTTATGGTCTGAAGTGCAATTTCATATGACAGCAGGAGCATTCTCGTGGTCACCCCAGGCACCCAGACTCCAAAATTTTACATCATTCTGATGATTCAACCTGTCATGCTGCCATTCATGGACAGGACTCCAGGGGCTATTTTCCAACAGGATAATGCTTGCCCACATGGTGCCCAACATGCTCTAAATAGTGTTGGCATGTTGCCTTGGCCTGCTCGATCACCAGATCTGTCTCCAATCGGGCCTAAATAGCATCAACCAAGTGCAACAGACGCGAAACTCTATCCCACAAACTGACATCCGACATCTGTACAACACAATGCATGCACGTTTGCATTTAACATTCTGGCAGTTACACCGGTTATTAATGTACTAGGATTTCACATTTGCAATGGCTTATCTCATGCTTACATTAATCTGTGATCTTGCAGTGTTAATATATTACCTAGACAAATGTATTCATAAAATTACATTACTCTACATTAATTATTTTTTGATGTTAAGATTTCTTTCCATCAATGTATATGTAAAAACTAAATTCCGGGAATTTTGAGCACCTTAAAACAATTTTTCGGGACACCGTGTGTTATGATGAAAGACTGGCACTATCCCATTTTTCCAGATCGTTTGGTCACTCTTACCAATACAAGCTTTGGATTTTTGTGACGACTACAGGGAATAAACAAGGAACTGTTTCTTTGTTGGTAAAATATACATTATCAAAAATCATAATAAGAACTATACCACAGGAATTTTTATAACCTATTTCATGTCAACTAATTAAAATCCATATTGGAAGAAGTCGTCTTTAATGTAATATAATGCACACTGCCTTGACTTTGTTTCATGTGCCAGTCACTTGTATAATAATTACATCTGCAACAATTTAGTTGTCAATATGAACGGCCAACTATTCAAAACATTAACGATTTGCGACAAGAGGTATGGTTTAAGTGCTTAAAATTCGCGTCTATGCTTTTTGGGCTTCCTCCTATTCAGCGCTATGTTCTCTTATCACTGCTATGTCTGTTAATTCGCCGGATCGCGTACTAGGCAGGAACGACTGTACAAACCACTGTTATAAGCAGTTGTGTATGACAAAACTGAGTAACTTTAATTTACTAGAATACTTGCAGTGCGCCTTAGCAGCTAAAATTTTGACAGTGCACTTCTTTCAGTGTATCCTTCATGTATGAAAAATTTCGAGGTACGTTTCGACATGTCGGATTGGACCATTCCCTTGTTAGTAATCAACAAATGACTCAAGGCATGCCGGCCAGGGTGGCCAAGCGGTTCTAGGCGCTACAGTCTGGAACCGCGAGACCGCTGCGGTCGCAGGTTCGAATCCTGCCTCGGGCATGGATGTGTGTGATGTCCTTAGGTTATTTAGTTTTAAGTAGTTCTAAGTTCTAGGGGACTGATGACCTCAGACGTTAAGTCCCATAGTGCTCAGAGCCATTTGAACTCAAGGCATGTTTCCTGAGAGACTAGTCACTTTTCTTTCCTTTCAGTCTTCTTAGAATATGGCCTATAGCAAAAAACTTACACACATGCCGACTATCTCTCAGCCCAGCTTTCTCTGCAGAGAAAGTTGTACAAACCTCTCGTAAATGAAGTCCGAGCAAAGCCAAATGAGAAAAATTATGCTGTTGATACATTCTTTGACCTTGCCAAACTTTGTGATGGTGCAGAACTTACTGTTAGTAAAATGAATATAACGCATCAGTAACCCGGTGAATGAAGAACAAGAAGAGTTCGAATAGCCGAAAAAACTTATATAATCACAATTTTTTTCGCAATGGTATGGGAGAGTTCCTGAACAACATACTAACAATTCTGACGTGGAGCGTGAGCGTGAGGGGCTGGGAGTGTGTGCATTTAAAAGTCACTTTCTGATGTTTTTCTTGAATAACTCGAAAATCACGGCTTCTAGAGAAAATGTTTGCTAGTAAAAAATTAGATTACATTAAATTTCCTACAAAAAAGTTCCTGTTCTTTTTCTCTCTAGGACTAATAGTTTCCACATTGTAGAGGATGGAAGACTAGCAGATTATTGAAAAATAGTCTTTAAATAGTACAGAACTAATGTTTCTGGTTAAACGAAGTGGGTTAACAACAAACACTGAATTAAGTACTTCACCTAATAGTCGCCGGATTGTGGCCATGCAGTTCCTCTCTTAGTGATCAATAACCTGAAAACTAAGCAGGTAAACCCCCACATTCTTCTCCACTACATCACAAAAAGCAATTACAGGGTGTTTCACAAAGTTATTCTGTCCTTTCCCCAGCTCGGCTTATGAATCACTGTTGACACAGTGCGCAGGCATGCCTGGGGAGTGTTGATTTAACGGAGTGCGTGAATACTACATGGAATACAGGTATGAGTTAATACTAATACAAATGCAAGAAACTCTTGTGGACAGGTTTCTATGTAAATGTTTGCACACTGTTCTGTATTGCTAGAGAGGATTGGTTCTTAATTCGGCAAAGGCGAATTCTCATACCATAATTGTTGCTCACTTTTCAGTTTAGAAAATGTCTCCCAGCATTTCCTGCGCAATTATCTTACATGAGTAGCTAAAATAACATCACACAGCTCTTTTTTGTATAATAGAGTTACACTGACGTAAAAAAAATAGTACATTCCTTTAGAGGTTTCCAATTCACTCAAGATTTGTTACTGCAACAGTGAATACGGGTTGCATAAAATGATTACGTTCACAGATCAATAGCACAGTTGGTTCTGAGGAACCAGGTATCGACCCATGCTGAAAAATCCATATTAGTACAAGGGTCACTACAAAAGAAATGCACACTATTTTTTTTAAATCCATCTTTTATTCTATATGTCTGAAAGTTTTACAGTGTGTAGATACATCCTTTAGGAATAATATTTTAATTTCTCCACATAATATCCATCCCTCTCAACTGCCTTACGCCATCTTGGAACCAGCGAATGTATACCCGCATGGTAAAATTCTGGACCAACCTGTTCGAGCCACTGTTTGGCAGCGTGCACAAGGGAGTCATTATCTTTAAACCTTGTTCCACGAAGAGAGTCTTTCAGTTTCCCAAAGAGATGATAGTCACATGGAGCCAGGTCAGTGTTGTCCATCCGAGTTTTGTGATCGCTTCCATGGTTTTTTGTTTGACATGTGGGCGTGCATTGTCGTGCAACAGCAAAACATCTTGCTTTAGCCGATGTGGTCGAACACGACTCAGTTGAGCTTGAAGTTTCTTCAGTGTCGTCACATATGCATCAGAATTTATGATGGTTCCACTTGGCATGATGTCCACAAGCAAGAGTCCTTCGGAATTGAAAAACACTGTAGCCATAACTTTTCCAGGAGAAGGTGTGGTTTTGAAATTTTTTTTTTTTATCTTGGGTGAATTTGCATGATGCCACTCCATTGATTGCCTCTTCGTCTCTGGTGAAAAATGATGGAGCCATGTTTCATCACCTGCCACAATTCTTCAAAGAAATTCATCTCCACCATTCTCGTAATGTTCCACAAGTTAGCTGCATACCGTTATTCTTGTTTCTTTGTGAGCCACTATCAACATCCTGGGAACCCACCTGGTACAAACCTTTTTCAACGACAACACTTTCAGTATTCTCCAAATACTTCCTTCCCCTATCCCAACGTAGCGTGACAATTTGTTCACTGTGATGCGTCTGTCAGCAGTCACCAGTTCGTTAACTCTCTAGACGTTGTCTGGAGTGTGTGCAGTACGAAGCCTGCTGCTGCGAGGACAAGCCTCAATATTGCTGTGCCGGCTTTCATCACGTAACCTGCTTGCCCATCGTCTAACTGTACTGCGATCGACAGCAGCATCTCCATACATCTTTTCCAACCTCTTGTGGATGTTTCCCACTGTCTCGTTTTCACAGCACAGGAATTCCATGACAGCACGTTGCTTCTGACGAGCGTCAAGTGTAGCAGCCATCTTGAAGGCATGCTGTGACGGCACCACTCACGGGAACAGGTTGAACTAAGTTTGAAAACAAGCGGGAAGGATGTATCTACACACTGTAAAACTTTCACACATGCAGAATGAAAACTGTATTTTTACAAAAATAGTGTGCATTTCTTTTGGAGTGACACTCGTATGTAGTGTAGCCTCCATGGGTGCCAGTGCAGGCACTCAGTCTGACATCCAGCCAATCCCAGAATGAGATTTTCACTCTGCAGCGGAGTGTGCGCTGATATGATTTAGGAGACGAGGTACTGGCAGAAGTAAAGCTGTGAGTACCGGGCGTGAGTCGTGCTTCGGTAGCTCAGTTGGTAGAGCACTTGCCCGCGAAAGGCAAAGGTCCCGAGTTCGAGTCTCGGTCGGGCACACAGTTTTAATCTGCCAGGAAGTTTCATCCAGCCAATCGTTTAGATCAGAAATGCTGTCCTGGGAAACGTTGTGCCTCGCTTGCTCGTACTGTTCACGTATTTCTGTAAGAGTTGTTGTTTGACGAGTTCTACAAGTCACTTCTCGTGCCGTCATACCTCACACATGCTTGGCTGGGGACAAGCTCAACGACAGTGCGGGCCAGGGAAGTTGCTGCACGTCTTGTAGAGCATGTTGAGTTTCATTAGCAGTGTGTGGGCAAGAATTATCCTGTTGTAACAACACACCACCTTCCTGTTCAACGAACGGCAAAAGAACTGGTCTAACACAATTCTGCATGTTCGAGTGCTGGTTAGCGTGCCCTCCAGAAACAACAAAGGTGGACGAGAGTCGTAGCTTATTGCACCCCACACCATAAGGTCTCGCTTTGGGCCAGTATGTCTTGGACAAATCCACACTATGAAACAGCAGTCACCAGGTCTACGTCGTATGGGCAAACGACCATCACTTGCGCTCAGGCTGAATATGCTTACATTGCTGAAAACACGGTGTGCCATTCCATCTTCCAAGTGATGGGAGTAGCCGAGCTGTGAACATCGATGCTGTGGCGTGTGTGGAAGACAGGCTAGAGGTTTGTGTGGCCGTAGTCCCACAGCTGTTAATCCATTCATAGCAGTTGGTGTTGACCTGTCTGAGCTGACAAGGCCTCTTATATGTGCTGTGGTAGCTGTATGATCTGGCACTGCTGCCCTTACAATGGGACGATTCTGGTTAGCGTCTGTGCTGCAGGTATGTCCAGAACCACATCTACAGGTGTGAGAATGTTCACCTGGCCATTGATACCATATTGAACAACTGATGCAGCACGTTCAGCTTGTGTGGCATTTCCCCATAAGGACCATCCCGCATTTGGAAGGCCATAATTTCACCCCTTTCAAACCCACTCAGTTGGCTGTAGGAAGCACGAGTGTGTCTCTATGGCATGGTAGCCTGCATGCTTCCGATGTCTGCATTACGCTGAATCACCTAGCTGTGAGCTTTACATATTAAAGGGTAGGCACAGATAGCGCTCTGGTAGCTACATCACAACACTATCTGCTCGCGGGGGAGTTGAAACCATTATTAGTACATCTACTATCTCTCAGGTGGCATATACTGTCATTGGATCAAAATCGACATAGTCTCTCCAGGTGCACTAATTTTTTTCCGGAAGAGTATTTTCAGTTTATTAAATGAGCTTTTATGCAAAATATGTTCCCATAAACAATTGCTGAGAAGTGTTTAAATTTGTGCTTATTGTCAGTGACCAATGTAGTGTTGGTGCGTAAGGGGTTGGTATGGTAAATGTGGCATCTTGCTGCCCTCTGTCTTTGACAGCATAGTGTAACTGTGTAACCAAGCCATAGTCAGTTGGCTGTGAATAGACGAATGACCAGAAAGTTACTGCACTTCTCTCACAAGTAACTGTATTACTGGTAGACTCTGTAAATCTCTTCCTTTGGGCAATGCTGACACTTGTAGATGGATCTGCACGGAGTGGAGCCACCTACTACACATTCGAAGTACATCTTGCAAGACAGATGTCAATGTGTCTGATGGACTAGGACCGATCATGTTTAAATATAGAATAGTAATCTGCTGTAATGCATTGCTGACATGTGTTGAAATATCTGAAGTTCCATAACATCTAAGTGACCTGTTCTGTTACGAAGGGTACCAACTTAAGCGTCTGGACCTTTTCGGATGTTGGGAGAGCTGAGAGAGGGGATGATGCATTTGACACACTCAAGTTGCAAAAAGTATCCCACCATTGTTAGTGGAGACATTGAAATCGACATTGTCAAATACAAATTGACAGCATTATGATGCCCTGAAACTATATTCGTGAAAGCAGTTTTTGAGGACCCTCTGTGCTTCACTGTAAAAGAGAGTTGACAACTGTAGCTGTGAAGATTTCTTCATTACGCAAATCTCTAATGTGTCTGGTGTACAAGGTTTAGCAGAGCTTTTATTAGCAAGTACAGCTCGCCGTATCAAGCTAATGTGATGAATGCTCAGCTGTCATGATGTACTTAACGGTAAATGTGAGTGTTGCAACAGCTGAGCATCTTGTTCGAACATAAAAATAATTTTAAAAAAGCCGCTTACGTTCTGCAGTGGGTCAGGAATAAGTATCTCGTTTGCAGCATTATCAACAACAAATGGAAGTGCACAAAATATAGTTTTTGTAAAGTAATAGACCATTTTACAGCTACAAAAACGAGGAAAGAACCATTTGAATATGATAACAATACAGGTCACTAAGTACATTTGTTTCACAAACACTTTTTATTTTAACATGGTTATCCATACGTACATATTTCTTTTCTATTAATTTTTCATTTTTGTTTGGCCTTAGATATTATTTCAAATTTTTGACACATCTTAAAATAATTTTTCTGATTTTATTCTGAAAGGGAGTAGGTTGACTTACTTGTGAAATATATGTTTTCGTAAAAACTGATTGTTTTTGTATTTCATTATAATTAATTTACCTCGGTATTTATTAGGTGCAATTGTGAATGCAGAAGCAGCTCTTTTAAGTATTAATGTATCAGAAAAAGTTGTTATTATTCTATTTGGATCTGTAGTGTTTTAAAGGTAAAATAAATTTTAAAAAATCCTACTTACTTTATATTTTAGTGCAAGAGACGAGACGTGGGCGACGTTTTGGTGAGTCAGGAAAGGGAGACAAGCAGTAGTGGTGAAGAGAGAGAGAGCCCCACTGCAGGCTCGTGCCGGGAGCCAATATTTCCACTTACTGTTTTGATTTTACCCTAGTTTATCCCAGAATTATACCTAAAATATCCTAAAAATATTAAAAATACCAAAAGTGAGAGAGTATAATTATAATGAATGACATATTTTTTATGTATGTAATAACATAAAATACCTAGAGACTATGCAAAACATTCATAGATTAACAGGATCAGAAGCTGAAGTATTACTTTTACACTTCTTTGTAGCATTCAGCACGGCACTGTTGGGTTCTAAAATGGAGCAATTGTTTACTAGCATTCTCAGTCTGTACAATGGAGCCTGTCAAGCGTTTATTTGTTAAGTTTATTTCTTTTGTTTGTTTTTACATTTTTGAAAACACTGAATAAGCTTTCTTCCTCAGTACTTGAAGATGATACTGCTGGTAAAAGTTAAATGACCACTTCCAGGTTTTTATAAAAAAAAGTTGCCATAATGACCTTTCAAGCTTAGTACCTTATTCCAATAAATTTCAGCTGGCAATTCTTTTTTTTTATTCCCTCAATTTCAACCCCAAAACGATGAGAGCTTCATGTCTCCATTCATTGCCTGATTTTTGAATGTTGCTTTTTGTCATCAAAAAATTTAAAATGACTTAGTACATTTTTACAGACCTTTTCTCCAGAGTTCATACTTTTTGAGAATGTACTTATTTCAATAAACCGAAAAGTTTCCTATTCAAGTCGAACTGCTGTTGTATTTGCAATATTATTTCCACACAAAATTCCCAACAGTGTGTGGAAAATTGTTGATTTTTTTCTAATGGGGCTTTTGTCTTTAAATAGTTGATTTTATTCTAGTCCAGCATAAATATGGTATTTATTTAGGTGAATTCCCGTTTTAGTGACATCCAATTTCATGAGGCTGTTTAAATCAGATCCAGGGTTCAGCTACTCTTTTTTGACGAAGTTGCACAGAAAAGTTTACAAAATCTTCCCAAACATCTCAGGCCGTTTGTACAATTGTGAAATTTTGATTGAAAGAAGGTATTAAAATCCTTGGGTACAGAGAGGGCATAACGTATGCAATATAATAATGCATTATCAAATGGATTATTAAGACTGTTCAAAATACAGAGGGTCCTCAAAAACTGCTTTCGTGAATATATTTTAAGGGTTTCATATTGCTCTGGTCTCCAGATCATACAAGCCTGAAGTGACAGCCATCTACTGTTAGCTGCAGAAATTAATTTATGTTGATCAATCTTCAAAAAATCTTTAATTATTGTGTTCACTTCAGGCTGATATGAAATTATGCAGGCATATGAAGGCTCAAATCTTTTAACTTTTTAGGTATCTTGGGAGAGGCATGTGATGTCGCAATGTGAATTGGAAGGCATGGGCACCTTATAATGACAAGATGTGGACTTTCTTTTTTTAGTAAGTCCTGAACCAAATTGTGCTTTCCCATTACAACGTTCTTTGTATCCAAAGAAGTGAAGAAGTAGTATTTCATGTTCTGGAAATTCATCTTTTATTGCTTGGAAGATGCGTTTTGCAGTCCTCCCCCCCCCCCTTCCCAATTATATCGATCATATCAAAAAATCTGCAATCTGCATCCTACTTTTTGTGTCACACTGTTAAGGAATCTTATAATGACTGCCAATGTACTTTCGTAGATAGATCTGTTGTTTCATCTCTTCAACCAAGACTTAAAATCAGGGTGCTCCATCCAAGCTATTTTAAATTTTTGCACATATTTGTTTCCTTTGCTTAATGTTGATATTGATGATCCTGCATTTTGAGACTACAGAATATTTTGTAGCTACTGTTCCGTGATGCAGAAGAACTATTCAATACCTGCCCAAGAAGCTGGCCAACTGATTTGTTATATGTATGAACATATCGGACTGCTTCAAGTCGACTACTTTATGCCCCATGGCAGCCAACGTCAGCTAGGTAACTGTTGTGACGTTACTAATTGTATAGCATTACAAGGGCCTTATTTTAATTTCAAATTCCTTTCTACAAATAAGTGACACTTTTGAAGATGGAGAGTGTATAATCCGCGTTCACAAATCCTTGTTACTTACGTGTGTTATTTTTCCCACTGCAACTGACGGGTACGAGATGTGCGAGGCCATTAAGTTGTCAGCCTGGAAAACAAAAGCGAAAACATTTCCCTTCACGCATCCTAACACTACGCAGCGGCGTATTTGCTTTTCCTCTATATGCTCCGGTGTAAATGGTCTGCTTTTTGTGCAGTTGCTGTAGGTGTAATGCGCCTAAGTTCCAATGTCATCTTAAAGAACGGTGTTAGCACAATTAATATAGTAAGCTAAAATTAGACGTATTACATTCGTTAAGAGTTTGAGGCAACCCTCTTTACCAAATCAATCGGTCCATAGATAAAGAAATACGTGAATTACACTCAATAACAGTTTGAGGGAATCCCTTTAATAAATCAGTGGGGCCATAGAACTTATCACCTTTATTTCGATTATACCCCAAATTTCCCTAAATCCGTGTCAAAATAAAATAGCCCCAAGCCACACTAAATAAAAGACGTTTCACCCTAGAAAAGGGCGAAATCGCTAAATTGCAAATACTGCCTGAAGCCCCTATAACTGTAATTAAGCCCCAGGGTTGCAATAGCAGGAAGCTGTGACTAGACAAAGTGCTCACAGAACCTAACATTTCTCCACTGCTCTCGAACCCGTATGTTGATTTGACCCCAAGTCATAGAGTAGTAGGTAGACCTAAAACAGATCAAGTACCTACTCCATCACCTTTATACTATCCATATAATAAGCTTTAGATGAGTAGCTCGTCTGTTCGTTACCATTTCAACAACTCGCAACACCCATTCTCCGCTCTCCCCTGCCCAGCATATCGTTTCTAGAATTTGCCATGGGGATGCAGGTAATTATTAATGCTACAAGTAGTAATGTGAATACTCACATAGTTCGCAATACACCAGATTATACACGCACAGCAAAACACTTCAGTTTTCTGTTTTGAACCTGTTTACTTGAAAGATGTTTCCAAATGTTTGAGAATTCAGTTATCATTTACGGATTCGATGCAGGATGAGGTGGAAAATTCTCTCTTAGTATTTCTTCTTTTCAAAACTTTATCGCCTGAGCTACTGCGTATCTCTAATATGTTTCACGAATTTATAGCGTTTCCTACCTGAGATATGTTCGCTATATTTACTCGCTGTATGAAATGTTTACAAACCCATTAACATACGAAATTCCTTCTTCTCTGACATCTTACAACTTCTCGTTGAGAAATGTATGAGGAAGTGACAGTTGGAAATGACAGTTTATGACAACACTGCTAATGGTATTTACATATCGGTATGGAAGAAATTATTGATTATTACTAATGTTTACAAAAGGGGACAACATCCGGTTTTCTGACCTCTATAGAAGTATGCGAATAGATAAACTCACTCCTGGCGATTATTACTAACGATTAAAACGTTTGAGAGTTATTATGATACAGCTGCCATTACAATATGAATTATAATTTAATAGCTAATACGTGTAATCTCTGCGTACTGGGGCCTAAATGTACTGATTTTTGTGGCTACTGCCCTAAGGGGGGGGGGGGGCGGATTATACTGATAAGAACTGTGGTGAAATAAATACTACAGAAAATGATAGAATTCCAGTAACTTAACTTATTTTGGCACGTACAAACAGTTAGGCTCACCATGCCTTTCTAAATCAAGCAAGCACCACACTGCTTACAATGGACATGAAATTCCAATGCTTGGACAGTGTAGTTTGCCTGCTACTTACAAATCTCACACTAGGACAGTGAATTTTACTCTGCTGAAATCAAGAGTCAGTGAGAACATATTCAGTTTAGATACCTTTGATGTGTCTGGACTTAGCATCCAAGACAATGTATTATCAGTGACTGCTTTTATTCCAAAAGGCAGTGTAGCTAGCTTGCTTAAAGAATTTCCTAAACTATTTTCAGAAGGAGTGGGAAGAGCTAATAACTTCGTAGCGCGCGTTACACTGAAAGACAATGCACAGCCTAAACTTTACCAGGCTCACCCCATTCCAACTGCTTTAAGAGACAAAGTAGCCAGTGAACTCAAAGAATTCCAAGATAATGGTGTGCTTGCTCCCATTCAGGCTAGTCAATGGGCAAGTCCTCTCGTTTTGTTGCCTAAGCCTTCTGGTCGCATTCGCATCTGTGTTAACTTCAAGTCTACAAACAACTCTCAGACAGAAGTTGACACTTATCCATTACCTCGCCCTTAGGAACTCATGGACAGGCTTGGTGCAGGATGTTACTAAGATACATTTGCGTGATGCCTACTTGCAAATACCATTGCATGAAGAATCACAGAAAATATCTGTTGTAAATACACACTTAGGACTGTTCAAGGATTTGCGTTTGCCCTTTGGCAGTGCTTTTTTTGAGTGTTGTCAGATGCAAGACTCAAGTGTCGTCTCGAAATGTGTGACTTTTTTCAAACTTAACTACAGTACTTAAGTCATTTGACAAACAGTCAGGGCGTGTTCCCGTCTTCAATCTCATTTGCTTGCAATTCGTCATATGTCTGTTCCTCGCAATGTGTCTGAAGTGCATCAGTACTAGGCAAGACATACTACATTCGGTTCACACCGAATGCCCTTCAGAGCGCGGCTCCATTGCATCGCTTGCGTCGTCAAAATTTGGCTTTTGTGTGGACTCAAGGCTGTCAAAACGCAATTCAGGCCCTCAAAAATGCATCGCTTAGTGGCAGAGTTTTAGTGTATTTTGATCCTGCCGAGCTCGTAGTTTTGGAAGACGCAATATTTTGCCCCCCGACTGGCCCAGACTCTGTATTTGGTACATCTGCTGCATATTGTTGTCAAATCGATGCGCAGGCCTCTGACTTGCTGGAATCTTTCCCTTGCACTACAGAAAAATTGCACAGGCCACGGAAGCAGATTCAGATCTCAAGATGTTGTTGTATTACATTCGCACGTCTTGGCCTCTTTCATTGAAGAGTATTCAGAACTCAGTTGTGCGCCGATATTTTGTAGGTCCGCATAACCTTTAGTTCAGCTGGATGTGATTCTCGTTCAAAATGGAGGTGGACAGTCGCGTGTGCTTATCCCCAAAGTGTTGCAGAAGGATGTGTTGCACTTGCTCCACAAAGGACATTGGGGAATTGTTCATACTAAACAGTTAGCGCGACGGCACTGTAGTTGGCAGGGCAGGGGCTCCCACATCGAACAGATGACGTTACAGTGTCGCGCACGCGCGGAAAACCAATCCGCTCCACCACATATTCTCAGCTTGGCCTAAGACTCAATCACCCTGGCAACGAGTGCACACTGACTTTGCAGGACCATTCTGGAACACTTATTGGTTTGTATTGGTAGACTCTTTCAGCAAGTTCCCATTTGCGGTGGCTATGACTTCTACCACGTAGCACCATTCAAGTGTTGTCCTCCATATTTAGCACAGAACGTTTGTAACAACTTCTCGTGTCAGACAATGGACCACAGTTCACTTCATGTGATTTTGAACAGTTTTGTGAACGAAATGGCATTCGTCACCTCCATTAAACCCCAGTCCAATGAAGAAGCAGAACGCTTTGTACGCAGTTTTAAACAACAGATGGCCAAGCTTCGCACCACTCACACAAGGGAACAGACGTTGCAACTCTTTCTCACCTCCTATTGTTCACACCCATGAGGCAGGTCACCACCGGCGAAATATCTGCATGGCCGCCGCCGTCAGAAGCTGCTAAATTTGCTACACCCTCCACAACATCTGGCGCCACCAATGGTCCGCACATAGGTCTTTGTGCCACGCGATCTGGTTCTTTTCAGGGTTTATGGCAACTGTGAGCGCTGGAAGTAGTTGTGATCCAGGAACACATTGGCTCTTTTACGGACTTGATTGCAGGTCCTGATGATTCAAGGCCACACAGGACCGTGCGGCCTTCGCAGCCACCTGTTTGTGCCACCGGGGCACCCCATGATGGACAATGCTTCCTCGCCATCGCTGTCCCCGCTCGGCAGTGGGATGGACCTGGACCCACCATCGCTGTCGCTATTGCCCTCATCGCTCCGAGACACACCCTCAGGCCTGGACGTGTGTGCTGGCAGCACTTTTCTGAAGGATGTTCATCTTGCCTCTCAAGCCAAATGGCAGGGTATGGTCGGGAGTATACCGTCATCCACAGTCACGGCTCCCAGCTCCTCTCTACGACCAGCATCCTGCCTCCCTCCATGTTGTTGTTCGCATCTTCCCCATATGACAAAAGTGCGGCATTTCGGAGGAGGAAATGCTGGTGTAAGCTGTCGACAGCACACTGGTTGGCAAGGATGTAGCACGAAGATCGATAGTAAGTGCTGCATCAAGTGTGCTTATCATGAGAGAGGCCAGAGACACACTGACAAGCAGCACACCGCCAACGCCCTCTCTACAGCACGTATTTAGGCCGCCACCACTGATTGGACGGCCTCACTCACTAACTCACACTCTAATTTGGCGTCTGTCAGTCCACTCACAGAATGGTTATAGTTTATCACAGGCTATAACAGTACACAGCATCAGATTGTGACTGTAGCTAGATCACCGATATTGTCTGCAAAGGGACTATTACTGATGAGCTTGTACCACAACACCTAGACTCTATTCAAGTTAAGTAGCAGCTTCATTTAAATAAAGAACCGTAGTAATGCATGGGTGCGTTTGTGTTGTAGTAAGAGGATACTGGCCACCCATAACAACATCCTCTTCCTTGCTTCCTATGTACAAGACTCTACACACACAGTCCACTGTGTCCCTGCACGTTCATCTGACTGAAAGAACTCAACAATCACACCAACGCCCAAATGGGGCATGAAATGTTTTGTGATGTGGTCGCTGTCTGTGAGGGTACTTGTTTTGGCATAGCCATGCTGCCTCTCGACCGTTTCCATGTGCTTGGACGTACACAAACACCATCCTGGCTTGTTCCTGACATGAATACCCCTTACAGTATTCTTTGTCAATCACATAGCGTGCTACACACGAGGGACTCGAGGCACATGGTTAGAAGGATTGTCATTCGTCGGCGCCATCCACAATGACAACAATGTATTCCCAGACACATGTTCATTGGACATGTTTTCCTTCATTTCCAGCCAGGAATTCATCAATGCAGACTGTCGGTTTTATTAATTTTCGCCCTGTCTAAAAAATTTTCAGGTTGTAAACTCCTGGAAAAAATGTTTTCATGGGCAAAGACAGAAACCAAATGAAAGCTTCACTAGTAGCATTTGGGAACGCTTACTGAAAAGTGTTTTTGTTGGCGTGTTGGCTTTTCAGATTGGTGTGATGGATGCCATAACATGTTTTAAATATGGAATGATAAGCACAATAAAAATTGCGATCAGACTAGGCATCAAAACTGAGGACAACACGAAAAGTAGGCTGCCACAAGTGGACAGGCAACATTTTGCTGAAGCTGAAAAAGCTGCTGAAAGCCAGAATAACGAAGAAAAGAACGAAAATTAAATAAGATAAAAAACTCAGAATCAACAAGATTTTGGAGCTGGATTGTTTTGACATATTATCATTGAGAACAAAATGACATGCAAATCTTTAGTTTCAATTTCCTGTGATCAAGGTTTTTGCATACTTAAGGATCATTAGCTCATACAATTTTAAAGCTATAAAAACAAAATTTTACGTTAATAATAATATAGTGCTTGCCTACACAGGTAACCACATTATTCAACAATGTATTAAATGTTTTAAGCTGGAGCATGTCACATGTTTTTAAATTATTAGGAGAAAAAATTGACTTCTGGAATTTTTTTTATAAATACATGAAACAGAAAATTGGTAAATATTCCTGGTTTATTGTTTCAGCAAGTTAATAATTAAGAGAATAAATTTTGTTTTGGCCTTTTAATTTGAATGGTGTGGAAGTACCGTGCACCTAAAATAAAAGTTACATGTAATTCAGATTATAGGGTAAGAATCAATATTCACTCCACTATGTATTTCACAGTTCTTAATTCTTTTTTTTTTGTGTAGAGGTCATAATATACTAATTATTTGGTTAAAGTTTCTCTACAATATCTATTAAAGTTTTTGAATTATTAAATTTCAAAGTACTAGTAAAAACCATGGACCATGACATCTATGTCCTCTTAATGTCTATGACGTAATTTTCCTGAACTAAGTGTTGTACAGTGATATAATTTCGTAGTTAGATTCAGCTTCATATACGGATAGTGTCTGCAAAACGTGTTGCAAATGGAGTTATTAACAACGAAATAATAAATATAAACGTCATGTAAATGAACAATTTTGTCACGCATCTCACTCCTTATGACCTCATATCTCCTGAATTGTGTGTCGTACAATGGTATAATACTGTAGGTTCATTCAGCGACATATTTGGATACTGTCTCCGAAATTTATGGCGAGTAGAGTAAGTAGCAGAGAAGTAATGCATTTAAAAGTCGTGCATGAAGCGAAAGTTTTCCTCGCATCTTCTTGCTTATAATGCCATATCTACTGAACTATGTGTTATACACTGACATAATTTTGCAGTTACATTATGTGCGATATAAGAATACCGACTACAAAATGCGTTGCGAATACAGTTAGAAATAAAGAAGTAATGAATTATAGGTCATGTCTTATGCAGTACTTCTATTGCATGAACAGCGGAAAAGAAAATAACTTGTTTCCTTACATCATTTTGTAAAGGGAGTAATCGAGAAGGTTTTAAATTATGTGTAAAGTTTGTTGCAAGTGAATAAGTGTTCTCAGTCCAAGCACTCGGCACTCGGTGAGTGCAGTATGGGAATTCACACATCGGGGGCTACGATCCTTTTCCATCCCCCCCCCCCCCCACCCCCCTCCCACCCACCCGATTCTTCTGTAGGTAGGTGATACTGACCCCCACAGCGATTGCTTCCTGGCGGTCCAATAGTTTATGACGAGATTTGGAGCATGTATACACATACAGACACGCGCGCAAAACACACACACACTTACATTTGTATGATATGTGTGGATTTACTATGTTTCTGGATTACTCTATATATAGTATTTATATTTTCTTTCTGAACATTCCACATACACTATTTACATTTCAGTCATTTCTTTCTGATCATTTATTATATATTCAATATGTATGGGAAGCAAGGACTAGCTATATCAGATGAAGAAAAACCACACATACACACACATATATACAGTATTTACATGTGCAGATAGAGTGCACACAATAACATTCACACCTAATGTGCAGTTAGCTAGACATACTTACACAAATACAACTATGACAAGGAGTTCATTTGAATACACACCTGGAAATTGAAATAAGAACACCGTGAATTCATTGTCCCAGGAAGGGGAAACTTTATTGACACATTCCTGGGGTCAGATACATCACATGATCACACTGACAGAACCACAGGCACATAGACACAGGCAACAGAGCATGCACAATGTCGGCACTAGTACAGTGTATATCCACCTTTCGCAGCAATGCAGGCTGCTATTCTCCCATGGAGACGATTGTAGAGATGCTGGATGTAGTCCTGTGGAACGGCTTGCCATGTCATTTCCACCTGGCGCCTCAGTTGGACCAGCGTTCGTGCTGGACGTGCAGACCGCGTGAGACGACGCTTCATCCAGTCCCAAACATGCTCAATGGGGGACAGATCCGGAGATCTTGCTGGCCAGGGTAGTTGACTTACACCTTCTAGAGCACGTTGGGTGGCACGGGATACATGCGGACGTGCATTGTCCTGTTGGAACAGCAAGTTCCCTTGCCGGTCTAGGAATGGTAGAACGATGGGTTCGATGACGGTTTGGATGTACCGTGCACTATTCAGTGTCCCCTCGACGATCACCAGTGGTGTACGGCCAGTGTAGGAGATCGCCCCCCACACCATGATGCCGGGTGTTGGCCCTGTGTGCCTCGGTCGTATGCAGTCCTGATTGTGGTGCTCACCTGCACGGCGCCAAACACGCATACGACCATCATTGGCACCAAGGCAGAAGTGACTCTCATCGCTGAAGACGACACGTCTCCATTCGTCCCTCCATTCACGCCTGTCGCGACACCACTGGAGGCGGGCTGCACGATGTTGGGGCGTGAGCGGAAGACGGCCTAAAGGTGTGCGGGACCGTAGCCCAGCTTCATGGAGACGGTTGCGAATGGTCCTCGCCGATACTCCAGGAGCAACAGTGTCCCTAATTTGCTGGGAAGTGGCGGTGCGGTCCCCTACGGCACTGCGTAGGATCCTACGGTCTTGGCGTGCATCCGTGCATCGCTGCGGTCCGGTCCCAGGTCGACGGGCACGTGCACCTTCCGCCGACCACTGGCGACAACATCGATGTACTGTGGAGACCTCACGCCCCACGTGTTGAGCAATTCGGCGGTACGTCCACCCGGCCTCCCGCATGCCCACTATACGCCCTCGCTCAAAGTCCATCAACTGCACATACGGTTCACGTCCACTCTGTCGCGGCATGCTACCAGTGTTAAAGACTGCGATGGAGCTCCGTATGCCACGGCAAACTGGCTGACACTGACGGCGGCGGTGCACAAATGCTGCGCAGCTAGCGCCATTCGACGGCCAACACCGCGGTTCCTGGTGTGTCCGCTGTGCCGTGCGTGTGATCATTGCTTGTACACCCCTCTCGCAGTGTCCGGAGCAAGTATGGTGGGTCTGACACACCGGTGTCAATGTGTTCTTTTTTCCATTTCCAGGAGTGTATTTCACATATACATATGATATTTGCAAATAAATGAAGCAGTCACACGCTTAATCGCTAAATGAATAGTGAGTACAGAAGGGTCCTGACTAGATCCTCACAGAGGAATGGTCTGTTATCATGACAGTCTTACTTTCAGCAGTAGTGCATTATGTATCTCATGGCCTTTCGATAGAAAGACTACTTGGCGCGCTATGTGTGTAACAGCGCCCATCTCCTCTTGTAATTCTCTATCTATACAAGCAGTATGTGTACATGTTTGACATGAGCTCTAAACACTCCACAATCTGTGAACCATTTGCTGCATCTTTCACAGGCCCATAACATTTTTGTTTTAAAGTGTGACTCTGTATGTACCCATATGAACTAAATTGGGACCGGCGAAGTTTGGTTTCACACGCTCATACTGGAACAGGTAAACGAGGAGTTCGAAGAGTTGCAGAGCACACTTAACGACACAGATAGGCTTCTTGAACTGCACCAAAACCTTGGCATGTCCACAGCGATTAGTTATTCACTTAAGATGACGATCCACATGAGATTCGGTCTGGCAATGTAATCTCTTGTGCATTATAACGACATCACCCCCTCTCACCCTCGGTAAACCAACCAATTTCACGATATTCTCTAACATTTTCCATTGTTTTCCCGTAATCTAAATTGTTCCTTAATTTTTAAAAATCTATTTCAAAGTCACAGGTAGCGAGAGCTCTTTGTTTGGTGTTTACATCCATGAACTCAACCACGAAAGAAATGGCTTATAAGGCTCTTGTAGCCAGATTCTTGAGTATTGTTCCTCTATCTGTGATCCCTACCAGGTATGACTTATAGAGGAGATAGAGAAGATATAGGAGATAGAGAAGATGTAGTGGGAATTAGTGAAGTTCGGTGGCAGGAGGAACAAGAATTCTCATCAGGTGAATACAGGGTTACAAATACAAAATCAAGTAGTGGTAATGCTGGAGTAGGTTTAACAATGAATAAAAAATAGGAGTGCGGGTAAGCTACTACAAACAGCATAGTGAACGCATTATTGTGGCCAAGATAGCCATGAAGCCCACGCCTACCACAATAGTACAAGTTTATATGCCAACTAGTTCTGCAGAAGGCGAAGAGATTGATGAAACGTATGATGAGATAAAAGAAATTATTCAGATAGTAAGGGGAGACGAAAATTTAATAGTCATGGGTGACTGGAATTCGATAGTAGGAAAAGGAAGAGAAGGAAAGATAGTAGGTGAATATGGAATGAGGGTAAGAAACGAAATTTTGCACAGAGCATAACTTAAACATAGCTAACACTTGGTTCAAGAATCATGAAAGCAGGTTGTATGCATGGAAGAATCCTGGAGATAGTGGAAGGTTTCAGACAGATTATATAATTGTAGGACAGAGATTTAGGAACCAGGTTTTAAATTGTAAGATATTTCCAGCGGCAGATGTGGACTCTGAACACAATCTATTGGTTATGAACTGTAGATTAAAACTGAAGAAACTGCAAAAAGGTGGGAATTTAAGGAGATGGGACCTGGATAAACTGACTAAACCAGACGTTGTAGAGAGTATCAGAGAGAGCATTAGGGAACGATTGACAGGAATAGGGGAAAGAAATACAGGAGAAGAAGAATGGGTAGCTTTGAGGGATGAAATAGTGAAGGTAGCAGAGGATCAAGTAGGTAAAAAGACGAAACCTAGTAGAAATCCTTGGGTAACAGAAAATATATTGAATTTAACTGATGAAAGGAGAAAATATAAAAATGCAGTAAATGAAGCAGGCAAAAAGGAATACAAACGTCTCAAAAATGAGATCGACAGGAAGTGAAAAATGGCTAATCAGGGATGGCTAGAGGACAAATGTAAGGATGTAGAGGCATATCTCACTAGGGGTAAGATAGATACTGCCCACAGGAAAATTAAAGAGACCTTTAGAGAAAAGAGAACCACTCTTGTGAATATCAAGAGCTCAGATGGAAACACAGTTTTAAGCAAAGAAGGGAAAGCGGAAAGGTAGAAGGAGTATGTAGAGGGTCCATACAAGGGCGATGTTCTTGAGTACAATATTATGAAAATGGAAGAGGATGTAGATGAAGATGAAATGGGAGATATGATACTGTGTGAAGAGTTTGACAGAGCACTGAAAGACCTAAGTCGAAACAAGGCCCTGGGAATAGAAAACATTCCGTTAGAGCTACCGACAGCCTTGGGAGAGCCAGCCCTGACAAATCTCTACCATCTGGTAAGCAAGATGTACGAGATGGACGAAATACCCTCAGACTTCATGAAGAATATAATAATTCCAATCCCAAAGAAAGCAGGTGTTGACAGATGTGAAAATTACCGAACTATCAGTTTAATAAGTCACAGCTGCAAAATACTAACGCGAATTCTTTACAGACGAATGGAAAAACTGGTAGAAGCCGAACTCGGCGAAGATCAGTTTGGATTCTGTAGAAATGTTGGAACACTTGAGGCAATACTAACCCTACGACTTATC
This sequence comes from Schistocerca cancellata, assembly GCF_023864275.1. Classification (NCBI taxonomy): domain Eukaryota; kingdom Metazoa; phylum Arthropoda; class Insecta; order Orthoptera; family Acrididae; genus Schistocerca; species Schistocerca cancellata. Next base: position 252,228,939 of record NC_064626.1, read on the forward strand.
TTAGAAGACAGATTAAGGAAAGGCAAACCTATATTTCTATTACGGTATATTAATAATTTTTACTTATGGACCGTCTGACAGCAACTGAATAAAACACAATTTTAGTGCCATACGCGTTTTGCCTTTATTTTCTACAAGGCATCATCAGTGGCCTGGAATATGTACATATGTTAGCTATTTTATTTACATTTTTGTCATTGTGCCTATAGGTTATAAACAGTTCTGGTGGTTGGTATTTCCTATTAAGTAGTAATGTTTTGGACTGTACTTACAGGTTGCGTGGACAATTTCCTACATATTACACTCCTGTTGCATTTTTGGTGTTGTTCTTCTTATGAACGCCAATTTGCGGCTTTTTTCGCCATCCCACAACACTATGCACAGAACGCTTGTTTTAAAGCAATGTTTCGGTTTCTGTTGACGACTGTCAAATGTTTTTGCCAAAGTTTGAATTTTATTGCCAAACTTATGAGTGTAACTATTGAAGTATCTGTGGTCTGTTCATGTATGCATTTGTGTGTGCGTTTGTGTGCGTGCGTGTGTGTGTGTGTGTGTGTGTGTGTGTGTGTATGTGTGTGTGTGTTTTTTGGTGTGATATATATTTTTTTGTGCTGTGTGTGTGTGTATGTATAAGGTTTTCTTTTTTTTTTTAAATCCTGTGTGAGTGTGAGTGTGTGTGTGTGTGTGTGTGTGTGTGTGTGTGTGTCCCCAGATGATGTGGGGAAGAGTTCTCTTTCTTTTTTTGGTTTTTTATTTTTTTTGTTTTATTTTCTATTTTTTTTAATTATTTTTTGTTTTATGTTATCATTTCCTTTACTAAGTGTAGTAGTGAGCCTGTGCTGATGTGTGTTTGTTCATTTATCACATGTTTGTTTTCTGCTATGGCTTTCTGGATGTGGAAGTTTTCTTGCATTTGTATAAGATGTTTGTCATGGTTGCTTATTCTCATTATTTTCATTTCTTGTTCCATGTTTGTAGGATGATGGTTGTAGTGTTTTAAATGCTCTGCAAATGTGGAATGGTTTGTTTCATGCTTCCAACATCTGATATGTTCTTTGTATCTTGTTTGAAAATTCCTGCATGTCATGCCTATGTATACTGCATCACAACTTTGACATTCAAGTTTATATATTCCTGATTGTTGGAATTTGTCTCTCTTGGTAGCTGGCTGGCTTAGGTGTGATTGAAGGGTTTGCCCAGGCTTATATGCTATTTTGAAGCCCTGTCTCTTTAGGATGTTGGCAACTCTGTGTGTTAGTTTATGTGTGTAGGTCATGGTGTACCATCTGGTTCTTTTCTGTGTGGTGTTGTCATTGTGTGTGTTTGTTGAGTGTGTTTGTAAGTTTTCAGCTTGTGAGTTCTTTTGTATTGTGGAACTGTTGTGTTTGTTTTTTATTTGTGTTTTTATTTTTTGATTGAGCTTGTGTACCACATGTGTGTCATACCCGTTTTTCCTAGCTATTTGTATGATTGTACTCATTTCTTGTTCATAGTTTCTCTTGCTGAGTGGGATTCTGTTTAGTCTATGTAACATGTGTCTTAGTGCTGCAAGTTTCTGGCTGTGGGGGTGGTTGGATGTGGAATGTATTATTGTGTCTGTGGCTGTTGGTTTTCTAAAGATGTTAAATGTATGTTTACCATTTTCGTTTTTAATTGTAATGTCAAGAAAATTTAATTGATTTTCTTTTTCTTTTTCAAGTGTGAATTTTATGTTCTGATGAGCTTTGTTTATTTCTGAATGGAGTTCATCTATTTTTTCACTTGGGTCATCTACCAGACAAATAATGTCATCCACGTATCTGTACCAAGATGTCAATGCAGCTATATTTCTATCATTTGTAGACTTAGAGAAAGCTTTTGACAATGTTGACTGGAATACTTACTTTCAAATTCTGAAGGTGGCAGGGGTAAAATAAAGGGAGCGAAAGGCTAATTACAATTTGTACAGAAACCAGATTGCAGTTATAAGAGTTGAGGGGGTATGAAAGGGAAGCAGTGGTTGGGAAGGGAGTGAGGCAGAGTTATGGCCTATCCCCAATGTTATTCAATCTGTATATTGAACAAGCAATAAAGGAAACAGAAGAAAAATTCGGAGTAGGTATTAAAATCCATGGAGAAGAAATGAAAACTTTGAGGTTCGCCAATGACATTGTAATTCTGTCAGAGACAGCAAAGGACCTGGAAGAGCAGCTGAACGGAATGGACAGTGTCTTGAAAGGAGGATACAAGATGAACATCAACAAAAGCAAAACGAGAATAATGGAATGTAGTCGATTTAAGTCAGGTGATGCTGAGGGAAATATATTAGTGAAATGAGACATTTAAAGTAGTAAATGAGTTTTGCTATTTGGGGAGAAAAATAACTGATGATAGTCGAAGTAGAGAGGATATAAAATGTAGACTGGCAATGGCAAGGAAAGCGTTTCTGAAGAAGAGACATTTGTTAACATCGAGTATAGATTTAAGTGTCAGGAAGTCGTTTCTGAAAGTATTTGTATGGAGTGTAGCCATGTATGGAAGTGAAACATGGACTATAAATAGTTTAGACAAGAAGAGAATAGAAGCTTTCGAAATGTGGTGCTACAAAAGAATGCTGAAGATCAGATGGGTAGATTACATAACTAATGAGGAGGTATTGAATAGAATTGGGAAGAAGAGAAATTTGTGGCACAACTTGACCAGAAGAAGGGATGGGTTGGTAGGAAATGTTCTGAGGCATCAAGGGATCACAAATTTAGTATTGGAGGGCAGTGTGGATGGTAAAAATCGTAGAAGGAGACCAAGAGATGAATACAGTAAGCAGGTTCAGAAGGATGTAGGTTGCGGTAGGTACTGGGAGATGAAGAGGCTTGCACAGGATAGAGTAGCATGGAGAGCTGCATCAAACCAGTCTCTGGACTGAAGACCACAACAACAACAACAACAGAAAAGATCCAACAAAGAGCAGCGCGTTTGGTCACGAGACCGTTTAGCTGGCGAGAGAGCATTATGGAGATGCTAAACAAACTCCACTGGTAGACGTTACAAGGCGTTGTGCATCACAGAGAGATTTACTATTGAAATTTCGGGACAGCACTTTTCAGAAGGGTCGGACAACATATTACTTCCCCCCACATTGGCTACATCTCGTGTATTGAACATGAGGAGAAAATTCGAGAAATTAGAGCCAATACAGAGGCTTACCGACAATCATTTTTCCCACGCACTAGTGGAACAGGGTTGGAGGTATCAGATAGTGGTGAAAGTAGCCTATGCCACACACCATTAGTTGGCTTGTGGAATATGATATATATGTAGTTGTGTTCCTTCAAACAGCACTGCTGTTTGAAGGAGATGCCACAGGCGATTCTAAAAAGTACCATTCTCCATCTGAGACATTGCTGGAGGTTTCTGTAGTGGAGAACATATTGCTCCCCATTTGCAAGCACTGTTAACATCTTTGGGACGTAGCCATTTTGTGGGATGAGACACTTCAAGCGCAGGGGCAAGTCGCTGTGTGCGCCATGCAAATGGGTAGGATATGCCAGTTGTACATCAACAGTATATCGCCCACAGCCATCTGCAACCATATCATGAATCTTTTCCTCCAGTCTGGCGATTTTCCCTTTGGACATCTATTGGAAACTTCCAAATGGTAGACTTTGTTGCATGGCGAACCTGTAGGTTTGTTTAGATCCAAGTAAATGATTTATTCCATCTGTGGGTTATTCACCTTGGTGTACCTATGCACACACTGGCAAATTTGCTCATGAATACCATATTCGAAGAAGAGCAGCAGGTCAAAATTGGTCAGCTGACACATGTTCTTCTTAACATTGTGTCCCATGAAAGTCTTGGTGCTGTGAAATAGAAGGCAGGGTCCAAAGAGTATGTGTCCAGGCACACACTCCAGAATCCCTCGAAAATATCTGTGTACAGTGTACATTGTAGTCCATGCATAGCTTGCACATTCTCCTAAATCATAGGTGCTGAACTCCTGTCAAACATTCACTGCATGCTCATACTCCACATCTGTTATGGCACTGCCTGTTAGTTTACTGGGCAATGCAATCATTTCAGACAATCCAGGTATTCGTATGGAAAGACACATTTCTTCATCACAAGCTGAAACTTTGTGACATCAAGATATGTGGCTCTGGTGATATGCACATTATCCTTTGTCTCAACAAGTTTCTGAAGACATATGTGCATGAAATGCAGCAGGTCCAGTATGTGGAGATTTGTTCTTCATGAAATTCTCTCGGAAAAAGAAAAGTACTTTTCAACAGTGTCAGGAATGATACTGACTTTATTATCTTTCAAGCCGAAATAATTCAAATGCTCAACAAGGAAGTGAGCATCATACACTTTCAAGAAAACGTGACAGAAGATGGGGATGTGCCGTGGCAGTTGCTACTTCAGGTTGCATGCATTGTGCGATGTGCCACACAAATTCCACATTAGATGACAATGGTCTGTAAGTGGAATTTCCGCTTTTCTATCCTATGGCAGCCTACAGATATGACAATCAATTGTTTGCTTGTATAATGCATCATTCTCTCTTGTTGTTGCGATAAATCTCATCAATTTCTCATACAAGTTTTTCGAGCTCAGATGGCAACCATCTCACAGGATTGTTGTGAGTGGAGTTGAGAGAGAACAAGTTACTCTCTCACCTATTCTTGTCATACAGAAAATTATTAAAGACCTGATGCACCTTGTGTAAGACTCTAGAAAGTTAATGGCATGAGCAGACATTAATGAGGCCTGGTAGGGCGCTAAAAGCATGGAGTATTTTCATGATTCTTGGCTCATAGAAACGGCTTGGGAGTTGAAAGCAATTGGCAGCAAGCCCATCCCTTAGTAAATCTTTCTGGACAAGCCCACAGCCATACAGGGCAGACAGGGTAGCCCCTCATCGAGACATGGCTCCAGCAGAACAATGCTGTGATACCTCCTGCGGCATCAGCAGAAGCCTGAGCAGGGGTGACGGTCTGAAGGAATGCATCTATCCAGTGGAGTCGTAAACCGGGCATTGCGTACAGAGCCACATGTAATAAAAATTCATATGTTTTCGTGTTTGCTGATAGTGCAAGTAGGCCAGTTCACCACTTCCCTCGGCCGCCTCTGTTGTAGAAGAAAATTCCGGCATCTGAGAAACGTTTCGAGATAGAATCTTTATTACACCTCATAGCTAGGACTAACAAGCTCCAAGGCACAGGCAATTTAGATAAAGATCTTTGAGATTGTATCTGTTCACTTGTTGCCTTGGGAAGAGACACAACTTCGGAAAAAAAAACATCTCTTCCCCCTCTGCGAAAACTTAAAAAAGCCAGTAATTGGTGGTTTCTTATTTTTCAGAGATGCAGGTTTCTTAACTCTTGCCCTGGTTCAACATGAGTTTGTGATGTCGAGTGGGAAAGGAGATTTAATGCCTCTAGAGCCTTGTGATTGGCTCAAGGTGGGGTGAATGCTGTGTCGTTTGTGCACTTTGCGGGAAAACGCAATTTTTTTTTTTTTTTCCTGGAGAGGTGCGAAGCACTCAGGTGTGGGACTTTAATCTGGTAAGCACTTCTAGTCGAAGCTCTGGCATGTGTGGTTGGTTCTTGGGACCTGTCCTGAGACTGACTTTAGTTGCGAGTAGTTTAGACTGGGGAGCCTGTGGTTAAGTTCTTACTGTACTGACAGTGTCACTTCAAACGTCTTGGACTACCCATTTGCCGAGGGCACAATTATTCGTTTTTGGTTTACCAGTCTTGACGTTTGGTATCCTTGTGCGCTCTGTCGTATAAGTGAGCCAAATTGGTCCTTGGTACGACCAGCGAATGGGTGTGTCACACACTGAAATCTACTGTGATTTCAGAGCTCTGGTAGAGAGTAAATTACGATCTGTCTGCCTGATCGCTAGACCGTGAGATTTTTGCATTTATTTCGTGGCCGCGATCGATTCACAGGTGCCGCCTCAACGTCTCACCTCCTCCGCCGCACACATCGCGCCAGCTGCCAGTCACGTGACCGCACGATGTAAACAGGGTAATGTACTGCGGCATTGTCAGGGCGTACAGATCTCAATCGCCACTTGCTCTCACTTCAGTAGATTTGATGAATCAAAGCCTACTCAGCGTCAGATCAAGTCAGCTTGCATTATCAACATTTTAAGGGCCAGAGTACGTGACACACTGATCACCTAGTTAAACTGTCATTGCCAACCAGGATCCACCCAGTGAAGTAATGAAGCATCTGTTAGTTGTTTAGGGAATTCAATCTATAAATTGTTTAGGATAATTTATGTCTGGTTTAGAAAAATAAATGTTGTTAGTACACTAAAGTTTACCAGCATTCTCAATCAATTAAATAGTCCAAACAAGTTACCTTTCATTGTGGCATCCCATGCCAGGAGCTCGGATTGATGGCACCTTCTGTAACTGTCAGATCGCGTTGCCTAGCGTAGTCATTCAATTTGATGTCCCTTGCGCAGAATTTTGAATTTATGGCAGCTTCTGTGACCGTCAGATCATAGATAGTGTTGCCTAGTGAAGTTTCTGTTTCCCATGTTTAATGTGGTGTGCTGGGTAGAGTTGATTCGCGTTGCTGGCGCCTTATAATTAATTATCGTATGTGTGTCTTTTCATGTTGTGGTTGTGACTTGTGTGTCACTTGATTGTTTCTGACGGCGAACGGCGTTGTGCTGATTTGTTAGGATAGTTGAGATTTTCGTTTGTTAGCGTAGACAAGCGTGCTGTTATTTGAATTCGTTGTCAGGAACTAGGAATCGGTAGCTCACAGGAGCGTAATTTAGGGTAGAATCTGTGTGGCAAAGGAATGTGTGGGGTTTAAATTCGATTGGGTCAGAATTAGAGTGCATGCTTACAAGAAGCAAGGCACATTTGCTACAGAGTAGCGGAAGTAATTGTGTTTTGTTAACCATGGATCCACGTCAGATTATTAGCGGTGACCAGGAAGATATTACAAAGGATTCTCAGGTAAATGCAGTTGCAGACCGGGCGGAACTGTCGAACGTAGAACCTGCAGCCGAACGAAATGTACACGCTGCCGGAACGAGACGCACCATCACTGAGACTGGCAGACCAGAATCACGAACGAAACGTCACAGAATGATGGAATCTCGTTGATTTAGTCCGGGAGATGTTAGCGGTGGATCTCAGATTGAGGCTCTCATGCAATTCATGCAAGAGGCAGAAAGGAAGAGGCGAGAGGCAGAAAGGAAGAGACAAGAGGCAGAGAAAAAGAGACGGGAGGAAGAGGAGGAAAGCCACAAATTAGTCATAAGAACAGTCACAGAAGGTATAGATTGAGTCAAGAAAGAGATCGTAGGAATCCAAGAAGAGCTAGAGAATGTCAAGAAAACGACTGCAGAAACGCGTGAGGTCGCGGACCAGTCGAAGCGCGACGTTAAAACAGCGCGATTGGTACCGCAAGTAGCACGAAAGGACGGATCAGTGGCCAAAGAACAAGTTAAACTTGGCAAGAACTGAGGTGTGTAAGACAAAAAAGGCACTTGTTCAAGAAACGCAAGAAAAAATGAGTGAGGCTGCGAAGCGAATCGAACAGACAAAAATCAAACAGGACGAAATCTCGGAAGTGAAAGATCAGCAGAGCCGAGTCGCCGCCCAACAAAACGTGTTGGCTGAGGACGTTCGGCAGACACATAAGCGGGTCGCGCAATTGCAGACACAATCTCGTCAGGTAGGACGCCATCGAGAGCAACACAGAAGCGAAGAAAATGTTTTGCGACTCTCCGACCGCTATATGAGGACACACCCCCTGCACATGCCAAATGCAGCAAGAATATGCTTCTGCCGCGGCGAAACGGGTAGTAGAACACGCTCCGTCGGTAACATGCAGCATGTCAGAGGCCGAGCTGGAAAATAACTGTACACGTCTACGGAGGTCAGAAACGTTATTACGTGAATCTGACAACGCGAGGGGTACCATAATAGTGCACGAGGATCGTTCGGGCACGGATACATGGAGTCACGCGCTACAGACAAGAGGGAAATTCGTACGGCGGATACCTCGAACCTTTTCGCCACAAACTTTTCTTGACCATCCAGAATTTTCAACTCTACAAGGAGGCAAACACATTACGTCCAAAGGCCTGGATGGCACAGTACGATCACGTGCTGCCAGAATCTTGACCACTGAAGTACATGCTCCAGTTTATCTGTGGTTTCTTAAAAGGGTCGATAGCAGAACATATGCGCGGAGTTGCGGAGAGTTGTCGCTCCTACCAAGAATTTAAGGACGTATTCCTTAGCACATACTGGTCGCAAGACATGCAGGAAAGGATAAAACAGGAGATCATGTTAGGAAAGGACTTAGGAGCGTCAGGATTACGCAGTCCTGTCAAATTCTTCGAATCCCTGGTCAAGAAGAACCGATTCTTGCATCAACCGTACAGTCCCAAGGAAATTATAAGGCACTGCTACATTAAATTACCTTTACGTTACCGGCAACTGCTCATCAATAGATGCAGCGATTCAATCGAAGCTTTCAAGAGTGCGCTGAGCGAACTCGATTACGTCAATGAAATTCACAACTCGCGGGAAAGAAGTAGAAATAATGACCGTAACTGCCCAGATTCCCCAGAGAGGAATGACGATGGATGAATCGAAAACGAAATTCAAACTTCAATGGGAATAACCAGCCATCATGGGAAAATTGAAGAAGAGAAGGAAATCATAATCATAACAACAACAACAACAACGACCGACGAAACGGAAACTGGAGAGAGCAACAGAACTCTAACCATGGCCAACAGGATTCTAGGGGAAAAAAAAAGGATGTGTGTGAAATCTTATGAGACTTAACTGCTAAGGTCATCAGTCCCTAAGTTTACACACTACTTAACTTAAATTATCCTAAGGACAAACACACACAACCAAGCCCGAAGGAGGACTCGAACCTCTGCCGGGACCTAGGGACCAACAGCAAAGCAATAGACAGACATATGACGGTCAAGGTCAATGGAATGACCAATGTAGCGAATACGTGGAATTGAGGCCACCTAACCCTCACAGGTGTCACACAGAGAAAATTCAAACAGGAATTGATAAACAGCCGCTTCGGACTCGGCTCAAAGCAATGCCGCAGGAACTATAGGAATGAGCGATATTAACCTGTTAGAGTACGAAGATACAAGAGAACTGCTACGGGAAGAGAAGGTGCAGTATGTAAATAGTCTCCATGGATGAACTGTTTAACTTAATTTACTGTTGATACTGTGTTGCTTAGCATAATTTTACATTTGTTCTATTTCAGTGTTATTTTGTTTGGTTGTCATTTCCATTAGTTTTCTGGATGTGTCCTTGTTGAATGTGGTCAAATGAGTTGCATATTTGTGACATCTTCACTCCAAAATTCACTGGCAGGTGGCAGATTGAATTAAAGTTCCGTTGCAAGTTATATGTCATCAACAACTGGCGCTTTTTGTGGCATACCAAACCAGGCACGTTGCAATACTGAGTACTGCTATTATTTCTTTGGACCTCAAAACTGTTGTCCGATTCCGCTCCCAGGAGAGCAAGGAGATCTGTCGATATTTGACCGCAACTGAGCATCGTACTCTGTCATAGCATTCTCGTACAAGAGCCTTCACAAGTATCACCATGGCCAATGAAATAGTTTCTGTTTACTTTCCGTGGTTTCTTCACTGCCCAAGGGACGTGTGTACGTCACTTTATGTTTTTCGTGGTGTCAAGACGGTAAATCGTGCCACTGAGCAAGTGCGTCTCGATCTTCCTATGTGTTTCGTACGATGTTAGCAGTCCACGCTTTGGGCGCCTGTCGACGCTAAGACTCGGTGTGTCATGAGCCACCGCCTATCGTGCGGTTTAGCACGTCTCGTGGTGGAATTTTGCCAGCGCCATGTTAGCGCCGTCGGAGAAATATTGTGAATGGGGAATTAGCACAGACAACTGCAAGTCACTGGAGAGTGGCGAACCCCACACCCGAAAATAGGAAGCAAAAAATGTTCAAACGTGTGTGAAATCTTATGGGACTTAACTGCTAAGGTCATCAGTCCCTAAGCTTACACATTACTTAACCTAATTTATCCTAAGGACAAACACACACACACCCATGCCCGAGGGAGGGCTTGAATCTCCACCGGTATCAGCCACGCAGAATAGGAAGCAGAAACGAAATGATGGACCATGGATGAGACTTAGCAGCGATCCTGACAGAGGAGACAGGAGGCATCTTTGTACTATGTAAAATTACGTGTACACAATCATAAAATGCCGCTACAAAGATTTCAGGCAAATCACCAGCACCTGAATGACCACTTCAGCGTCAGCAGACAATACCGCCGGACATCGAAAAATAGAAGAGGAGTGCACAAGGAATAAAATGCATGAAATTTCACTTTGGTAGTATTAGCGAAGTCATACAGTAGTACAATAAGTTAGTATTCTGTATTGGGAGAAGTCTGCACGTTTGGTGGAGGTATAGAGGTAGCGCCAGCGTCAAATTAGGGTACATGACAGGAGTAGAACTAGCCAAAAACTAACAAAAGCATGTGCACACACAAACAAAGACACCTCACACAACATAATTTACGTCCATACAACATTAACAGGGCCCTGCAGTCATTAAATTTATTTTTGGATGGGTCGTCCTTAGTAATATTACAAAAAAATTAAGAAAAAATTTTTTTACTCTTCATTATTTTTTTCTGTAAATTGATTATATCGATGTAATGACAGTTGTGAGAGAATGTGGCACTTGACGACACTAGAGGACTGTGGAGACTCTGGAACCAACATGGCAGACTGGACGTCACGGCCCATGCCAGCAAGCGAAAGGCGAGTGAAGTGGGCAGCCATAATGAGTCAGCTGTAGCAGGCCAGGTACGGGGGACCACCCGCAATGACAGAACCAGCCGCTGCCAGCTGACGTGCATGTCACCAGCACAAACAGCGGGATGCCACCACGCGCCGGCAACAACAACCCCTAGCGGCCAATGACCCACCATGCCGCTAATCGAGAGTCAAGCGAGTCACAGGGCACCACAGTCTATGTGCGCGCCAAGCCTAACCGACTCAGCGGGGTGCCTAGAGTGACGTGTCCTGTTAACAAAAGGTGAGAAAATCCAATGTCCTGCGCCGGCAGGTGCGTGTTCTGATGCATAGATAAATGGGAAGAGTAGGGCTGTGCCGTGTCCCACTAATGCTTAATGGACTTCTATGGACGTCAAATGCAGTGCTGTCATGCCAGTCTCTGATTGCTGACTGCAGCCTGACGAGGATGAGGCCAAGGGTCCAGTTGCAGTCTGGAAGCTACAAAAAATGCCAGACACTGCCAAGACGCCATATGCTGCCAGAGACGAGAGGGAACGCCAGAGATGTCTGCTACCACTTCTGCCACATCATGCACTGAGTGAGAGGAGTAGTAGTAGTAGTAGTAGTAGTAGCAGCTTTATTCATCCGCAGATCTCTTTTTACAAGGATATAGGACACATCAAAGTATTTACAAATTTAGATCAATTTAAAATAAGTTAATTCGTATGCACATATATTTACAGACTTCTAGTTAGAGACAATCATTAGATTTACTCCTGGTATACAATACTTTTTTTTACAAATAACTTATTAAACAATATAATGCCACATTGTTCACTTTTATCTTACCATCAGTCAATGCACGCATTGTATTGTATTGTATTGTATTTTTATTGATCCAGGCAATCATAGTATTGTACAGCTGTACATATGATATCGTTTCATAATACTTCACTCACTACACACACACACACACACACACACACACACTGGTGATCTCTGGGCCATTTTCTGTACTGCAACTTCCCATTTGCTATCCTGAAAAGCTGTGTCAGCATCTCTCCATAATGAGTAAGATGCTGAGCTCAGAAAGCTTGGGGGGTAAGTATTTCTAGAAAGGAAAAAAAAAGGAAAAAAACATAAAGTGAAGGTGTTATGTGGAATGTTGGATATATAATAATCATTATTATTTTTAATTTGTTCAGCATTTTTTATCAAATCCCTACTCTGTTTTAGCTAAGTAATCCTTCAATGTATAAAATGTATTGCATAACAGGTACTTTTAGCTGCCTTTTTAAATAAGTGTATTTTTGCAACTTCTTTAATCTCTTTTGTTATTTTTTCTTGGTAAATGTAACTTGAGTCTATCTCTTGTTGCATGGTCATGGACAGAGTTGTTTGTGCAGTAATTACCAATGTTATTTTTGATGTGTATAACGGACTGGTAAATGTATTCACATGGAGCAGTTAAAATCCCCAGTGTTCTGAACAGATCTTTACAATGAGCTTGACTGGTATTTTTGGTTATTATTCTTATGGCTCTTTTCTGGAGTTTGAAAACTGTGTTCATATTTTGTGCATTTGTTCCCCAAAAAAGAATGCCATAGCTAAAAATTGAGTGTACACATGAATAATATGTAACTAAAAGACACTGCATGTTACACTAATGGCCTTTAAAATTGCTACACCACGAAAATGACCTGCTACAGACACGAAATTTAACCGACAGGAAGAAGATGCTGTGATATGCAACTGATTAGCTTTTCAGAGCATTCACACAAGGTTGGCACCAGTGGCGACACCTACAACATGCTGACATGAGGGAAGTTTCCAACCGATTTCTCATACACAAACAGCAGTTGACAGGCGTTGCCTGGTGAAACATTGTTGTGATGCCTTGTGTGAGGAGGAGAAATGCATACCATCACGTTTCCGACTTTGATAAAGGTCAGACTGTAGCCTATTGTGATTGTGGTTTATCGTATCGCAACATTGCTGCTCACGTTGGTCAAGATCAAATGACTGTCGGTGGGTTCAGGAGGGTAATACAGAACGCTGTGCTGGATCCCAACAGCCTCGTATCACTCGCAGTCGAAATGACAGGCATCTTATCTGCATGACTGTAACGGATAGTGCAGCCATGTATCGATCCCTGAGTCAACAGATGGGGACATTTACAAGACAACAACCATCTGCACGAACAGTTCGACGACATTTGCAGCAGCATGGACTATCAGCTTGGAGACCATGGCTCCGGTTACCCTTGACGCTGCATCACAGACAGGAGCGCCTGCGATGGTATACTCAACGACGAACCTGGGTGCACAAATGGCAAAATGTCATTTTTTCGGATGAATTCAGTTCTGTTTACAACATCCTGATGGTCGCATCTGTGTTTGGTGACATCACAGTGAACACACATTGGAAGCATGTATCCATCATTGTCATACTGGTGTATCATCTGGCGTGATGGTATGGGGTGCCATTGGTTACACGTCTCGGTCACCTCTAGTTTGCATTGACGGCACTTTGAATAGTGGACGTTACATCTCAGATGTGTTACAACCCGTGGCTCTACCTTTCATTCGATCCCTGTGAAACCCTACATTTCAGAAGGATAATGCAGGTCCTGTATGGGTCTTTCTGGATACAGTAAATGTTTGACTGATGCCTGGCGAGCACATTCTCCAGATCTCTCACCAATTGAAAATGGTCAATGGTGGCCGAACAACTGGCCTGTCACAATACGCCAGTCACTACTCATGATGAACTGTGGTATCGTGTTGAAGCTGCATGGGCAGCTGTACCTGTACACACCATCCAAGCTCTATTTAATTCAATGCCCAGGCGTACAAGGCTGTTATTACGGCCAGAGGTGGTTGTTCTGGGTACTGATTTCTCAGGATCTATGCACCCAAATTGTGTGAATATGTAATCACATATCAGTTCTAGTATAATATATTTGTCCAATGAATACCTGTTTATCATTTGCATTTCTTCTTGGTGTAGCAATTTTAATGGCCCGTAGTGTACACACTGATGATAGGATACTAAGGGCGTAACATGATGATGACATTCTGTTTGCAAGTACCTTTGTGTGTTCACACCACTTCAGCTGAGAATCAATATTTATTCCTAGAAATTTTGCATTTGTTAAACAGTCTATAGAGGTGCCATCTACATATAATTTAACATTTGTCATATAGTTTAACATTTGTCATTTTTCCTCTTCAAACTGAAATTCATGGCATTAGTTTTCTTTATGTTCAATGTCACTTTATTACTTATTGACCAATCATAAACTTCCTTGAGAGTTTCATTTGCTTTCTCAGCAGGGAGTTCTCTTGTTTTCTCAGTGACTATAATATTGCTATCATCAGTGAAGAGGATTTTTTCACCATGAGTAACACTACTGGGCCATTCCACTTTTGCACAAATTGTTACTCTTCAGTCCGGCCAGACACGGTTTGTGTGTGTATCTAAGTGCCATGTTCTCAATTCGTATGACATTTTCAACTGTAAAATTTGTCTCTTCAGGGACCCTTGTGGAGGAAATGATAGGATACCTTTCAGTAATATAATTAAGTATTTTTGTGTTTTTGTATGTATCAACTGAACTGTATTGATTGTGAGGTCCACGTTTTTTCTGCACATTTATTAGTGCTCTCAACACTGATTATGTGCCTGTATTTGTTTTCATGTTGTAGAAAATAATACACACATTTATGCAACTTAGGTAATAAGACAAATAGATTACACATGTTGTTTCCTTATTCTTTGAGAATCTGAGAATGTATGTGTTTGATGATTGAGACCAAATGAGTAAATCAATGAGCAGAGATCAGTTCATACTGCAGGATATTATAGATGATTAGGGACATTAGACATCTCTGACTTCAGGATATGGTGTGAATAGGTACATTTCTTTATCCAAGGCCTTTTAACCACATATTAAATGTTTAACGGAAGTCTGTGATGTAGCAATGACCCCTGGGTCTGACTTAATTCATACTACTCGCAGCACTGTTTACGTGTACTCTTGCTGACTTGCAGCTTCATGTGAGTGAATGACCCCTGGAATGAATGAGGTCAAGCTAGGATGTGTTTTAGTCATGGCTACTGCTGATTGGCAAAGTTACCTTTTTCACACATATATCGGTTATCAGGATGAGATTCTCCTACTATTTTCAATTATTTCCTCTGGTTCATGTCACACTAAACAATATTGAAGTGAGACACTACCTATGCGGAAATCAACAGCAGGTAGGGGGCAGTGGGAGAGGACAAGTTACTCTCTCACCTATTTTTGGCATACGGAAAATTATTAAAGATTTCATTACAACCTAACACGCCTTGAGCGAGACTCTAGGAAAGTTAATGGCTGTGCAGACATAAATGGAGCCTGGTAAGACACTAAAAGCATGAGGTATTTTTATTATTCTTAGCACGTAGAAACTGCTTGTTGGGAGTTGAAAGCAATTGGTGGCGAGCCCGTTGCTTAGTAAAACTTGCCGGACAGGCCCACAGCTGTACAGGACAGACCTCATTGAGACAGGGCTCCAGCAGAACAATGCTGTGATACCTGCCAGGGTACCAGCAAAAGCTTGGACTCAGGTGATGGTATAAAGGACTGTGTCTACCCAGTCGAGTCGTAAACCGGGCATTGTGTGCAGAGCCAGACGTAATAAAAATTCACATGTTTTTGTGTTCACTGATAGTGCAAGTAGGCCAGTTAACCACTTCCCTCAGCCACCTCTGTTGTAGAAGAAAACTCTGACATCTGAGAAACATTTAGAGATAGAATCTTTATTACATCTCATTTTTAGTTTCATGCTCGCTTGTTAGCTGTGGCAATCAATATTGTTCAAATATTTAAAAACTCCACTGAAGCTTTTATGTTTGGCAAACATTGCACAGTGTAACTTCTGTGTGTAAAATAAGAGTAATTTTCAGAGCATTTCAGAGACAAAAGTAGAGAAAGACATGTTTAATTTCGTAATCAGTTACAGTAATGATGCAGTGTTCCATTTCTAACAAGCCAGATCAGAATTATGAGAACATAGTCGTGCAAATTAAAGATAATACATTCACAGCAGGAAATCTTTTTAGTGTTGTGCGTATCCCCACATAATAGATCAGAGGGCACGAAGTTAAAATTTCCAACTACAGAAACCAGTAGTGAGAACCGCATTTTATCTTTTGTGTTCGCTACAATAATCAACATATAGTTTACTTGAAGTGCCAAGCAACATAAATGGTATATAAAATCAACGTGCACAGGGAGACGCAACAGTTAACAGAAGGAAAAACTTTCCAGTAAATTTGGGTCCTCGAATAAGCCGTTTGTGAGATAACTGCAAATTTGTAGTTACAAGCCACCTATGACTTCAGTATTAAATACTGTTAGTATAAATGTATTGGAAATGAAAACTTTTCAATTGTGACATCATATAACTGGACTCGAATTTCATCTGTTGCCCCAAAGTTGATGACTGTGGTACATGCATGATGGGGCACAGGAACATTTTGCTGCTGCTACCAGATGACATCTCATGTGCTAAGGTAGATAGCTCAAACACAGCCTGTACCTTGGCCTCCAAAGTCACCTGACCTCAGTCCTTTAGGTTTTTTTGTCTGGGGTTGTCTCAAAAATGAAATTTACAGCACTCCCACTGATAAAGTTGAAAACTGGAGTTGTGCATTGTACACTCGTCTTATTTTCACCAGTGTCAGTTTTCACCACTAATTATTTTTCAGTTGGTGAGGTGCCTCTCTGCCTCTTGTGCCTTAAACCAGACCTGTGCGTTACACAGACTATATTGGATAAATGTTAACCCTTAAATAGTCTCATGATGTTTTGATAGGCAAACTAGGAGTGTTTGACCTACAACTAAAACACAAGGAAGAACACATTACTCCATTATTCCAAGAGATAAATTATTTTTTGAAATAATTATTATTCAAAATATTTAAAAACTACTTAAGAATTTTTTATACCCTTTTACACATAGAGGAAATATTTCAGTGAAATTTTGATCATCTTTATTTCCAAATAACTGATTTTTGGACGTTAAATTTCAGTAACATTTTAAAACAGAGACATAATATTTTACATGTTATGTGCCATAAAATGTTCATCCTTGTAATCTTCGCAAGATATGCAGATTACCATAGTATGCTTTCTACATACATGTTTGGCACAAATCATATGTACTGTGGAATGCTTCATGTCATTTGTACTTAGTTGTATGTGACTCCTTCTTCTTGTGCTAAGCAGTGGTAAGCTGGTCCTGTTCCTCATATCCACACATGCTGGCACCATTTCTTTTATGTGCTAGATAAAACTTTACTTGCCATAGGTTCTGAGGCTGTTAATCCTTTGGACAACATAATCAATTAGAGTGTCCTTAGCCACATTATCCAGAAATTCACATCTTGTAACTTTGTTACCAGAGCTTAACTTGTAAATGGTACATGAATTTCACACCAGAACCCTCCCCCCTACTTTTTTTTAACTTGCTAATTGATAGTGGCCATCTTGTTTGACTTTTCCTGAGAGCTTAAAATTTCATGGAAATGGGTACAACATTATTGTGATTTGGTTGGAACATGTCAGCATTGTTACATCTTTTGTAAAACTGAACAGACTTAAGGCTAGAGTTTTTCATTTATTAGGTAAAAGATCACAGGGGAATATCTAGTTTGTTCTTTCATAATGTTCTGGCTAAATTAAATCTTTATTCAAATAGGTCCATCTGACTGTGCTGCATACAATTCAAAGTCCATAAGATAAAATGCTCTGGACTATCAAAGTAAAAACCTTTGTGGTTTATTTCTTTTTTTGACAGATATTGTCGCCAGAAACACCTCCTTGAAATGGAATGAGTTGCTTGGCAATTGACACATATTTTTCAGGAGTATACAATTTCAAATGTTTATCTTGCAGTGATATGATAAGCTCACACTCAGGAACTATCTGTACAGTCTCTTTCCACTTATTACTAGAGGTTTTTTTTTATCACTGAAGTGAATACAGCAAAATAAAAACAGGAATCTTCTACATGACATAGTAACTACAAATACAGGAGGCTCATCAGTTTACAGCAGTTCTTTGAAATGGACATGGGAAATTTTGTAAATTCATGCATACAACAAGAGACCCAGAAATGCATTCATCTCCATTCTGGATCTTTTGCATCCTGAGATTTGTTAAAGAGTTTGATTGTTTATCATGTGCATAATAATGTCACTCATCAATTTATCATGAAAATGAAAAGATTTTTTCTGGAGTCTTTGCTGCTGTAGCCAGCACTAAAGTGTTTTGCTTATGAGAAAAGATGTAATAGCTCTTGGATCTTTCTCTATGACTAACTGGCTTCATCTGCTATTTAGTTGGCACACATTTACCTATATAGTAATCTTTAGCAACAAATGAATTCGAAGATTCATCACTTGAAGGGACAGCCATGTCTGAATCTGTATAATGCTCACTTATTTCAACACTGCCCACCCCACATTCTGAGCTTTCCTCAGACAAAGACTGTTTTTTCATCAGCTCATAGTACATCTGACAACTTCCTAATCTGTGAGAAATGTGGACTTTTCTGAAACCACATGAGAAACAATGTTGGAACCTTGTATGTATACAATGAACCCTTCCTAAAATATGTAACTGGTCAGAAAAGTATTAATGGTGAATACATTTACAAGTTGAAGTGCATGAAAGACAGTGATAGTGATCACACATAAACTGTCACATTGGGATACTTTACTGAAACAAGGACTGACACAGTTAGTTGTGTTGGGTCAAAATACACAGTACAAGAAAACAAGGGGAGAGAAAATGATTTTAAACACAGCTCAAGGGACAGCCACTCAACAGATGAATTTGCATGTGAACAGTTACCTTCATTTCTCTGGGTATCAAAGCTCAGCAAGAGAAGAAAAAAATCTTGGGTTATATTGACCTGATGCTATCAGTTGAAGGTTAACAATAAAATATGCTGAGCAGTTAGATTCTGTTCACAGAAGACAACTATTGTATGACAGAGCTATAAAAAGTGACTTGATCAACACCTTTATGGAGAAAATGCATGAAGAAAACTGAGAAGAGACTTAGAAGGTGTGAATAGAAAATTTAGTTCTTCCTTAAACATCTTCCTGCATTTCTTTGAGTCTTGTTTCCCCTTAAAACAAAGTAGAGTAATATTTAATGGAACCGGGAACAAGAGATGGATAGCTCTTGGGACTAACCCATGACTTACTAATATTTTTCCCCACAGTCGACCCTATATTTAATATTTACCTTTATTAAAAATCAGCATATTTTGTCTTACATAATTTTCTACTTCCTTGCTTTGCACACTACACAATTTATGGAGGGTTTATTTATTTATTTTTTTTATTTTTTATTTTTTTTTTATGGGTGGGAGGGAGGGGGGGGGGAGATAAACCTAACAGTGTTATACACCACTAAACAGATCGATTTCTCAGCTTTCCAGTGGTATACAACATGTCATGCCATCTATTACCAAAGAAGAAGAAATATAGATTGCTCAGCCTGTTTTACTATAGGCAGTGTAATAATGGACTTGAAACCTGTGAGCTGGCTGTATAAAACATTGGGTTAATGTATCTTGTTCTTGGAAGAGAGCTCTACTTAGTACAGAGGACAAGCTTACCCAAAAACTGAAACTCCATTACCACTAGCACTGTAAAATCTTCTGGTATGGCATTAAAAAAACATTTAATTAAAACATACAAAAAATGAACACCCGGGAATAAAACAGTATGGAACATTATTAATCGAGAAACAAATAAAAATAGTGATGTGAGTGAAGTTAAGTGCTCAAAACATAACTGGCAAAAATGATCACACACTGAAATCACTGTCCACCAGAGTCAGTGATTACTTCCTCATTGTTGTCGCAAATCTCTCAGTTTGACTTTTGCAAAAGATTCTCAATAGAGAAAGTCATGCAAGAGCTCAGAAACCAAGTCCTAGCAGAAACAAACATGAAAAAATTACCATCTACATATATTCTGTGACCTGTAAATACCTTTTATTGTGAGAATCATTAAATCTACTAGACAAACTAAAATGTAATGGGATCCCTCTTGCATAAAAGTCTTACCTAACAGAAAGCAGAAGTTTATAGTGATAGATTATGTCACAGGAATAAAAGTAAACTCCAAATGGGGAACAAAACATATGATGACTACAAAGACTGGTACTGGGTCCGTTCTTGTTCTTAACCAATAGGCTACAAATGATCTTTAAACAATGGTTCCACAACTGCAATGTCTGCTGCTGGTACAAGTATGCTAACAAGGCCCCATAGTGAATCTTATCAGACATAAACCAAATGATAGTTGAACAGGCATATAACTGGTTCACTGAAGTCAATGTCATAATTTCATAAAGAGTCATATTATGCAATTTCAAAGAAGCAAAAAAGACCCAGTAGTACTAGAAATATCCATTGTTGACCGTACCCAAATTGGAACATAGCATGCATGCAAAGTTCCTTGGGATTCAGCTGGGTAACAAATTAAAATAGGGTGATGGGGAATGGTGCAAAAGACCTTTGAGAAGCTTTGCACCTAAAGTTGCTGATCTAAACCAAGTGTGTCAACTTGCTCATTTTACATACCTTCACTTTCTGTGGTCTTATGGAATTATGGAGAAATGCACCTAAAGTAAATAAATATTTATTGACCAAAAGCAGGCAATAATAATATTGTGTAAAAGAGATGATTGTACATCTTATGGAGACCTCTTAAACACGTTGACTGCCATGAGGCCATCACTGGTCAGAGCAGAGTGTTATGCTTGATTGCTGGCCTGATGGTGAAACATCCAGTGTTAAATGTGCAGCAGTCAATGTGTTAAGGGTCTTGGAGTTATTATGCTCACTTCCTTGAGCATTTACTTCTTAATGGTATCTGTTGCCGATCATAAAAATCAGTTTCTGCTGAATTATGAATTCCATAATCACACTACAAAACACAAAATAATTATTATGCAGACTCTGCCTCTGTATATGGGTTCAAATAGGAGTTCCATACTCTGTCACTAAGGTATTCAACAACCCCCCATCTAATATAAACCACGTAGTTGGGAATCCCTACAAACTCGAAAGAGAATTATAAATAAATCTCCATCAGCCACTACACCTAAAAATTACCGGATTGCCTAGATTCAGGAGTGAAAATTTCTAATTATGTAGCAAACAGCAATGTTTAGAATAAACTGCATCATAAGTAGTAGTGTAACACAAACAGACCTTTATTGTAACAGATATACATAACTATTTTCTTTGAAAAATACCATTTACGTATATATTAAGCTACCAGTTTCAAATGAACAGTAGCTATTTAATATAACTAGAAAGCATCAGCTTCCCATATATTTCATTCGAATACATTTAGCTGGTGTAGGCACAAATATTATTAATCATATATGCAATGTACTGCTATTCCAACATGAGTACAGAAGTACTGACATGTGGGCAGGAGATGAATTTGGCAATCATGTGCGAGGCAAATGCGGGAACATGAACTACGGAGACGTTATTACCAATTGCTTCCAAACAGGACCAATGTGCAATTGTTCTTTTGTTGACTGCTAGAGGGCATCTGTGATAGGCATCAGTTTGAGAATGAAGAATGCATATGGGACATCATATCTGTTGAAAACAAATGTGACAAAGGGTGCTGCTGCTTCATAACAACACATGTCCTCATATTGCAAATGTTATAATGCAGAAGTTACACCAACTCAAGTGCAACACTACTGAGCAACTGACCTATATCCATATCTCCCCATGTGATTATCATGCCTCTGATCCCTGCAAAAAGACCTTGAAGGGCTGAAGACTCTTGTCAGATGAGAATGTACAGGAGGAAGTTATGGATTTCTTCACTTAGAAGGATACAGTGTTTTACCAAATGAGTATCTTCAACATGGTGCATTGATGGGACAATTGCCTCAATGCTCATGGCAATTTTGCCTGATCGGCATACTGACTCTGGATGGAAACTTTTTGATCACCCTTTATAAGTAATTTTTGAACCAGGCAATGTTAATATATAGGAACTGAATTTCTCTTATTCCTTTATTTTTGAACCCTTGTAATTTTCTTAAGTAGGAACTGCTATGTGACTTTCTCTAGTGAAGCAATTTTAGAGAAGAAAATTCTGTGTTCTAGACTTAATTATCTGAACTTTAATTTTCCATCATGCAACATCCGGTAAAAATTTTTATGTACTGTATGCATAGAGAGAGATCTCTGGCCCTACTACTACATATAATATACTGTAAGGGGATCAAAAATTTACACACAACTTGTACATCAAATAAGATGCTGTGTACTACATACAATGTACTGTAAGGGGATCAAAACTTTACACACAACTTGTAAACCACATAAGATGCTGTGTACTGTATTTTAGTGGGTTTTATGTGTACTGTTTTCACTGTTGAAAGTCATATTGTGCTCAGTTGGTTTTTGTATGTTATTCTGTGCACGTCAGTAACCAATATGTACATCAAACATAAAAGTTTTCAACCCCTTTGGTCGCATGTATACTAGTATTTCATAGTATTGTTCTAATAATCTACAAATGTACATAAATGTAAATTTCCTGATGATCCAGTCTATTTCAGAGAAAGCAACTTTTTGGTACCAAATATAAAAAAGTACTATTACTGAAGTGGAAATACCACTGATGTAGAAACAGATGGAGAAGTATCATAACTCATCAAAATTTAACTTAAATTATGACAAATATAATCACGTGGCTAGCCAACAGGCAGAAATCCAACAGCAAAATATATTATTTATTCAATCACATAATTGTTCAAGTGTACAAAAATACCCCCTTTAAAAATAGACAAATATAAAATTTTATTTCACCACATATAAAAAATATATTCTTATTAAAAATATAGCTTTGTACAAATCTTTCTATTGACCACTTTCTTTTTCAGTAGTAAGAATTAAACATTCAAGTGGCAGATATTATCAATCTTATTTCTGACTTCAAAATGTATCTTCAGAGTAAATGAATCACAACCATATTGGTTGCTGTACTAAAACATGAATTCCTTCTGTCTCTTTTTATTCACATGTAAGCAGTTTCATACACCTCCCATTATACGTCTAACACTGGGACTGCAGAAAGTGAGAGCTACTTGTTTCTTAAGCTCCGCATGACACTGGGACACATTTTGAAGTGATACTAAAAGTGTCTCTCTCATATAATCTCCAGTTCAAGTAACTGATTTAAGTTTCTTTTTGTAAAAGAATGTTTGTGAAAGGTTTTCTATAAAAAATATGAATATGTAAGTCCCAGTTTTAAGCCAACTTAATGTTTTATAAATAGGCAGTAGGGATACTGTTCTTTGTGCATGAGGAAACTAATTTATATACATAATTCCAATCACCTGAGAGTGAATTATTTTGTATATGAACATCAAATATGAAATTCAAGCCATTTCATAGAAAATTCTTCAGAGTTTTGAGTGCTGCCAAAACACAACATCTTTCCACCAAGCTGGCCGTTCAAAGGTCTGTGGATTGCTGAAGAATGAAGCTTGCATATTACGATATACATGTCCATCAGACTGTCCCAACACAGATGACAAAAGCCTATCTGGAGGGGCCAGAACATCCACCAGACTAATAGCTTCAGATTTCAGTTGTTCACAGAGTTGTAAGAGGCCTTCTTGTATGAAATGTGCTGGCTCACGGTCACTCATGTAGCCACCTGTTAAAAATAATTACTAGTCATAAACAGCAGAAGTGAGATAAGATGTAAGTAATTCTCATAGTGTCTGAGCAAAGGTATTAACTATAACTTTCTCATTGCAAATTATTGTAGTTCCGCTACTCAGTTTCTATTATAAGGTATAGTTTTAGTAACTTATTCATCACATTTCATTATCTTGTATGTACCTTGGTAGAGGAAGGGCAGGTGCTTTTCAAGAGACCATACACCATACAGGGAACACAGTTTACGAAGAACAACCTTCACAGAATGATTGTTTGCACTGTTTGCTTTTTCCACAAATTTCTGCAAGATAAAGTGCTGAAACAGAAGATTAATATTATTGACAGTGGCTTTACTAGGTACTGAAAACAAAGTAATCTATGAATTTCTTGAATCACTTTATATTCAACAAGCACAAGTGCATATACAGACTTCTGAAATTGAGTTTTGCCTTCAAGGTTTTTAACCACAAGCCATAAACTTTTTTTTCACTCAAAATAGTTCTTCAATAACTGATCGAATAGTGCTTATTTCTTTTTCCTCTGGCAAAGTGGCAGTTTAAGCATGTTTATTTTTGTGTATTTTTAACTTAAAAATGAGCACTATATTTTTTCACATTTCTGCCAATTAAATGCAATACAGTTAAGTTTGAGGAAAAAGAGGCAGTTACCAAAACAATATTAGAAGTATAGCAGAGGGTGATAAGTGGAAAATTTATTGAAATCTAAATAGAAAAGTCACTTGGAAGTCAAAGGCATAACAATAGTACAGAATGAAGAGGGGCAGAACAGTAAAAATTACAGTTAAAAATAAATTAACACAATAATAAGAGATAAGTTAAAAAAAACAAGAGGGTCAGTAAAAAGCCTGAGATATATGGTAGATTAGTCAAAGATGGGGCATAGTTATCAAAAGACTCATACAAATTTTCAAGATGAGTGGGGTGGTTTGGAAAAAATATGAATTCTGAAAGAAATACAGTAAAAGCCGTTATATGTTAATTAATGGCATGCATATAATGGAAACCATTTGTGTGTTGATCTGCCAGTCCAACTGTAGTGATTTGAAACAGTAGTAGTGGGAGAAAGTGTCTAAACTATCTGCAAACATTATGTTAACTTTCACATTGTCACAGAATGTGTATTGCAGCTCCACTTTGTGTGACATATATACAGTGAGGTAGTTAAAACAGGCCACCACAACTACACTCACATCAATGTGTGGTTTTCAAGAAGTTATAGTGGAACATGTTGCTAATTTCCTGACAGGCATTAATAAAATATCATAGCTGCTGAATTATAACAGTGGCGTATTTTGAACTTTTGTTATTTTTTATGGAACTGTGTACTTTATTGTGTACAATTGGAAAGAGCATTCGAAGAGAGCTTTAGTGATATAAGTTGTGTAGCTTGATCAAACAGTAACAATGTAACAGTGACACAAACAATTGCCCTACTGTACCAAATGTATGCAAACATATAACTCACTATATAATATAACTCAGTATAGTTGGTATGTTTGCTTGTGTACTTGAAACCTATCAGTCTTTGCTTTGCTGCTGGAGTGATCAAGCTATTCAGACTTTCACAATGTGCAGACAAAAAGTGAAGTTTAAGATGAATGTCACCAAACTGTTAGGGCAGTGATGTAGCTGTATGCTGAAAGGTAAGAATAAAATATGTCAACAAAAATGTATAGGAATCGATTAGAGGAATATAACATCCATTTTAGCAGCAGTAATGCACAATCCACATGTCACTCTGAAGCAGTGTGATGTGTGACTGAGATCAGCCAAGGAAATGTCCTGTGAATATTACAACCCAACACCCTTAATCCTGAAACTTGTTGGCAGGCTAAAATTGTGTGCTTGACTGGGAGTTGTACCTGGGACCTTTGCCTTTTGTGAGCAAGTGCTCCAGCAACTAATCATCCAAGGATGACTCATGACCTGCCCTCACAGCTTATCCTTTTTTCCAGGCATTCTAGTCCCACAAGGTTGCAGGAGAATTTCTGTCAACTTTAGAAGATAAGAGATATGAGGTATTGGCAAAAGTAAAGCTGTGAGGTGGGTTGTTCATCATGCTAGGATAATTCAGTCACGAAAGGCAAAGATGTCAGGTTTGAGTCCTGGTCTGGCACACAGTTTTAATCCATCAGGAAGTTTCAGGTTAGTGCACACTCTGTTGCAGAGTAAAAATTAATTATATGCACTTGACCCTTTCCACATTTTTCTCCATCAACAGCTTCAAATGAATGACTTTCAAAATTTGTTACAGTTCTGTAAATGGTGTCTATGAAAACTACAAAGAGATCTTCTGTTTCTGTGCGAAATTTTGTTTACAGATGAAGAATCCTTTACGAACTTTGGACAAATCAATGTTTGCAAAACACACTACTGTTACACTGGCTGAGAGAAATGAATAAATAACAGCCAGTCGATTGGGGTAGCTGCACGATCTACGGCGCCTTGCCATGGTTCACACGTCTCCTCCCATTGGAGGTTCGAGTCCTTAGTGTAACTTAGTTTAAGTCAGATTAAGTAGTGTGTAAGCCTAGGGATTGATAACCTCAGCAGTTTGGTCCCACAGGAACTGACCACAAATTTCCAAAAATAACAGCCTTGGCCTATCAACAAGTGGTGGGCACTTCTCAAGAATCACATAATTGGTGACTGTTTTACTGATGGGACTCAATGAAAATGAGTATCTACCATGCCCAACAGAAAAGGCACAATTGTTGCAAGACATTTCACAGGACAAAAGGGAATCTATATGGTACCAACATGATTGATATCCCACCCATTCTACACAGATAATCACAGACCCTCTTAACAGAACGTTTGGAGATTGTTGGGCCAGTCCTTCAGGAAAAACAAAATGACCTATACAGCTCTGCACTTTCATTTATGTGGAAAATTAAAATGTCTACAAGCAAACAATGACAACTGCCAAAGATATGAATTGCCTTATAGCTGGGGCCTGTGCAGGGACAAGTCCAGATGAAATTCTATACGTATATTGTCCGCTGAAATTGTTTTACAGCATGCATCACTGCTCAAGGCTAGCATTTAGATAAAAAACAGATGAACGATATATTTGTGGGATCTCTTTTCTTAACAACCTGACAGTGTCTTGCAGCGCTATTATCTTGTTATGATTTGGTCACATTACATACTTTCTGTAATCCTCTTTCCAGTGCCACGTAAAAACTATATATCTATATTTTTAAAAAGTGTCAATAATTCAACAACAATAAACATTAAAAATTACTTCCATATGTCAAAAAATTCACTGCCCGTACCCTTTAACTTAGCGGAAACCACATGCCGATGTAATTATGTGCTTTAAATATATCTGCGGTTTCCTTTCTTAGCTTCCTACCTTGTATATTGTTTATCTGTGCTCAATATTTTGTACATATGACAGCCAACAATGTTAAGTTTTTATATGATGAAGTTTGCCCATGAGTGATATCCCTTTTGAAGAAACTGGACTTTTCGATGATACAGATGCAGTAGCTATGAATGAGAGAGATATTTTAACAGGAAGCACCAAGGTAAGGTCCAGACAGCAACCAAAGTTATACTGTAGCTCAAGAATGTTATGAGAACTGTATTAATTACTCTGGGATGACTGGGAAAATTTTAAAAGAACTGACCTGGTCTCAAGATTTATGGATTAAAAGTTAGTCCTCTAGATTCACAAAGGTGTCCACAGTGGAAAGAACACTGTTTCTCCATTCTTTGAATCCCCTGTTAGTAGTATCTTATTGAAAACTTGGAAAATAAATAAAAAGCAATATGGAAAATTATAAAGAAGGAAATAAGTACTGACAAAATAAATTATAACATTTATATCATAAAAAAACTTGGAATGGGCATGTCAGTCCATGCAACTCAATATGTCAGTTTTATAAAATGGTATATCCTTGAAACTACAGTCTTTCATACAAACTATTATAATTAATGTACTATGCAATTATTTATAATAACAGAGTCAAAGCTATTAACTGTGGAATATAATCTAAAAATAAAAGGTTAACAGCAATACATGAAGTATTAATTTGTATGCTGAAAGACAGTTTACACAGTCTTGTATCAAAAGGGAAACTCACTCCAGAAAACTATAAAATTACGAAACAGAATTTCTGGCTAGGGGGCGAAATTTTTAATACTGCTAGACAGGCTGACTTCCTACTTTCCAGTAACTGATAATTCCTTCCATGGATAGGAGAGAGGTATAGTTTGGTAAATGTTAAAAAGGGAAGGCAGGTCACTCAGAGGGAAGACAGAGACCCCTCTCCCTCCCTCTGTTTTGGGGAGGGGGAGGCACGTCTCTCCTTGAGGTGAAACGTGAGTCCCTTTCATTCTTGAGTCTGAATGACAATTTTAAATAATCTCTTATGCATATTGTATCTTGTATGTATGTGCTGAAATTGTTGGCAGAGATGTGTCATTTTAAATATTCACATCTAGGGACACATTAATCAGTTTATGTATTATGACTTATGCAGAGTAAACAATGGCATTGCTAATAACATACAAATGCAGAAATAATGTTTATGGTATGGGAAGTTCTGACAGAATCTAAAGAATTTACGAGTAAAGACACCAAGGTAACAACTTACCAGATAGTAGAAGTTTTGAGTTATCGACAGACATAAAAACACAACTGAAAAACAAACAAACAAACAAACACACACACACACACACACACACACACACACACACACACACACATACCTGTACAATGTGTCAGCTGAATGCACACTGCCAGGACTGAAGTTCTATAGATTGCCTAGAGTGAGAGGAGGAATTGTGTGGAGTGGGAGAGGGGAGACAGGAGGCAGGAAGCAGTGGGAAGGCTGGTTGGTGAGTTGATGATTCAGAGGGAGACGGCAGACGTACAGGATGGGACTGAGACACACAGACACCAACACTAGTGAGTTCATGCAGCACATGATGATTATGATGATGATGATGATGTGGGGGAATGGACTGGGGAGTGGGTGGCAGAAAAGAGGAAAGGGAAGATCGTATGCATGTCAGGATGAGTGAAATTAGGGTCCTTAGGTAGGAGGCATGTGAGGGGCAGGGAGCTATCATGAGATTGAGTCCAAAAGGATTACAGGAATGAAGGGTGTGTTGCATCCATGCACTTCAGAAAAGCTGGTGCTGGAGGAAAGGAAGGAAGATTAGGGTTTTAACATCCTGTTAACTTTCACAGAAAGCAGCTTGGAAAGTTTCACGGATGGATAAGGTAATTGGCCATGCCTTTTTACTTTAACCATCTTGGCATTTGCCTGCAGCAATTTAAGGAAACCACAGAAAACCTAAAACTGGATGGCTGGATGAGACTTTTGAAATTGAGCATGGTGTGCTCAGCAGCATGTTCCACTTCTCGGGGATCAACTCTGCTCTAGGTTTCAGTTTGGCAGTGACCATTCATTGGAGTGGACAGTTGTCTGGAAGCCATACCCCCATAACATGCTGTGCAGAAATTGCAGCAGAGCTGGTATATCACATTATTGCTTTTGCAGGTGGCCCTGTCTCTAATGGGATATGAAAAGCCTGGAACAGGATGCACTGGGCGGTGAAATGTGACAGGTCTCACATTGGGTCTTCCATCAGGATATGACCTATGTGGCTGGGGGATAGGAGTAGGCGACATGTAAGGATGGACTAGGACTTTGTGAATTGGGTAGACACCAGAATTTGACTTTAGGAGGGGTGGGAAGGATTTTGGGTCAGATGTTACTAATTTCTGGGCATGGTGAAAGGATGTTGAAATCCTGATGAAGGCTGTGGTTCATTTATTCCACTCCAGGACAATACTGGCTGTTAAGACATCATGAAGTGGAACGAGTGAGGGCGATTGATATAGTACATTCAGTTCACCTTTGCATTACAGCACATCGAGCAGTATGCGGTGAACATAGCAGTGAAATACATCACCCATATACATGGTAAGAATTATTGAACTATGAAATAAAATCATAGCCTGCATTAGGATTTTCAAACTGCACGGTTGGTCATGGGGCATGAAGGGAGTTAGTATGGTTTGGTTTAATGACAAACCCCACTTTCATTTGGATGGGTTCATCAATAAGCAAAATTGGCACATTTGGGGGACTGAGAATCCACATTTCGTGATCATGAAGTCTTTTCACTCTCAAGGGGTGACTGTGTGGTGTGCAATGTCCAGTCACGGAATAACCAGTGCGATATCCCTTGATGGCACAGTGACCAGCAAACTGTACGTGAAGTTTTTGGAAGATGATTTCATCCACATTATCTGAAGTGACTCTCATTTCAACAAGATGTGGCTCATGCAAGACAGGGTTCAACCCCATCAAAGGAGGAGAGTGTTTGATGTCCCGGAGGAGCACTGGCGACCGCATTCTGGTTCTGTGGTACCCAGAGGCCATTGGCATGGGCCTTGATTCGCCACCCTATTCTCCAGATCTGAACATATGCAACTTCTTTTTGTAGGACTGTATTAAAGACAAGGTGTAAAGCAGTAACACCAAAACCATTTCTGAGCTGAAAACAGCCATTCAGGTCATCGACAGCATCGATGTTTCGACACTTCATTGGGTTATGCAGAATTTTGCTATTTGTCTGTGCCACATCATTGTCAATGACAGCAGGCAGATCAAACATCTGAATATCTGCAGTGATGTTTACATGTTGAATTAAGTGTGCTCACGCAGTAGTTTCTAGCTAATTTATGGTTTTTTTTTCCCACATAGTTCAATAACTGTGACCATGCATAATTAGAATGTCACAAATCAATAGTGCATCTCATAGTAAATATTCAAGCTGCCCCAGGTAAACAAAGGAAATTATTAAGTAACTTAATCAAACAATAACAAATTTTTTTAAAAAATCTTAATTCGGATATTAAAGTTGGTAAAAAATTACTGTGTTAATGCAAAAATTATGCTAAATTGAATTAACTACGTGATATGAAACACTTAAAAATTGTAACACAATTGTTGTTATTCCACTGTTTCAATGAAAAAGTATTTTGATCACAATAATGGTGAAATAATATTTTCATTTTTGTCAACAAATTTTAATTTAGTATGAATACTCACATTTTCATGCTACTGCTAATTAAAACCATGTTTTTTACTAAAAAAATTAAGGTTCAGTATTTGTATTTGAGAGTTAAATTTGATAATAATTATAGAATTCAAGTAAAAATTAACAGGTACCTAATGAGAATTAAGTCACACATGATGCTGAGGAAACATATTTCTAACTTCGTTTCTGTTTCATTGTGTGGTGGTACTTGACAAGTGGTGCATTTGTAGCCTTGTTGTTTTACAGACACAAATGACAAAACCTCTCAGGAGATCTGTGATTATATTGGCATTAAATGCATTTTTTAAATAATTTCTTGACCAACTAGTTGATGATTTTGAATTAATAGCTCAAAATTGTGGACATTCTGTATGCAACTTAATGATGACCTATCTGCCACACTGAACTTCTGGCACGACAGCACTCTTGCGCATTCTAAAACAAGTACTTTTCCTAATAAATATGTCAAAATAGTACCGTTACCTGACCTCCAGCATCTTGAGTTTTGTTTACAGGATTGGAATAACACACAGGTGTATATGAAATGCTGTACTGTAACCTCCTAGTTGCAGTGGTATGTCAGTCCCCCCCACCCCATTTCGTTAAGTAGGTGAGACACCAAGGGCTGCAGAAGCCTCTGCTCTTTGTTCTAGTACGAGCTCATCACGAACAACATATATGTAATTATGAAAAAGTTGTTTTTTGTTGCCTCTGGATTGCTTCCTGCCGGCCGCGGTGGTCTAGCGGTTCTGGCACTGCAGTCCGGAACCGCGGGACTGCTACGGTCGCAGGTTCGAATCCTGCCTCGGGCATGGGTGTGTGTGATGTCCTTAGGTTAGTTAGGTTTAAGTAGTTCTAAGTTCTAGGGGACTTATGACCTAAGATGTTGAGTCCCATAGTGCTCAGAGCCATTTGAACCATTTTTGATTGCTTCCTGAAGTTCGAATGTTGAAGTCAATAACGTTCAAGGCATTTTTGTACAGTTGCTCTACTGAATATAATTACAAAAATGTCAGAATTCCTGTTAGCCAAACATAATCATTATGCTTGGTGGCACAAAAAAGTATCCAGTCTGACCACAAGGTGATAATGGTGCTGATTGTGAGGGGAGCAATCCACACTACAAACCAAAGTCACATCATTGGCTGTTGCAGGATGTTTTGATCTTTGTAATTAAGCTCCAAATAATAAAGTAAAAGAATGAAAAATCCAGGATGGAATGTAACAATACTATGAAAAGGAAAGTTGCCACTCACCATAAAGCGGAGATGCTGAGTCGCACATAGGCATAACAAAAAGACTGTCACAAATAAAGCTTTTGGCCCGTAAGTCTTCATTAAAAACAGGTGCCCTCCTGCCTCCCCCACCCCCCACACACACAAACATAAACACAACTCACACACATGTGACTGCAGTCTCAGGCAACTGTAGTGTGGCTGCAATTGTCCCACATCCCAGACATCTCATCCTGCAAATTCGATGTGTTTGGTTGCAAAAGGAAGTGCTTCATCTCAGATAACAAAATTAAGGACTCAGTGGAGGACTGGGCACATGAATTCTTGGAACAGGGAATCCTTTGGCTCATGAAACAGTGGGATAATTGTGCTTAAGCCTCCGGTGATTACTTTTGAATAAATACTTCAATTATACTTGCAGTGTTGCTTTGCAATTTTCTTTTGAACACCCCTAATAGTTTGTGCTGATCGGACTATATCGAGGTTTATTGGCAACCTGGCATCTATAGACTGACATGTACTGAACCATCTCCCTGTTCTACTACCATTGTTGTTATTAATAAATATGTGAGGCCATACAGTGTTTACAAAGGTTGTGCAAGCCAAGGCTTCTACTGTGGTAGAGGGGAAGACAATTGTAAAAAGGGTAATCTGAAAAAGATTTGGACTCCATGTCTGCTACACCATTGATGCCATGACCTATCTTGCAAAACTGCATGGCATACGGAAGATAGTTGCAATGTGACTGAATTTCACAAGAATGTAAGGTTCAAGTAGTGCAGATGCTATTTCCATAACAAAGATTCAATTAGTCATACTTTTCCTCTCTAATACTGTTCTATCTTGTCTTCTTGCATAGCTATAATGACCATTAAGCAATTGGCATCTTGAGTCAACTGCATTCTATTGGTTCTCACATTATCACGTTGAACTGTTGGACCCAGGGTGATAATGGCAGATTTATTTTTGTGTGCTGATACTCATCTATGATTTGTTCAACTCACGTGTCACAGTCTTGGCTGTTCAGTGAACTGCTAAGGTCATTAGCATAAAAGTGCACAACAGTTTTTGCACCAAAGATGCTAATTCCTGACAGTTCATCTCACAGGCACTTCAGCAGGGTTCTTAAAGGTCTGGGGCATAGTCAGGCTGACAAAGGACAGCCCCTTCAGAGTTGGATATGGGCTGTGAAGATGTCAAATGATTTTGGTTCTAGCAGTGAGCATACATTTGTTTACAGTGGTAAATGCTCTGTCAAAACCTGGTTTATATGTGACATGGAAATGGGAGTTCTATTTGAGTCTGTTGTACACTTTTTGAAGGTCTGAAAAAGTGACCACCAGGAGTGTGTGAGCTTCTCAAGATCTCAATATTCCGCTACAGCGTCAGTCATTTTGCGTCTCGGATTGGCTGTCTTTTGATACAGTTCTATCATTTCCTGCAACACCATTTTTGACTAGACATTTGCCATTCTGTAAATAATTTAATCTCAGCCACCGGCTGTCAGTTCCTGCAAACTCATTCTGTGGAGCCATTTTTGAGGACACAGAGCAATTCTTCTTTTGAAAAGGATCTCATGAATTCTATATTTTTGTGTCTCTGTAATTGTTCTCAGGTTACCTATCTTCTCCAGCCATTCCTCAAAAACAGTGCAGCCATTAAGTTCAGCGGAGGACTGCTTGATGAAATGTTGCTTCATGGTTCACTTGCTTGCATTAAATGAAATGCAAGGTACAAATCTGTCATTTTACTGATAGTTCTCTATTAGATTCCTACATATTATTTGCAGCTCCTGTCATGGTGACGTGTTCCCACATGCATGTGATGCCCCTTGATCTAATTCTGAATCCAGCTGTGTTTCCTGGTTATATTAATGATTTTGGCTTTAATCTGCCAAGTAAATCAGCAAGGTCACTGTATAAGTGATGTAATGCTAAGAAATAAAATTCTTGTGTGTGATTTTGCCACTGTAAAACTAAGGTACTGTGTGGCATGTAACTAGCATCCTGTTCCAATTCTGTACTATCAAAGATGTCAACTAAGGATCTTGCAAGATAATGCATTTAGTTTGCCATGCTCCTCTTCCCGTAAAAACACTCTGTTGGATGTGATATGCTGGGTGGTCACGGAAGGCAGTCAGCTAGAACTCCATCAGCTAGAGATTGTGAGGTATAAATTGTATCAATCCAGCTGTACTTATAACAAATGAATATGTTACACTATCAGGGTTCTTCAGTTCTCTATTATTGTCAATTCTTGCACTAATTCTGCCCTTGGATCATCAAATCTTCAAAGTCAATTTTTTAGTGTTTTTTGGAAGTGTGCCATACTGCTTTAATGAAACTGATATCTTGGCACTGACTTTAAATCCTTTAAGCATGAAGAAAATCAAAGAGATCCAACACAACAGTTAGAATGGTATCACTATCTTTTAGTAATAACACATATGCTATTACAAGACTTTACAGCTACACAACAAACTTACTTCGATATATGCTCTTGCCAGTGGTGCTGCACAGAACACTTCACATTCAGAAAGCTGACGGCCTTGTTTCCTTAGTTTCTCTTCTGTTGCCTGCAGCAGCCAACATACTAGCCAACGATATGTTTGCAGCAATTCTGTAATGGAGATACACGCTTAGCAATAACTTCAGAGAGCTGAAAAAATGAAATGTGCAGTGACAGCAACATGTTAACATAATCGATTGAGGTCCTGCAACTAGCAGGCAGTGATTCTCTGCTTTTCTAAAGGTTTGATGGACACTCCAGGTGAGGTGGCACAGTGGTAAGGCTCAGTTTCCTGTGGTTCTTCCAAAAGTTGCTGAAGGAAAATGTCAGGTTGTTTCCCTTGAAAAGGAAACGACCAATTTCCTTTATCATCCTTTATGAGATCCAAGTTTGTGCTCAGTCTCTAATGAACTTGTCAAAGGGTCATTAAACCCCTTCCTTTCTTCAGTGGACATAGGCATGGCAAGAATTGTGTGCAGAAAGCTTGTGTGTGCAACATTGTTACATTATAAACAATAGTGCTTGATTTTAAGTTTGTTACTGATTAAGTACCATTTGTGATTTGCTTCCAAAAACACTATTTATGGATGAATCCAGTTTACACAGAATAGAATTAATTATGTATAATAACCACCAGTGATCACAAAAAACCCACAAGATACAGAGGAAACATTTTTCCAACTTATATTCTCTGTCATCGTGTGGTGTGACAGGATCTGTGTTATATTTGTAGGTCTTGTTATTATGAAGGCACAAATGACAAAACATTTTTACCAAGGAAATTCACCAAAGAGCCATATGTTTCAAGAAGTTATTTCATTTAGACAACCAGTCTCAGCATCTCAGCAAGTTGTTGTCAAGTCTTGGAAGTAAACACTCCAAAAATGAATTCACAGAATCCAGATATTGATGGCTACAGTTATCCAAATGTCGATATATCTGGTTGTCTATACACAGAGTGCATAGGAGCCTGAAGATGACATAACTGAGATGCTGAAACTGGTAGTCTAAATAAAATAACTTGTCAAAACATATGGCTGTTTGGCGATTTTCCTTTGTAAATATTTGACAGGTCGCTGTCCCATATTCACAGTGGATCATCACAGAATGACAAAACAGACTTAATTGCATTTTTAATACAGCAAATGCATACGTAAACTTTTTTGCTGGATATGACACTCACGAATACTGGAGATGCCCTGATAACCAGTAGATAGCAGCTATCTGTACAATTAATCTATATTTTTTTTTTAAAATGAATGCATGAGAGGTATGATGTGATAATAGATATTCAAGGCAAAAATAAATAAACAAATAAATAAAATAAAACAAAAAAGGGTGCTGGTTATGAGTGGTTGCCCAGGCAGACAGAAGTGTAGAAAACAAGAGGTAAAAAGGTGTGTGTGTGTGTGGGGGGGGGGGGGGTTATTTATGGTGGCAATAAAAAAATAGAAGGGGTAGAGCAATGTAAGGGTGGGCAGTACCGAGTCAAGGAAGGAACACAATAGAAGAGAAAATGATAGATAGAGGGAGGACAGAATGAAGATAAGAGAGTTTAAAAGCTGAGAGTGGGAACTAGTGAAAGTTGAAAGTTTAGAATATGGAGACTATAATAATGGAGTATGTTTTGGAGGGTGTTCTCATCTGGACAGTTCACAGAAACTGGTATAGTACTGGTACTGGCAAGATGGGGCGGGGAGGGGGGGGGGGGGGGGGCAGATCCAATTTGGTGGTGTACACCTTTGGATGGTTGAGTAAGCAGTTAACCATAAAGTTGTTCAACAGTGGGTTAGTTATCACACCACATGGAGAATTGCACAATAATTGCAGTACAGATGGAAGGATGTACCTGATTACACATATGGCCCTACCTTTGATTAGCCCCCCTGCGGGTCCGAGGATTAGAATAGGCCCGAGGTATTCCTGCCTGTCGTAAGAGGTGACTAAAAGGAGTCCATCCCCCTCACGGGGGTAGTTAGCGCCTGCGTCTGGAGACGGACGGTTCCACGACCTATAATTGTGGTCTTTTTGGTTTTTCACTTCTCGTTTCTTCCTTCCTTTTGTTGGTTCCTTTCTTTGCTCTTCTCCACCTCACTGTCTTCCTTACTCTTTCCCTTGACTTCTCCTTGCCTTCTCATTGCCTTCTTCTCCTTGCCTTCTCATTGCCTTCTTCTCCTTGCCTTCTCATTGCCTTCTTCTCCTTGCCTTCTCATTGCCTTCTTCTCCTTGCCTTCTCTGGTCTCCGCCTCGGCATTTGAGACAGTCTGTCCTCTTTCTCCCTCTCTCTCTTCTTTTTACTCTTCTTCCTTCCTCCCTGTGCGTGCCCAAAGGCCGACCCACGCGTTCGCACGCGTAGCCGGTGACGGGGTAACGCGTAATTCCCCGCCCTGGGTAGACATGTAAGGCACGCGCGTACCCCCTGGTAAAGGCCAGGCCCGGGGAGGGGTGATTGCCTGAGCTGATACCCTCTGACCATGCCGATTGGTCCCTCCGTCTGTTTCTCGGGAGGTGTGACCTGAGGTGTAAACATTCACCTAAGGCGGGAGTGCCCTCTGAGAGGGTCCCCACAAGGAAGGAGCGCGCCATTGGAGATGCTGGCAATCATGGGGGATTCCTCCGCAATGGATTCTACTCCATCTCTTTCGACTTCTGCCCAAAAACGGAAACGTGACCAGCCACCAGTGACAAAAGTACTACCGCCAGCCCCACAGTTCCTTGTTGTTTCTCGATCTGAGGACGGAAAGGATTTTTCCTCTGTCAACCCTTTCGTTATCCAGAAGGGCGTAGATGCCATAGCCGGATCTGTCAAATCTTGTACCAGGTTGCGTAACGGTACCTTATTACTAGAAACTGAGAGTGCCTTTCAGGCACAAAAACTGCTTCGGGCCACACTCCTGTACACGTTCCCTGTCCGGGTGGAGGCCCACTGAACTTTGAATTCGTCTCGTGGTGTAGTCTATACTAGCTTCCTCGACGGATTGACTGACGAGGAGATTCAATCTTTCCTCGCTGAGCAGGGTGTGACGGCTGTCCATAGGGTCATGAAAAAGGTCAACAATGACCTTGTACCGACCCGGACACTTTTCTTGACCTTCGATAGTGTTAAGCTGCCATCGCGCATCAAGGCGGGCTACGAGGTTATTTCTGTTCGCCCCTATGTCCCGACACCTAAGCGCTGCTACCAGTGTCAGCGTTTCAATCACACTCGCCAGTCTTGTTCCAATGCGGCTAAATGTGTCACTTGTGGCAGGGATGCCCATGAGGGTGACTGTCCACCTCCGTCTCCTCATTGTGTGAACTGTCAGGGTGACCATGCCGCATCCTCCCGCGACTGTCCTGTCTATAAGGAAGAACGCTGTATCCAAGAAATTCGGGTCAAAGAGAAAGTGTCCACCTCGGCTGCTCGCAAGCTATTGGCTAGTAGGAAGCCCGCGCTGCTCCCAGCGGGGAAATACAGTACTGTCCTCGCCTCTCCTCGGACTACCAGGGAGGTAGCAACCCAGACATGCGATCTGACTTTCAGCACCACGGTCGTCCGTTCGGCCAGTGCTAAGATCGCGCGGTCGACGTCTCCTCTTCCTCCCATCACCCCACAGACACCAGCCCCTTCATCAGCTTCTGCTAAGACGAAGACCCCGAAGTCAGATGCACGGGCCTTCAAGAAGGAACCATCCCGTGCAGACTTCCTACGTACCTCGACCTCCCAGCCTTCGACCGGTACTTCCACCAAACGTCCTTCCAAAAAGGCTCATAGGAAGCACAGTTCTCCTTCTCCGCCACGGCGCATTTCTTCTCCTGCGCCACCCAGCGGTTGCCGCCCCAGGCCGTCATCCGTTTCGCCTGGCCACACCGCTGGTAGCCGTACATCTGGCCGTTCACCGGCGGAGGAAGCTCCCCCTCCCGGCCATCCTCCCGAGATGGCCGATGAACCTATAGACCCAATGGACGATGACTGTCCGCCTACTGATAGTGGCGGCAGTGCTCGCTCGAAGCCAGGCCCTCAGCGGCCTTCGAGGTGACCCCTTCTTTCATCTTCCTTTTCTTACGATGGCACTTATTCACTGGAATATTCGCAGCATTCGCTCCAACCGAGAGGACTTGAAGTTGCTGCTCCGCTTGCACCGTCCGCTCGTCGTAGCCCTCCAGGAAACGAAGCTACGCCCATGCGATCAAATTGCCTTGGCACACTACACCTCTGTGCGTTTTGACCTACCCCCTGTGGTGGGTATCCCAGCTCATGGAGGGGTTATGTTGCTGGTCCGGGATGATATTTACTACGATCCCACCACGTTGCACACCAGCCTGCAGGCAGTTGCCATCCGCATTACTCTCCCCACTTTTACGTTTTCCTTTTGTACCGTTTACACTCCATCGTCATCTGCCGTTACCAGGGCAGACATGATGCAACTTATTGCTCAGCTACCTGCACCATTTTTGTTAACTGGAGACTTCAATGCCCACCATCCCCTTTGGGGGTCTCCAGCATCATGCCCGAGGGGCTCCTTGTTAGCAGACCTTTTCAACCAGCTCAATCTTGTCTGCCTCAATACTGGCGCCCCTACTTTTCTTTCGGACACATCTCACACCTATTCCCATTTAGACCTCTCTATATGTACTCCCCAACTTGCACGCCGGTTTGAGTGGTATGCGCTTTCTGATACATATTCGAGCGACCACTTCCCATGTGTTATCCATCTCCTGCAGCATACCCCCTCTCCGTGCTCCTCTAGTTGGACCACCTCCAAGGCAGACTGGGGGCTCTTCTCTTCTAGGGCGACCTTTCAGGATCAAACCTTCACAAGCTGCGATCGTCAGGTCGCACACCTCACGGAAGTCATTCTTGCTGCTGCTGAATATTCCATCCCTCACCCTACTTCTTCTCCACGTCGCGTACCGGTCCCCTGGTGGACCGCAGCATGTAGAGACGCTTTACGTGCTCGTCGACGTGCTTTACGCACATTTAAACGCCACCCTACAGTGGCGAATTGTATCAATTATAAACGATTACGTGCTCAGTGTCGTCGTATTATCAAAGAAAGCAAGAAAGCCAGCTGGGCTGCTTTCACAAGCACCTTCAACAGTTTTACTCCTTCTTCTGTTGTCTGGGGTAGCCTGCGCCGGCTATCTGGCACTAAGGTCCACTCACCAGTTTCTGGCTTGAAGGTCGCGAATGACGTCCTTGTGGCCCCTGTGGCTGTCTCCAATGCCTTCGGCCGCTTTTTCGCAGAGGTTTCGAGCTCCGCTCATTACCACCTTGCCTTCCTCCCCCGCAAACAGGCAGAGGAGGCTAGGCCACCTAACTTCCGCTCCTCGAATTGTGAAAGTTATAATGCCCCATTCACCATGCGGGAACTCGAAAACGCACTTGGCCGATCACGGTCCTCCGCTCCAGGGCCTGATTCTATTCATATTCAGATGCTGAAGAACCTTTCTCCTGCGGGTAAAGGTTTTCTTCTTCGTACATACAATCGCATCTGGATTGAGGGACATGTTCCCGCATGCTGGCGCGAGTCTATTGTTGCCCCGATTCCTAAGCCGGGGAAGGACAAGCACTTGCCTTCCAGTTATCGACCTATCTCGCTTACCAGCTGTGTCTGTAAAGTGATGGAGCGAATGGTTAACTCTCGATTGGTTTGGCTGCTCGAGTCTCGATGCCTACTTACCAATGTACAATGTGGATTTCGTAGGCGCCGCTCTGCTGTTGACCATCTGGTTACCTTGTCGACCTTCATTATGAATAACTTCTTGCGGAAGCGCCCAACCGCGGCTGTGTTCTTTGATTTGGAGAAGGCTTACGACACCTGTTGGCAGGCGGGCATCCTCCGCACCATGCATACATGGGGCCTTCGCGGTCGCCTCCCTCTTTTTATTCGTTCCTTTTTAATGGATCGACAGTTCAGGGTACGTGTGGGTTCTGTCCTGTCAGACACCTTTCGCCAGGAGAATGGGGTGCCACAGGGCTCAGTTTTGAGTGTCGCTCTCTTCGCCATCGCGATCAATCCAATAATGGATTGCCTCCCAGCTGATGTATCAGGCTCCCTTTTCGTGGACGATTTTACCATCTATTGCAGCGCGCAGTGTACACGTGTCCTGGAGCGCTGTCTTCAGCGTTCTCTTGACCGTCTTTCCTCCTGGAGTGTCGCCAATGGCTTCCGTTTTTCTGCCGAGAAGACGGTCTGTATTAACTTCTGGCGCTACAAAGAGTTCCTCCCACCGTCCTTACAACTCGGTCCCATTGCTCTCCCAATCGTGGAGACAACCAAATTTTTAGGCCTTACATTTGACAGGAAACTTAGCTGGTCTCCACATGTGTCATATTTGGCCGCCCGTTGTACCCGTTCTTTAAATGTCCTCCGTGTTCTCAGTGGTATGTCGTGGGGAGGTGATCGAACCGTCCTACTTCGTCTATATCGGTTGATCGTCCGCTCCAAGCTGGATTATGGGAGCTTCGTATACTCCTCTGCACGGCCATCCATCTTACGCCGCCTCAACTCCATACAACATCGGGGTTTACGACTTGCGATCGGAGCATTTTATACTAGTCCCGTAGAGAGTCTTCATGCTGACGCTGGCGAATTGCCACTCACCTACCGGCGCGATATACTGCTTTGTCGGTATGCCTGTCGGCTACTGTCAATGCCCAACCATCCGTCTTATCGTTCCTTTTTTGACGACTCTCTCGACCGTCAATACGGGTTGTATGTCTCTGCCCTGCTACCCCCTGGAGTTCGCTTTCGTCGCCTCCAACACCTTAATTTTTCACTCCCTGCAACCTTTCGAGTGGGCGAGAGCCACACGCCACCTTGGCTTCAGGCTCAGGTCCGCGTTCACCTTGACCTCAGCTCGCTCCCAAAAGAGGTTACCCCCGGTTCGGTCTACCACTCCCGTTTTTTGGAACTTCGTTCGAAGTTCATCAACATGACTTTCATTTATACAGATGGCTCTAAGACCAATGACGGGGTCGGGTGTTCCTTTATTGTCGGGGCACAAAGTTTCAAATACCGGCTCCATGGCCATTGTTCGGTCTTCACAGCTGAGCTCTTTGCCCTCTACCAGGCTGTTCTTTACATCTGCCGCCACCGACATTCTGCTTATGTCATCTGCTCCGACTCCCTGAGCGCCATCCAGAGCCTCAGTGATCCATACCCGGTTCACCCTTTCGTACACCGGATCCAACGCTCTCTTCAGCAGCTGGTGGACGTCGGTTCTCCGGTTAGCTTTATGTGGGTTCCTGGCCATGTCGGTATCCCTGGAAACGAAGCTGCAGATGCCGCGGCCAAGGCTGCGGTCCTCCAGCCTCGGACGGCTTCTTGTTGTGTCCCTTCGTCCGATTTTAGCAGGGTCATTTGTCGGTGCATTTTATCGCTGTGGCATGCCGATTGGGCTGCACTTACAGACAACAAGCTTCGGGCCTTAAAACCTCTTCCCGTGGCTTGGACGTCCTCCTCACGCCCTTCTCGGCGGGAGGAGGTAGTTTTGGCCCGGTTAAGAATTGGACACTGCCGGTTCAGCCATCGCCATCTGCTGACGGCTGCGCCGGCGCCGTTCTGCCCATGTGGGCACTTGCTGACGGTTCCACACATTTTAATGTCCTGTCCAGATTTTAACACACTGCGTCTAGATCTTAACCTGCCAAGTACTTTCGATGCCATTTTAGCGGATGACCCACGAGCAGCTGCTCGTGTTCTTCATTTTATCAATTTGACAAACCTCTATAAGGACATTTGATGATGCTGTTTTTTAATCCTATGCCTGTCAGTCTGTCTTATATCGTGTTTTCCCTTTTAGTTGTTGTTTTAAACTTGTGCCTCGCGGTGCATTCTTAACGTAGTCAGGGCGCTAATGACCATTGAAGTTGTGCGCCCTAAAAAAAAAAAAAAAAAACTTTGATTAGGTTGAAAATTCCTGTCAGTGAATTGCAGTAGTGTATGGTGGGTTAGTGTATGAGGCTGTTTTTCATATGGGTTGTGCACACAGAATGATCTGAGGGAATCAGAATTGGGAGCAGCAACAGCACAAAGATGGGGTAGGATACTGCATAAGCTAAGAGGGTAACATAGCACTATTTGGGGGAGGGGAATTAGGGTTGGATTTTGAGTAGGATATTCTACACCTCAGTGCACAATTAGAGATAACTGAACCACTAGCAACAGGTGTGATTAAGTTTTTCAATGTGCAGGAACTGCCAGTTGGTTGCTTGTTTCAGAATTTGTGAAGAGTTTGTTAGTGTCGAGCATTAATGTACTCTGTCTCTGGCTGTGCAGAATATTGTTTACCAATAAAGATTCTCACAAGGTCTGTTTGGAGAACTCTTACTTCCAACTGCAAATACGGTTCTAACAGGTACCAAGGCCACTCATTATTCTACATCCTAAGGATGTGTGTTTTGCCTACACTCTTATTGTAAATGCAGTCACTTACCTTCTGGAACAATTGTGTCATTCACTGACTTAGCTCTGAAATGTTTAGTCATTAGGTCAGTGTGCTCCCTTATGAATGCTAGTGATCCAAGTGCAGAACTAGAGAAAGGTAGCCCACCTTTCTTGTTCTTTGACCATATTTCCAGCAACCACTCACTACACTGGCGCAGTACAGTACTACTACAGTGAGCAGATACATGCTCTCCATCATTATCATTTCTTATGTCACCTATGCCAGCAACTGAAAAGAGAAGCAATGATTGAATGACTCTAGCAGTTTACACCACTTATGAAAAGTGAAAGAAACACATTATGTACAAAAGACAAAACATATCTGTTGAATCAGGAATCTATTACACTGATGAATACAAACCTGTCTTCTTAAAGTAAGTATTATTTGGTGGATTTAATATGGGGAGATGATTTTGTGGAGCTTCCAGGACTGTGATGATCGTATCAAAGTTGGGCAGGTGCAACAGATTCTTTGGTAGATAACGGTACTTCCAGGTGGGAGCAGAAAACAGGTATAGATGAAGTAATGACAGCTGCTGTTGAGCAATTAAGCCCCCACTTTAGCCAGTTACCAGTTTTTGTGATATTGGCACTGCTATTCATAAAATTATATTAAGAATATGAAATAGGATAGATTGCTACTTTCCACATAGAGGAGGTCTTGAGTGGCGAACAGGCACATTGATAAAAGACTGCTGGATATTATCAGTTATCAGACTAAATCCTTCATCAGATGTAGGCAAAACAAACATGCATTCACACATGATCGTTAATTCCTGACTGCCCCTAGATGGGCATGGCCGTGTCCGTCCGTCCGTCCGTGTGTGTGTGTGTGTGTGTGTGTGTGTGTGTGTGTGTGTGTGCATTTTGTCTACATCTGATGATGGATTTCGGCAGATAGCTGATAATATTTAGCACGCTTCATTCAATGTGCCTATTTCCACTCAACACCTATCCTATCCTATTTCATACTCTAGTTATTCCATCTTGTACATTCCACTGATAATATTTCTGTTACATAAACTAAATTGTTACAGTATTAATTACAAAATGTTCCCCTGCTCTCCTATTGTATAGCATAAATCAGATTCCATGTTGAAAATTTGACCCTCAGGTAGAAATTCATGACGAATCAAGTCACTGCTATTGAAAAAGGCAATTTTTTTTACGTGAGAAAGATGATGAACACCAAGCAATTCACTGTTGCTTGGTCTCTGGATTGTATTGATAGCATCAGGTCTCATCTCCTGTAATGATGATTCCCAAAAACTGTGGATTCCTTATCTTAATATGAGGGAATATTTGATTCATTTGTTGGTCTGATGTTAACATAAGTTTTTTTTTAATAATCACTCACTCTGTTG
Source organism: Schistocerca cancellata (assembly GCF_023864275.1). Classification (NCBI taxonomy): domain Eukaryota; kingdom Metazoa; phylum Arthropoda; class Insecta; order Orthoptera; family Acrididae; genus Schistocerca; species Schistocerca cancellata. Next base: position 252,273,120 of record NC_064626.1, read on the forward strand.
ATAGGGTGTCTTCTTGTGGCGTCTTCCGTTACAGTCATTGCCATGGTTCCTTAAATCTTGTTAACCACTGTTCATAAACTTGCAAAGAAGACTTAAAATGTGTCAATACAATCACCTCTATTGTGCAGCAGAAATGAGATGGTGGTCTAAACAAAGTGTGTTTTGATTTAATTATTGTCATGTTGATTCTGGTGTTATTTGTCACTTGCTATATTTTTTGCACGCTTTAGTGATGCATCTTTGATGTTGGTTGACTAAATATGTTAAAATAAGAAAGATTGTGACAATTTGATATTAATAATGACAGCACAAAAATTATTTTTATGATTTCTATTGGAACACAGATTACTACAAGGTGTACAACTTTGCTTCCGCCATTTTTTCCCAAACATTTGATGCTTTAATGAAACTAATTGGTTACACATGTATTATTCAAAGTATCTTCCATCACTGGCCACTATTTTCTCCCACCTTTCAGGCAGTGTATGAATCCCATCTCGAAAGAATTGTTCATCTTTTGAAGGGAACCACGAATCGATCCAATTTGTGACTTCCTCATTAGTTCGGAAGTGTTGGGTCAGCCATGCCATGTGCCATTGATCTAAACAGGTGATAATCAGAGTGAGCAATGTCTGGAGAATGTGGTAGTGGGGTTGGACTTCCCATTTTAATGTTTCCAAGTACATTTTGACTTCTTTTGCAACATGGGGTCGAGCGTTGTCGTGCTGCAAAATCACTTTATCGTGCCTCTCGCTGTATTGCAGCCATTTGTCCTTTAATGCTCTGCTCAAACACATTAAATGCATTTGATAATAAGCACTGTGATTGTTTCACTTGGTTTTAACACCTCATAGTACACGACACCCAGCTGGTCCCACCAAATGCAGAGCATGATCTTGGAGCTGTCAATCTACATCTACATCTACATGATTATTCTGCTATTCACAATAAAGTGCCTGGCGGAGGGTTCAATGGACCACCTTCAAGCTGTCTCTCTACAGTTCCACTCTTGAGCGGCATGCGGGAAAAATGAGCATTAAATTTTTCTGTGCGAGCCCTGATTTCTCTTATTTTATCGTGATGATCATTTCTCCCTATGTGGGTGGGTGCCAACAGAATGTTTTCACAATCAGAGGAGAAAATTGAATATTTGGTTTGGCCGTCGACGTGGAAGCATGGCCAGAATATCCCCACGATTTTTTGCATTTAGGGTTATCATAATGAACCCATTTTTCATCCCCAATCACAATGAGATGCAGAAATCCCTTCTGTTTTTGCCCCTGAAGCAACTGTTCACAAACACACAAACGCCGTTCAACATCTCTTGGTTTCAGCTCACACAGGAAGCTGTATGGAGTGTTGTGTTGTCATGCAGGAGAACAATGGCTTTGCTTAATTTTCCATGCCTCTCATTTTTTAAAAGTTTTGGCAACAAAAATTAAGCTTTCCTGTACACTTCAAATTCACAGAAAGTTTCCAGCTGCCACACCATTTCACTCACACACTGTGATACACATATTATTTGCATCACAGCAGAACTGTGTCCGCAGGAACACCTTGCCCTCTTGTGGCAAGGCACCACTCTTGTTGCACAGTTGTCTTAGCACAGTGTGACATGTAACTTACTTTACTAAAGTCCCTATGTAATAACTGCTATGCAGTGTTCTGTGTAATATGACTACTGGCAGATGTCTATCCAAAATGTGACTAACCACATACTAAATCATTTCATCAACATGGTGCACTCCAGAACTGCAGTGGCTCAACAGCTGCATCAGTGTCCATGATATCACCAGAGAACCAACTACTCTGGATTTACTGCTGCAGAACCAACTATTCTGGATCGTGCTCGTAAAAACTGCCCATTCAACACATCCTCCAATATCACACTCCTGTTCGACTAATCCTTCAGTAGCCTTGCCCTCTGCTGGCCTCTTTCAACTCTTTGTTTTTCTTCAGTTTCAGGACTGATTGTCTCGTACAGGAGCTTGTATATTGTTAACAGCTTATTTTGGCCATTCAGAATGGAATGTCAAGTAGAGAAAAATGAACACCTCCAACACATTTTACTCTTTGAGTTTAATTGAGGATTTAGCACTGCAGAAGCCACTAAAATAATACAGGTTGTAAATGGGAGGGACGCATTTTCTGAGAGGACAGAACAGAAATGGTTTTCTCATTTCTGAGAAGGAAAATCTGACTTGTGTGATGAACCACATTCTGCAAGACCATCTCTTTTTGATGAAAATTGTCTAAATCAAAGTTCATATGACTAATTAGAGAGTGTGATGTCTTTTGTCTCTGAAGCTCAAGCAGTTTGTCCCAAATTTGATAGGACACAGATTTACAATGGTGACTACCCTTTACCTAAATTAGTTTTTATTTTATTCCTTACTGGCGCAGAATTACAAATGTATTTAGCTCCGCATATTAGCATCCTTAAATGCTGGAATCTTTGTGTCTTCTCCAAACTGCCTACCTTTAAGGTAACCGTGGCCACCACAAGCTTCTCGGCATTCTTGAGTTCCATCAACCGTTACACTAGTTACCAGATATTTTCCCACTGATGCTATCTGTTGTAGCTCCTTTGCTGCAATGATATCCTATATGAAAATGGATACAAGACACAATAAGATATTCCACAGTATGAATAGTTACCTAATAATTCTTGATACTTATGTAATGAATCTGACAGTTCTACGTTGATTTCTAGTGTGTAGAGAAAAGAGTATTGCAGTAAAAATTTACCTTTGGGTGCTGGTTGTCAAGAGCCTGTCCAAGAAAGTCTGCAAAAATCTTGAAAGCAAAGCTCGATGCTAAGTAGGGGAAAAGTCTCCATTGCTGAAAATATATGCCATTCATGAAAACTACTGCAATGTAGAAAAAAAATTAAAAGACAAAAGGAGTGTGAGGACAAGAAAAAAGAAAGGAGGAGAAATGGAGACAATGTCTATAACTTCTTAAGTGTTAGATAATTAAAGTGAATTCTGTTTTAAATTACTGCCATACTGTTACAGATCAATTCAAAATCTCTGTATTCCAGATAATAATGGTGCTGAGTCACAGACTATCAACAAGTCACATTTTAAATGTGCCACGTGACAACTGCACCATTCCTTGAAACATTGTAAGGTACCTGCTTCACATACCACTCCAAATGGACATCAATAACCATGTGCTAGAAGTGGTGGTGTTTGGGGTGAAAGGTAGGTGGAGGATACACTCAAGTCTAAAAGAAGTCACTCCTGTTCCAAAACATGTCTGATTACATGAAGGCTGCATTAGATATGCCAAGCAAAGCCTACGTGTTATGTAAGGGGTCTCGTAATAGCAGCAATATTTCTTCAATACCTTCTGGATGGTAATGCTCACCAAATCTGTGGTATCTTTGATAAAGCTACATGTGCCTCCTGCATCATTCTAAATGGTAGGAACCTCATGGACCTTGGCCTTCTTTGGTTGGGAACAGGTTTGGCAACTCCAGGTTTTCTAAGCAAGGTCTGGTGAGCACTGCCAGCCAACTGCACTGTAAGCTCTGGGCATTCCTCAGCGACCACTGTGAGGCGTGACAGTGGAATGATGAGCCCAGACAGCAAGGATGTTACAAACCTGTACTTAAAACACTCATTCTCAAGGCCAGCTGTGTGCTGACAATATGGATAGCTGCTGAGGTGGAACAGTTGCTAGCAGGTAACCCTGTGGAATCTACTGCACCTTAGTTGTTTAAGACTTTACCCAGGTAAGTGGGGACTCTGTCTGTGTGGACACATGTTTTTCTAGCTGCTACACTCCTAGTGGTTCAGGTTCTTGATTGGGCAGTATTAACCCCAAAGGACCTCATCTGGCAAGTCCATATCAGACGCCTGCCAATACAAGAAAAAGCAGTGGTAGTAACAGTCTATATCCTGTGGTAGATAATCTTTTTGTTGTAATGAAACATGGGGAATATACTTCTGCAACATTGTAGCCTTCCTACATACGTACTGACAGCCTTTGAGAAACTCACCGCACAACTTTAATCCATCAAGAGTCTGTGTAACAGGACACTGGTTGAAACTATGAGGGCTAGCCGAGTAAATTTTTAAATGCCAAATCACTTGGTGAGTGTTCCATCATCAGTGAGTTGCACACTGGATTATATTTCTGTGAGTGCGTTACAACATGTGATATCGTGGATACATATGTCAAAGAACAGCAACAGGAATGAGAAAGTGAAGGTGTCATCACAGTTAGGAATTACATGAAAAGAGTAAATGGTGAGCTTCAGAAGATATGATCTTTTATTCTGACTTCCCATTTACTGAAATTGCAGCTGGAGTTATCCACTCTAGTGGTAGACCTAATGTGTAGCTTGACCATGACAACTTTATGATTTTACTGGTGCTGCTAGAAACAGAGAAAATCAGCTATGGATGAAAGATATTCGCTTTTCTCTGAGTGCTGCTAACATTAAGCTGCCTCTAAATTTGCCTGGAAGTGAAGTATTAGTATACACATGTTAAGAGTGGTGGTGCAAGAGCAGTTGATGCTGCCTTCACATCACTACTCCTCTCCCCTCAACAATCATAAGGTGGAGGCAAGGACACCTCCTGCTGTAACCGACAGCCACCATGTGACTGGTCGACTTATCGTGGACAAGCTGTACCTCATCCTACACTTTGCTTTAGGTGCCAATGTTTGGCGCATACCACCACCATTTTCAAAGGTTAAGCAAGGTGTGGAAGACGTGGTTCAGCCTAAGAACCAGGTACTCAATGTACTGCCCCATGCATGTGTGTCAATTGCTGCCAAAATTATACAGTTTGGAACAAAGATAAGAAAATTCAAGAATGAAAGTACTAAATGCATCTCATACGCTTAAAAACACGCACTCACTCACTTTCATGAACTCGTTCATCTCTGCATTTAAGCAGCCCTTAGATAAGACTGTATTGGCTCCCAGAAGTTGACAGCTGAACAGATCACAACAACCTGCACTTGTAAATGTACCTACAAACTTGCATCACCAATGGAACAATCAAGCTTTCCTACAAGTGAAATAATGGTGGCATCAGAACCAACTGTCAATAAGAATGACATACCAACATGGCAAACAGAAAAAAACAGTAAAAAATGTTTCTGTAAAACAGCCTTATCTCCTTTCCCGGAATTCAAGGTGAGGATGAAGAAAAACAATAGCCCAAAATATTCTGGCCCAGAACAAAACATTATTAACTCAGGGATGACCAATTTGTATGTCTCCACATTTTAAGCTATCTCACACCCCTGAGTTATGTATCCGCATCGCCCACAAAATTGACAAACTTGGCATAGAGAGAGCTAAAGGAGGGTGACTATTTTCATAAACAAAGTATACCACTCCTCTCTCTCCCTGCAACCCCCACCTTACAAGCAGTCACAGTACTGGCACATGTGCATCACAGGATGAAAATATGTTCCCTCTGCCAGTGCCCAAATGAAATGCTATACAAAGAAGCTCTACAGAACTCATAATGCGTCTCCTCCAACCATTCCTCCTATATGGGGATTTTAACACATGCAGTGTGCTTTGCAGTTCTGCAACCACTTGTCCCATGGGCAGAGCAATCAAGAGCCTCCTAATGTCATTCGATACATATCTGTTGAATATTTGGCAGAGCATGGACTTCAGCATTGCAACAGAGTTGTTCACTGCTATCGATCTCTTGGTATGCTTTCCATCACTCTCCACACATGGCTCAATCGCAAGTGGTCAATGACTCACACTCAAATGCAGGAAGTGTCCTGATTGGGATTCACCTGACAGACAGAATGGTGTTCAAAGGAAAGCTGCCACTATGTGTGCTCAGTAGGGCAGACTGGACACTGACAGCCACTTTGCTGTATTTGAGCACCATGACAGCATCCATGAATGGGTGGATCATATTACCACAATAATCCATCACACTGCTGAAGCATCCATTCCATAGTTTCCAGGCCAGCTAAAAAGGTAGCCTGTCTCTTGGTGGAATGACAAATGCCACTCTGCAATCAGAGCCATGCAGGCAGCTCTACATAAGTTCATGTACTCGCCAACAGCATAGAACCTCATGGCCTTTCATGTAACATGGGTGAAATGTTGCCAAATTGTTAGAGAGAGGAAGAAGAGATCATGGCAACTGTTCCTGAAAACCGATGCCATTCAACTAAAAGTAAAATCATATGAGAGACCATCAGAAGGCTAACTAGGAGAGGTGGCTGCTGTAATGGGGAACAAAAGTCTCCAGACCAACCTGTTAGAAACTGCCCAGACAGCGGTGAAATATTTCAACACAGTTACCACCAATGCCAGTCAGTATCCAGCTATTCAACACTACAGAGAGGCCACTGAGACGGACAGTTGGGACTTCCAAGCGGAACTGGATTCTGTGCTACCTGCAGCTAATGACATGTCAGATGGTCATGATTTGGTCCACTACACCATATTACATTTCACACAGTGATGTAAAAAATGTTTCTTGCTCTTTTTAACTGTATTAGGGCACCAAGACACATTTCCAACACCTGGAAAGAAGAAATTTTAATTCCACTTTTAAAACCCAGGAAGGACCATCATGCTCGTGTAGTTATTATAGTGTTTTCCTCATTAACTGCAGAGGGAAGAGCTTGGAAAAGATGGTCAGCCACCACCTGGTTGCATCTTAGCACACAGACAGCTCCTTAGTTGCTGTAAATGTCATTTCAGGAGATATCACTACACCTTTGAAACCTGGTTCTCCTGGAAATTTCTATACAACAAGCTTTTCTGCACAGAAACATTTTTTGACACTGAAAGGGCCTATAATAATACTAGGGGGCACAAATCCTTGAATAGCTCTACAAATGGGGATTTCGAGGACCCCTCTTTATACAGTCCTTCCTTTCGTCACATTATTTTAAATACTGAATTGGTGATGTCCTCTCCAAGAATGTCCTCAAGATAGTTTCTAAGTGTCAATGTCTTTGCCATTGCTATTAGTAGTATAACATTCTTAGTTGAAAGTCCTATCCAGTGTACTCTGTTTGTGGACGACTTCTCCTTCTTTTGTTCCCCTCCAGTCTTGCAACAAATCATCTTAGAAGAATGGATAAAGAAGACATGTTTCACTTTATCAACAAAAAGTCTATGTGACCTTTTTAACTGTTGATGTTCTGTTTTTAACTTTTGTGAGTTGAATATGAGGGACATAGTATTCAATTTTGAAGGTTTCTGGGCCTCACATTTGATTTTAAGTTTGCATGTTTACCACATCTTAGGGGTCTGAAAACCCTGTCCCTAAAAGCAATCAATATTTTAAAATTTCTTAGTCACAATTCATGGTAAAATGTAAATGTCATGTGACTAGGGCCTCCCGTCAGGTAGATCGTTCGCCGGGTGCAACTCTTCCTATTTGACGCCACTTGGTGACTTGCACATCAAACAAGTCATGGTGAACAGACCAAACCTGTCTGCTACAGTTTTACAGAATGTCAGTGCAATCTTGGCTTGACCATAAGTACATGGTGCAAGGCTCTGTATGACCCTCCTATTTAAAAACGTTGGACACGGTGCACCATAAAGAAATTAGGCTACCCACCAGTGCCTCTGCAAAGAGACTAGTTAGCTGTCATTTAATATCAGGTGGTGACTCCCCTTGGTGTGACAGCCTATAAAACATTTTTTCACAGACACTTGCTTACCATACCATTCCTCATCCACAAATGGAAAGACTTTTTAACCATTGACAATGACCAATGAGATCCTATAAGATTTGTGAAAAGGATTGCCTTTTAAAAATAAGTGTGGCTGATTTTAAAGTTTTATAAATTTACAAAAAGGTTGGAGCAGGTCTCTGTAAATCTCCACCTTGGCTCCTAAAGAGGCTCAGAATTATTCTAGACTAGTTGTACCCAGCCACACTTTGGTTTGACTCTGTCTGCTTAAATGGAAATGAAAGAAAAGAGAGAGCACACTTTTCTAATATGTATGGGTGTTAGATATACATCCTAATCTCCTCCTCTCCCCTATATTTCTCCATTGCCCCCTCTCTTTCCTTTGTCCATCTCCTCCTCATTGCCCCTCTCCCCCCCCCCCCCCCTCTCAGTCCATCATCTCCTCCCCCATTTCTCTGACCATCTTCTCCTCACCCACCCATCTACCCATCTCCTACTGCTCCCCCGCCCCCCTCGTACACATCCTCATTTCTGTTTCCTATGTCCATTTCCTCCTGCCCCTCTGTCCATCTCTCTCTCTCTCTCTCTCTCTCTCTCTCTCTCTCTCTCTCTGATCTTGAACCTTGTTTGTTGTTATTTCAAATTCAGATTCTGTAGTAATCTAATCATAAATCAATAAGCCATAAATACAACTTTCCTGTTTGCTACTAAAATTTCATGTGTCTAAACATTTATTACAGTAACATGAAAAAATCTGAAGTAAAAAGTAAATCGAAAAGGTACATTTTGAGATTTTCAGTAACAATTTTTTCCAAGAAATGTATTAGAATTCAACTCTGTGTCAAAATTTGAAAGAAATTGATCAAGAACTTTGGGAGATTACTGATTTTGAAAAAACCAACATTTACATTTTAATAATGTTCCCACTTTTATTACATACGTATCAGATGGCATTCCAGTACATATTTAAAAAATTCCAATGCAATTTTGTGTCCAAATTTGAAAGCAATCCACGAAGAACTTTTGGAGATTTGAGATTTTGAAGAAACTAATATTTACATTTGTCCTTATATAGAAACTGTAAATATTCCTACCACTTTTACTTGAATCTATGTCGTACTTTTTTTCCAGATTTTGTAATCCAAAACACCACCCGCAGCTTAGAATCGAGTGCAAAGTAAGCGGAAGTTCTGAAAAATGTTGGTTGGTGCTGGCAAAACTTACATCTGCCGTCGAATATATGTAGCACTACACAGGCATGCTTTGCAGGCACAAAGATAAATACAGGCACCAAAACCTCTGCGTCAGTAAATAACTACAAAGAAAGATAGAAGACAAGCTTTTTTTCCTTTGCTCCAAGTTTCGACCACTGCATTTTCATACATTATCCAATGCAGTAAATAGAAATTCTGTATTGTTCATCTTCAAATGTAGCAGCCTTTCAAATATTCGTAGCAACAAAAATAAATTTCTTTACACAGAAATACCAACAATGCACAAGGCTTTAGGAGTTGCATGAGTTGATACACTGGGGCTCATTAAGATTTCACGTAGTGGCACCTATTGCTTCGTGGAATTTTGTGAAGTGCTTGTTGGTGTTAGTGAACCATAATGAAGCGCTTTCATTATAGTGCCAAATTCAAGAGGATAGTTATTTCTTTTGTGGAACAAAGCTCTAATTGTGCTGCAGGTCTGCGATACGGGATTGATGAGAGTAACGTCAGGCGATGGCAACTGCAGAGAGACAAATTATTTGAATGTTCAAGTTGCAGGAAAGCATTTAGTGGGCCAAAGTGTGACCAATATCATGCACTAGAAGTGATTTTAAATGAATTTGTGAAGGGACAGCGTCAGAAACTCCTGCCTGTGAACACCGAAATTGAAAAATTAAGGCGCATGAAATTGCTAGAGAGCAAAAAATCGAAAATTTTAAGGTTAGTCGCAGCTGGATTGATCTGTTTATGAAGTGCTGGGGTTTTTCACTTTGGAGGTGACCTTCAGTTGCACAGAAGCTGCTGAAAAATTATGAAGAAATGTGGAATTTCAGCACTTCATATTAGGCAGTGCACAGAAAAGTAATACCTTCTTGGTCAGATAGGAAATGCTGACCAAACTCCCGTTTATTTTGACATGCCGTCAAATTATACGGTTGATGCCAAAGGAAAGAAAGACATAAGTGTTCTTACATCAGGAGGTGAAAAACAGTGGATGTCCGTCATGCTTGCTTACACAGCAGATGGGCATAAATTACCCCCATTCATAGTTTTCAAGTGAAAGACTTTACCGAAATCGGAAGTTTTTCCAAAAACTGTAATTGTATGAGCAGACGAAACTGGATGGTTTTTGGAGGAAATGGTGCTGGAATGGATTAGGCATGTGTGGAACCATTCTCTTGGTGCAATGCTTGGTTTACGCAGTCTGTTGGTATTAGATGCGTACACAGGCCATACAACACCTGCAGTAAAATGAAAATTAGACGAAAGCAAAACGGACATCAGTAATTCCAGGTGGGATGACGTCAATTTTGCAACCACTTGATGTCTGTTTGAATAAACTGTTTAAGGACAAGTTTAAACGCATGTACACAGACTGGCTTTCAAAAAGCGACAGACAATTGACACCAACAAGAGGTGTAAAACGCGCAAGTTTGTTGCAAGTGTGCCAATGGATTTATGATGCATGGAAGTGTGTTCCAAATCAGACTGTGCAACAAGCATTTATTTTATAAGTGTTGCTACTCTGCACAGCACAGGATAGAAAAGCATGGAAAGCTGCATCATAGACTGCTACGGACTGAACACAACAACAACACACTCTGCACTTGAAGTCATCACTAAAAATCTACTACGAAAATCTGACAGGCCAGACTGTTTGGGATGTATGTCAATATGGCCACCTCTACATTCTGAATTTTTTCCTACCTGTGACAAGAGATGGTTGCTAATAGGAACTTTTATGAATCGTGAATCACATGCAGTATTCTCTTAACCATAAGAATAATCCGAATGTAAACATTATGAAATGTATTCTTTTGTGTTTGCTGCCATCTCATTTAAATCCTGTCTGCCTAATAAAACTATGAAACTAGAGTCAGACAACAGCAAACACGGAAGAATATACATATCATGTCATGTTTACATTCATATTATTCTTATGCTGAATAGTGATACAGTCAGAAATGAAGCACGGCAACTGACTAGATTTTTGAATCTAAGATGACTCTAATTTCTGTGCAGAGTGTAATGTAGTAAAGAGGCATCTGCAAAGATTTTCAAATGGAGAAAAATGTTCGCTAAACTTTAGTTCAGAACATCTTCTATCATAAGCAGTCTATTATTTGGTTCTTGTTGATCATTATCAAAGAATGCAGCAGTGTAAGTAACAACAAACAGCAGTATCTTGCCATTGTTTTGCTAATGAGACAATTCCTCTCTTTTTTTATTGTAAGCGGTGGTAGTGCGCACAAAAGCAAGCCATGCCGCGAGCGGCGACAGGTCGTAAACACTCATTATCAGAATGTGACAAACAACGAACGACACAGTACAATAATGCATTTTCAGCTTAGAGTGACATAAACACCTATAACAAAGAGAACGGCACTTATCAGATCAAAGCAAAATAAGCAATCGATTCTAACCAGACGAAGAACGTCATAAAGGAAGGGTACCTGTATAAATACGGATGGAGCGCCTGGAGCATAGCAATGGCTACCTGGAAAAGCTTAACTGCTAAGCTTACAACTCGAACCAAACTACTGTAGCTGTATCTTCAACCATTCAACCTAAATTGTGTCTCATGTTACAATGGACTAACTTCGTTTTGATTTGGAGGTGTGGTCTAAAACTTTTCTCTCCCCTTGGATTTCGAGTCTCAAATTTCAGGTGCGGCTTAGATTTGGGAATTTTTTTTTTTCCCCTTGATTTCGAGTCTCATTTTTCAGGTGTGGCTTAGATTAAAGTTCGACTTAGATTCGAGTAAACACGGTAATTGCATGTCCCTGAAAGTTTTTGACTGAGTGCTTTGAAATTTTGACACAACTCTGCATTGGAATGTGTATGCATTTTTATATAACTGAATATATGCAGTATATTTTTTTTATAAATTCAATAACAGGGAAACATTATTATAAAAAAAATCTTAAAAAGTTACACATAAAAAAGTTTCTTATCTGCTCCGATTCCCTTAGTGCTTCACAAGCACTGCCACAAATGTGCCCAGCAGAGAAAATGACCCAGTCAACACAAGACAAACTTTCTTCCTTCAACAGCAAGGGAAGCAGATATCATGCTGCTGGGTATCAGAGCACACTGGAATCTGAGGTAACAAGTGTGGGGACCAGGTAGTGAAGGGGACCTACAGGGGGTATAGGCTGCCATCTCTCGGCTGAGGCAAAGAGCCATGCAGCTGGGGGGGATGGTGTAGCTGGCAATGAGGTACAACAATGTGATTGGTGAAACAAACTGTACAACCATACTGTTCCTCACACCACAGTCACCCCAACAGGATGAAGAAAGCTTGACCGTTCTCCAAATAGCACACTGTCCCCTAACATTTGGCTTCATATTGTAGCAAGGAGAACAATGCCTGTGGCATACAAATTATTATATGACACATTTTAACTGAATGCACCTTGTACTGTGATGAAAGGGCAAAGTCAAATTTAGGTGATGGTCTGCCCACTATTTCACGTGACGATAAGACGAGCATGGTAAAGCTTTTAAATTTTTGTATGGTGTCTATCCTATGCTTTTAGGCTCAAGTTTTTAGTGTGTTGCAGAGTAGCTGGCTGGCTCATCTGTTTTATTCCACTGATCAGCCAGCACAGTTATCTGCTCTTCTATTTTAACTCTTTCCTCTGAATTTCTCTTTTCATTCTGAACTTCAAAATGGACAAACTGCATGATTTGTGTGTGTGTGTGTGTGTGTGTGTTGTTTGTTTGTTTTAGTGCATTTTTATTAAGTTTTATTATTCTGTCACTTTCATCCAGAATTGTCTCACAGAATTTTAGTGTGGATACTAAAGATCTTTCTGCCATGTGCCCAGAATATATTATCATTATCATCATTTACATCTATGTGACTACTCTGCTATGCACAATAAAGTGCCTGGCAGAGGGTTCAGTGGACCACCTTCAAGCTGTCTCTCTACCATTCCATGCTCTAATGGCGCACGGGAAAAGCGAGCTCTTAAATTTTTCTGCGCGACCCCTGATTTCTCTTATTTTATCATGATGACCATTTCTCCCTATGTAGGTGGGTGCCCACACAATGTTTTCACAATTGGAGGTGAAAACTGGTCATTGAAATTTCATGAGAAGATCCCGCCGCAACGAAAAATGCCTTTGTTTTAATGATTGCCACTCCAAATCACGTATCATGTCTGTGATACTATCTCCCCTATTTCGTGATAATACAAAACGAGCTGCCCTTCTTTGTACTTTTTCGATGTCATCCGTCAGTCCCACCTGATGCGGATCCCACACCGCACAGCAATACTCCAGAATAGAGCAGACAAGTGTGGTGTAAGCAGTCTCTTTAGTGGACCTGTTGCACCTTCTAAGTGTTCTGCCAATGAATTGCAGTCTTTGGTTTGCTCTACCCACAATATTATCTATGTGATCATTCCAATTTAGGTTATTTGTCATTGTAATCCCTAAGTATTTAGTTGAATTTACAGCCTTCAGATTTGTGTGACTTAGGGCATAATTGAAATTTTGCGGATTTCTTTTAGTACTCATGTGAATAACTTCACACTTTTCTTTATTCAGGATCAATTGGCACTTTTCACACCATACAGATATCTCATCTAAATCATTTTGCCATTAATTTTGGACATTTGATGACTTAACAAGATGGTAAATGAAAGCATCATCTGCAAACAATCTAAGACGGTTTCTCAGATTGTCTCCTATGTCGTTAATATAGATCAGAAACAATATAGGGCCTATAACACTTCCTTGGGGAATGCCAGATATTAGTTCTATTTAACTCAATGACTTTCTGTCTGTTACTATGAACTGTGACCTCTCTGACAGGAAATCACAAATCCAGTCACACAACTGAGGCAATATTCCATAATCACGAAGTTTGATTAGAAGATGCTTGTGAGGAATGGTGCCGAAAGCCTTGTGGAAATCTAAAAACATGGAATCAATTTTGACTTCCCTTGTCGATAGCACTCATTACTTCATGAATATAAAGAGCTAGTTGTGTTTCACAAGAACAATATTTTCTGAATTCATGCCGACTATGTGTCAATCGACATTAGTGATATGGGCCTGTAATTCAGTGCATTACTCATACTTCCCTTTTTGGGTATTGGTATGACTTGAGCAACTTTCCAGTCTTTAGGTATGAGTCTTAATCTGAGCGAGCGGTCGTACATAATTGCTAAAAACTGAGCTATTGTATCAGCACACACTGAAAGGAACCTGACTGGTATACAATCTGGACCGGAGGCCTTGCCTTTACTAAGTGATTTAAGCTGCTTTGCTACACCAAGAATATCTACTTCTATGTTTCTCATCTTCACAGTTGTTCTTGATTAGAATTCAGGAATACTTACTTCATCTTCTTTGGTGAAGAAGTTTCAGAAAACTGTGTTTAATAACTCTGATTTAGTGGGACTGTAATCAGTGATGTCACTGTTGTTACTGCGCAGTGAAGGTATTGGCTGCATCTTGCCACTGGTGTGCTTTGTGTATAACCAGAATCTCTTTGGGTATTCTGCCAGATTCTGAGGCAGAGTTTCGTTGTGGAAATTATGAAAAGCGTCTTGCATTAAAGTATGCACTATATTTCAAACTTCTGCAAAACTTTGCCAATCATGGGGATTTTGTGTTCTTTTAAATTTGGCATGCTTTTTTCATTGCTTCTGCAACAGCGACCTGATGTGTTTTGTGTACCAGGGAGGATCAGCACCATCACTTATTAATTTATTTGGTATACATCCCTCAATTGGCATTGAGAACTATCCCTTTGAAATTATTTCACAACTTTTCTATGCATACATGATCATGTACGCTTACATCATCAACATCATCATCATCATCATCATCATTAATGACTTCCCATGATTATTCAGTATGAGCTAAAGAAGGAATGGTTGATGCTACCCAACAACTCATCTCTCCTACTCTCCTGTGGCTCACTACAAAGCAATTGCATTTTGTTTGATTTCTTACACATTTATCTTTACATCAGTATTGCACTATATTTCTTGTTTGGTGACAAACATGTTCTGTTAACTCACAGTACATACTGTTGACAACAGTTATGCCTGCTTTATTCTTCACCCTCAAGCTTGCATTCAGCAGTGCTCTGTTTGATCTCCGGTCTGTTTTTCTGGCATTGCTTGTGTTATGTTAATAGCGAATTCTAACAGTTTGGATGTGTTTACTGATAAAGAGTTTGCCGAAATGCACATTATGTATGTGTTCCCTGGAAGTAGGGGACAAGTGGCACAGTAACAGTATGCTGAACTGTACCAATAGCAACGCCATGCAAAGCACCATACTTCTGCATCTGCATTGTTGTAATACTGTGTGCTTTGTGTTGTATACTTTAGTAACTGAATATTACAAGCTTTATCACTGTTGTGAAGATATTTTCACACAAAGGTAACTTGGGTAATAAACTGAACTAATCATACTTACATTAATACTATGTAATAAGTCATTGGAGGCCACAGCTCTGTTACACCAAAATGCCCACAAAATATTCCAGATCAAACTCTGAAGTTCAAGTTCCCTTGTACATGCTTCATATCCATCAAATAACACTAAGAGATTTGGGAGGCTAATTATAAATGTATAGTATTATTAAATGTGTGCTCACACATGTTATATAGCATATTATATAACTGATTTCAATAGGATTTAGTAATCTATCTACAATTAAATACTGTTATGCACTGTACTGTGAATCACTTAATCTTCAACATTCATTGGTTTCCAGCAGAGCTCAGTGGTTTTCTTGTATGCCAATGGTATGGTCAGTGCTCGTAGTTGTAGGTTGCCAGCTGAATGAATGTACAGGGTGGAGCAACAGAAAACATGAAGTCAGTACAATCAGTCTTCTACTGAAGCTGGCATTGTTTCTACCTAGTTTTTGGGACACTTTGTTAAGTATTTATATGGTTTATATAAAAAAAATATTGAACCATTAATCATAGAACTAACTCATGAGAGTAACATTTTAGATTGCTTGGTTACAGCATTGGCCAAACATTTTGACTCAGTTATTGTAGAGTCACAATCAACTCAGTTACTAGCTCAGTCACTATTCTAGTTGGTGTTTGTCAGTTCATGTCACCAGCTATGACAGTGTAGCGTTTATAGTGGAACTTATACTTCACTAGCAGTGAGGTTAATGTGGACTATTACGGAAGAGCTTGTACCACAACACATGGACTTGCTTAAAGATAAGTAGCTTCCTGTTCTTGTGAATAAAGAACCCTGTTAATACATGTGTGCAGCTGTGGTAGGATACCGGCCACCAAACAACATCCTCTCCCTCGCTTACCCTGGTACAAGACTCTACAGTGGCTGACAACACAACAGTGGCAACAAGGATAATTAGTGCAGATTGAAGTTAGTCAACTTGGCCGATAATTTTCTTGCTTCTCTTGTGTTTTAGCTTGCAGGAGTGATCATTTTGCTAATTTTTTGTTGTGCTCCTGCATGCATTCCAGGAGTGGAGCCACAGAACTAATAAAATTTCTCTTTTCAAAGGCTTTGCTTGCTTTTTTGCTATAACTTATTTGTGTAAACCATGGCTACCCACCCTCCTCCATCCCCTACCTCAGCCACAGACAGCAATGTGATGGATCTATCACAAATTTTTCAGTTTCAGAACCAACAAATTTCTACCTTGCTGACGACAGTACAACAACTTCTGGCTGCACAAGCTGCATTGGCCACACAACTGCAACAGATCAACAAACCAGCCCAACAAGTACTGCTGACCGGCATACCAACCTTCCAGCAATTTAATGACACAAAAGAAGAATAGCTCGAATACCTGACTCAGTTCCAAGCATACTGTCAAGTTCATCACGTTCAAGGTACTGTAAAGATACAATAATTTCTTTCGATTGCATGGTCCCCAGTGTTCAGGTTGATACAAAAACTATTTCAAATGGCCTCTCCCAACAAACTCAACTATGGCCAAGTAATTGCTGCATTAACCAAGTACTATGATCAGCAAATCCAAGTAGCTGCAGCCAAATGGTTCAAATGGCTCTGAGCACTATGGGACTTAACTTCTGAGGTCATCAGTCCCCTAGAACTTAGAACTACTTAAACCTAACTAACCTAAGGACATCACACACATCCATGCCCGAGGCAGGATTCGAACCTGCGACCATAGCGGTCGCACGGTTCCAGACTGAAGCACCTAGAACCACTCGGCCACCCCGGCCAGCAGCTGCAGCCAGATATCAGTTCTTTCGCTTGCAGGAAAACCCAGAACAGACATACCATCAGTGGTACACGAAATTAACGGGCATGACTAGGACGGGTAAATTTAAGAGTACTTGTGGCAACTTTTACAGTGATTTAATGATAAGGGATGCAATAACATTCAGTGTTCCAGATAGTAGAATATGGGAACAGATCCTAAAGTACACCGATCCATCACTTCTCAAGTATTGCAAGTCTTTGAGCAATATGATTCGGGTGCTATAGCAGCCAATAAGTTTGTTCAGGCCCAAATTTGTCAGGTCGAGTCACCCCTTGCTCGTGACCACCCCAAGTAGCCACAACGATGAGCATGTACACAGCTGTGTGAACAGCCACATACACATGTAAACAAGCCTGTGAATTTAGTGAAGTCTTGCCCTAGATCTTTTGCTAGCCATAAAAGATGAGATTGCCCATCACATAACACAATGTATTACACATGTGGAAAAAAAGGCCATGTCCAAGCAACTTGTTTGCAACGACACAAAAACGCCAATTTTGCCCGCTCCCAGAAAAAACAGCTTGTGCACAGGCACTGCACTTTGTGTTTTCAAAACCTATGACAAGTTCTGACAAAAGTAAGATTAAGGTTGTGTCTTCTTCTCGCCCTAGTGCTGTGCAACAACGTTCTAACAAATTATTTGTCTCATTATGCATTGCTGGTCATCGTGTAAACTTTCAGTTAGGCACAGGTGCCTCAGTAACTTTGCTTAATCATGCCACATATGAACAGTTAGGCTCACCATGCCTTTCTAAATCTAGCAAGCACCTCACTGCTTACAACTGACAGGAAATTCCAGTGCTTAGACACTGAAGTTTGCCTACCACTTACAAATCTCACACCAGGACAGTGAATTTTACTGTGTTGAAATCACAATACAGTGAGAACATTTTTGGTTTATATGCCTTTGATCTGTTTGACTTAGCATCCACGAAAACGTGCTTTCCATATCAGCTTTCACACCAAAAGACAGTGTCACTAGCTTGCTTAACGAATTTCCTGAACCATTTTCAGAAGGAATGGGAGAAGGTAATAACTTTGTAGTGCATGTTACATTGAAAGACAATGCACAGCCTAAGTTTCTCCAGCCCCCCCCCCCCTTATCCAATTGTTTTAAGAGCTAAAATAACCACTGAAATGAAAGAATTGCAAGATAATGGTGTAATTTCTCCCATTCAAGCTAGTCAATGGGCAGGCCCTTTTGTTTTGTTACCTAAGCCTTCTGATCACATTCGCATCTGTGTTGACTTCAAGTCTACAGTCAACCCACAGACAGTAGTTGACACTTATCTGTTACCTCACCCTGAGGAACTCGTGGGCAGGCTTGGTGCAGGACATTACTTTTCTAAGATAGATTTGGGTGGTGCCTACTCGTAGATTCCATTGGATGAAGAATTACAGAAAGTGTCTGTTGTAAATACGCACTTAAGACTGTTCAAGTATTTGCATTTGGCCTTCGGCAGTGCTTTCACACCCGCCATTTTTCAACATTACTTGAAACAGCTGACTGCAAAAGGGCCATTTTGTTCAAACTACTTTGACAATATTGTTGTTTCAGGTTGTAAACCAGAAGAACACACTTCCAATTAGTGTAATTTTTTTTTTTTTCAAGTGTTGTCAGAAGCAGAACTCAAGTGTCATCTCAAAAAGTGTGACTTTTTTCAAACTGAACTACAGAACTTAAGTCATATGATAAACAGCCAGGTTGTGCATCCTTGCCAATATCATTTGCTTGCAATACATGACCTACCTGTTCCTCACAATGCGTCTGAACTGAAGTCAGAACTAGGCAAGATGACATACTACATTCGGTTTATACCGAATACCACTCAGATCACGGCTCCACTGCATCGCTTGTGTTGCAAAAATGTGCCTTTTGTGTGGACTACAGATTGTCAAGACGCGTTTCAGAAATTCAAAAATGCTCTGCTAAGTGAAAGATGTTTAGTACATTTTGACCCTGCCAAGCCAGTAGTTTTGCAAGCTGACACTTCTTTCTACGGAATCGGCACTGTGCTTGCACACAGAATTGGTGCACATGACAGACCTATTGCTTTTGTGTCAAAGTTGCTCACTGAAACTCAGTGCAATTATTCACAAATCGCTATTGTGTATGGCGTGACAAAATTCCATCACTATTTGTATGGTTGCAAGTTCTATTTAATGACATATTATAAGCATTGCAGTCCTTGTTTCATCTGTCTAATACGGTTCCTACATGCATTGCTCAAAAATGGCAATGTTCGGCTTTGTTACTTTTGCAGTATCAGTATGAAACTGTGTACAGATCTACAGCAAAGCACAGCAATGCAGACGCCCTATATCACCTTCTGATTGGCTCAGGCTTTGATTTTGATGTGTCTGCCGCATCTTGTTGCCAAATCGATGTGCAGGACTCTGAATTGCTGGAATCTTTTCCCTTGCACTAGCAAAAAATTACACAGTCCATGGAAACAGACCCATATCTCATTACACTTGCACGTCTTGTTGGCCTTATTCATTGAACAGTATCCAGAACTCAGTTGTGCACTGATATTTTGCATGTCGGCACAACCTTTCAGTACAACAGGGTTGTGATTCTAGTTCAAAATGACAGTGGACAATCGTGTGTACTTATTCCCAAAGTGTTGCAAAAGGATGCATTGCAATTGCTCCACCACACAAAGGACATTGGGGAATTGTTCACACTAAACAGTTAGCACGCCAGCACTGTGCTTGGCAGGGCACGGATGTCCACATTCAACAGATAACGTCACAGTGTCGCGCATGCATGGAAAACCAATCTGCTCTGCCACAGACATTCGAAGCTTGGCCTAAGACTCAATCGCCACGGCAACGAATGCACATTGGCTTTGCAGG
Organism: Schistocerca cancellata; assembly: GCF_023864275.1. NCBI lineage: Eukaryota > Metazoa > Arthropoda > Insecta > Orthoptera > Acrididae > Schistocerca > Schistocerca cancellata. The sequence continues at coordinate 252,293,091 of NC_064626.1, forward strand.
ACCATTCTGGAACACTCGTTGGCTCATAGTGGTAGACTCTTTTAGCAAGTTTCCATTTGCAGTGCCCATGGCTTCTACTGCATCATGTAACACCATTCCATTGTTGTCTTCCACATTTTGCACAGAAGGTTTCCCTGAAGTACTTGTCTAGGACAATGAACCACAGTTCACTTCACGTGATTTTGAACAGTTTTGTGAATGAAATAGCATTCGTCATCTAGCAAGTGCTCCATTTCACCCCCAGTCCAACGAAGAAGCAGAATGCTTCGTACGCACTTTTAAGCAAAAGATGGCCACGCTTCAAACCACCCACACTTGGGAACAGGTGTTGCAACTCTTTCTTGCCTCCTATTGCTCCCACCCACAAGATGGACCATCACTGGCGGAACTTCTGCTTAGCCACTGCCATCAGACGCTACTACACTTACTGCACCCACTGCAACATATGCCACCGCCAATGGTCTGCAAGTATCGCTGAGTGCTGCAAATTTTCTTCTTTTCAGGATTTATGGCAACTGCAGGCACTGGGAAAGAGGCATGATCCAGGAAGGCACTGACTCTTATATGTACTTGATTGCAGGTCCCGATGGTTTGCAGTGCCACGACCAGAACCAAATTCATGCATGTCATTTGCTCCATGGTTCTGCTGCTTTTCTTCACCCAGATTCGCGGCCTCGCGGAGCCATGCAGCCTTCGCAGCAGCCCAATGGTGCCACCAGGGCATCCCAGGAGGAGCAGATAGATGATGCACCCTCGCCCCCACTGCCCCCGCTCTCTGACCCAATGGACCTGAACCCACCATCACTGTCATCACCTGGAACATGCTCTTGGGCCTGGATGTGTGCCCTGGCAGCAGTTTTTCGGAGGATGTTCCTGTTGCCTTGCAGGCCAGATGGTGGGACACTGTCGAGAGTACGCTATCCTCCACAGTCACGGCTCCCAGCTTATATCTACGTCCAGCATTTTGCCTCCCTCCCCATTGTCATTTGCAGCCTCGCTACACAACAACGGTGCAGCATTTCGGAGGGGGTGGAGAGGGGGGGGGGTTATGTGCTGGCATAAGCTGTCCCAGCAATCTGGTCAGCAAAGAGGTTATGAGAAGATAGCTGCATCAAGCACGCCTATTAGGAGAGAGGCCAAAGACAGACTCGTAAGAAATGCGCTGCCAGCGCCCTCTCGATTGCAAGTATTTAGATCACTGCCGCTGACTGGAGGGGTCAGTCTCAGAGTCAGTCGCAGTCAGCTCAGTTACCAGCTCAGTCACTATTCTAGTCGGTGTTTATCAGTTCACGTCACCAGCAGGAGTGTAGTGTTTATAGCGGGATTTACACTTCACCAGCAGTGAGGCTAATACAGACTATTATGGAACAGCTTCTACCACAACACATTGACTTGCTTAAAGATAAGTAGCTTCCTATTCTTGTGAATAAAGAACCCTGTTAATACATGTGTGCAGTTGTGTTGTAGAAAGAGTATGCTGGCCACCAAACAACATCCACTCCCTTGCTTCCCCTGGTACAAGACTCTACAGTATCGACAAGGACACAAAAGAAGCCACATAAACAAACAGAAATTGAGCTAAGCCACAACTAACATAAAGTGAGCAATGTGTGAAACAACAAACAAATTCAGGAATACTATTGTATCTATTGAGATGATAGATCTTCAATCACTCAAAACATTTTTATAAGCAAAAACATACCATTCTACATCAACTGAGGTAACTGGGCAGTATTTGGATTTGGGTGCTATGTTGGCACTTATTGTTTCTGGTAAAAGTTCGCCTGTCCCATCAATAAAGCTATCAATTTGGCAAATCCAGATAATGCTGGCCTTGAGTTATTGCGTATTTCTTCCAGAGCATTTGTGTAAATTGTCGGTATTTAATTTTCATGAAATGCTGATTCATCTGATATATTTTGATTTAAGCAATATTTGTGCAGGAAGCCTTTGAGTGCTGGGTTTGTATGTTTGTGAAGAGGAGTATTGCTTGCAATGAATTCTTCACACAGATCCATGTTAAACCAACTTCTTTGGTTACCTTTGGGCAAATCCCTGCTACTGCAGCTTGCTGTTGTCAGCAGTTGTTGTCGTGCTCCTTTCTTCTGCATTCCTGTGATATGAAGACTTGTCTTGACATGCTGGTCTGTTTGAAACTTTTTTTTGCACGAAATGTTTTCTCGCAAACTCGACAATATAAACACTTACGTCATATGTAAATGTTTCAGGATGGTCAGCTATCCACGAAACGATGTTTCTTTTTTTGGGTGGCATGGCACACAGCACATTACACACTATACATTGTAGACACGTTCAACTGTGTACAAGTAAATAGAAAGCTACACTGAAACAATGGATGTGCAACTAAAAGCTTGCGCAACTTAATTTAATCGTTGCCAATGCGTACAGTATGACAGCAGAGGGGATTAACCAGGGGCGCGGGCGCAGGAGCATTGGCTCTGTCTGCCTGTTCCTGTTCCTCTTCTGTAATGACTTTGCTAGGCAGTGGTCTCTCAGTTAGCGATTGCACACAGTTCTAGGTCACGGTCAATCTGTGAGACATCAAAACTAGATCAAGCTAGAGACCGCCCATCTAAATTTTTAAAATATTGTAAACATAGAGCAAAAATATGCATCATCACTAGTTTTTAGTTAAAATATGCAGTAACCGGTGGGAAGGAGCCAAATCTGCAAATGCATACAATCCAGTTTCTACTCATAATATACATGTTAAATCATTGATCTAGTGTATAGGAGACACATCAGCTAAACCAGTAAATGTACCAAAGCTATCTGTCCGAACACTCAGTGCCCATAATAGAACTGATATGACGGATGACAGAGAGAAGGGCAAAATACTAAATTCTTTTTTCCAAAACTGTTTCACTGGGGAAAATGGTACTGAGTTTCTTCTTTTAAATCATCACATGAACAACAAAACTGCAGATACTGATACAAGTAATCACAGAATTGAAAATCAATTAAAATTGCTCAATAGAGCAACTATAGGCCAAAATAACTGATGTCAGTCCGTTGTAGTAGAGTTTATAACATGTTTTATGCTTTCATATTATGACCTTCCTGCAGACCAAAATTCTCCTCTGCAGGAATCAGTATGAACTGAAGAGCCCAGCTCACTTTGTTCATCCACGACATCCAGAAGGTAGTACACTCCAGCATCTAGGTTGATAGTGTGTTTCTTGACTTCTGGACAGTACCTGATACTGTACCACACTGTTGCCTAGTGAACAAAATAACAGTGTTGGGAATATGAGACCAGGCTTACCATTGGATTGAAGAGTTTCTAGAAAACAGATCACAGAATCTCAATTCTTCATGGACAGAAATTTTTTGTCATCAAAGAAACTTCGGGTGTTGACAAGTGAATGTTATAAGGCAATTGCTGTTCAGAACATATGTAAATGACCCAGTGAATAATGTAAGAAACTGTATGACACTGTTCCAAGATGACACTGTTGTATAAAGAGAAGTGAAATGCACGAAGACCAGTATAGAATGAATCCTCAGTGCAGGGATTAGCAGTTGACAATTAATATAAATAAATGTACATACATCACATAAACAGGATGAAAGACCTGTTATTGTCTCATCTCACAATTGTTGAAAGATTACTGGAAGCAGTCATAGCCATTAAATACCCATCAATGTGCATAAGGAGAAATTGAAAGTGGAACAACCACACAAAACTAGTCATATTAAAGGCAGATGCCAACTGAGATTCATTGGAAGAATCCTGAGTGGGTGTTGTCCACCTAAGATAAGTGTAGCTTACAAAACCTTTTTTCACCAGATGTTTGACTACTGTTCCTCTGTGTGAAATCCTTACCACATAGGAATGACAGACGAAATAGAGAATATACAAAGAAGAGCAGTAAGTTGCATCACAGGCTCATTTACTAAATGCAAAACCATCACAGAGAGGCTTATGCAATTTCAGTTGCAGATGCTAGGACGGAGGCATTGTACATCATGGTGAGGTTTGCTTCTAAAATTTTCAGAACATATGTTCCTAAAAGTCAACCAATATATTTCTCCCTCCTATGTACATCTAGCAAAAAGAACGTTAAGGTCAAATCAAAAAGATCTGAAATCACATGGTGGCTTACCAACAATTGTGCTTTCCATGCATAGTTTGTGACCAGAACAGGAAAGAGAAGAAGTGACAGTGACACACAAAATGCATAAGGTGGCTAGTGGAGTATAGATGTAGATGTAAATATTTTTCCCCTTGTACATTATTAATGCATGTCAGGCAGCTCATTACATAACATTCCTTTTTTCCCAGTGTATGTAATTCCAGTTTTTTCCCCATGACAGAAGTAGTGCTGACAGCTGCTAGACAGTATGCATGATGACAACCTGGATAAGATTAGTGCTAATTGCTCATGTGTTAACTTTTTGTAATGCTTTTTATTATGTGACATTACAACTGTGATTATAAAAAGCTAATTTTATTATATTCTCAGTCACATTTCTGATGATGAGCTGAACACAAGTTGAGTGATAAATAATTTGTACACAGCTTAAAACTGCATTTTGGAAAGTGTCATTTTATAAGCAACAGAGATCTGCAGATTAAGTATTTTGCTTGCTCTTTGCAAATTAGGAATTCTGCTCGCTCACACTCAAGCGTGCCAAGATTGGGCACCATTTTTTCAAATACAAATGCCTGGAGCAGGCTGCCTGTGGTCGAATTACACGATGTTGGTCAGAGACTGCCCGGCCTGGCAGGCTGACAACTCTTATGTTGTGGCTGTCAGTACAGCTCTGTTGTGTGCAGGCTGGTGTTGCTTCTGGTATATTCCTACCAGCTGATGGAACTATACTCATATCAATTTAGTTATGCTGTACATGTATATTCCTGCTTGTTAGCAGATGGTGCTTTAGACGACAAAGAACATTTGGAAATAGTTAAATGTCTCACAGACCACATCAATTCTCCTGTAAAAACCGCCATGTCAGCTCAGTACTGCATGCAATTATAGAAACATAAACTCAATTTTAACTATTTCTAAACTTTAGCAGGTGTGCATGCATTTTTTCCATGCAGTTTCTGTGTTTAAAAATAGTGCTCTGTCTAGTTTGGTTTTAAGATTAGGGTAATCTATTATTTTTCATCATTTTGTAATTAACCTAAAAATTACATTGGTTTAAGTTCAGTTTGTTATGTATGGTCCAAATTTGGGCTACAGCCACATTTTGGACCATTTTGCCAATATGATGAACCTGTGACTTTTTTGTTCTAGAATGCTGAACAAAAAGCTAAAATATATCTGGCGGGGGAAGGTAAAGACGGGGAAGGAAACCGATATGACCAAAGTGATTCATGCAGTCAAAAATAAAACTTTATGTACACTGAAGATTTCAACAATATTTAATGTGCCACAAATGATTTTGCAAGCATTTAGTAAGGCTGAAGTTTCTGCTTCAAAATTAATTTAATGGAAAATGGGAAGTAAACTTGTGTTAGATGCAGAGTTAGAAAAAGGAACTAGTGTCTTATCTACTTCACACAGAAGAGAAATTTTATGACTTCACAGTTAGTGACAAGGGATGATCCATTTGAAAAGGGAGAGGAGGAAGAACTTGGGTGTATCTATTTTTGCAACACAATAAGAAATGAATAAGAATTAATTGCTTTCGTTATATAATGTGTGGCCTCCTATAAGACCATAACAGATGATTCTTCAGTCTAATTGGTCATTGCTGAGTGAAAAATTTGTATATATTTGGCTTTTTCCAAACTTGGACTGTTGAAACCACATGAGGGTCTGATACTAGTACCTAATCACTAGTAACTTATTTTTCTTTCCTGCAGTGTCAGAGACTGTGCTGATCCCAAGTGAATTTTGTCAGCTTGCGAATGCGACATTGGCACCTTTTAATAACTTGCATTTACTTGTGAAGGAAGACAGATGACAGTGTCACTAAATTCTACTGTATTTTTAGCTGTACGGGGGTTGTTTGATACGTCTGACAAATAAGCAAGAAAAAATATTTGTTTCATAAACACTTCACCTTATTTCTTGACATAGCCTGCTTTGAGGGATGTACACTTGGTCCAACGATCATCCAGTTTTTTCTTCCCATTGGAAAAAATAGGTTTTATCAAACTCTGCAAAATTCTTATTGACTGCAACTACCAGTTTCTCATTTGATGAAAATTTCTTCCCAGCAAGCCAAAGTTTCAAGTCAGAGAACAGAAGGAAGTCACTTGGGGCTAAGTCTGGTGAAAAGAGAGGTTGAGGAACCAATGCAAAGCCCAATTCATGTACTTTTGCCTCTATTATCATTGATGTGTAGGACGGTGCATTATCCTGGTGAAAGAGCAGTTTTTTGCATACTAACCTTGGTCTCTTTTCAGCCAGCCAACAATGAAGCATAATACAGTCCAATTATGATCTTGCCTTTTCCAAGTAATTCTTTGGAATACCGAAAACAGTGACCATCACCTTGCCAGCTGACAAAATGGTCTTTGCCTTCTTCAGTGCACTTTCACCAGCCTTTGTCTATTGTTTTCACTGCTGTTTTGACTATGGTGTGTAATGATGGATCCAGGTTTCATCATCAGTCACCAATCAGGACAAAAAGTCTTGCGGAGTTTGGTTGAACACTGCCAGGTGTTGTGTTGAAATGCTGTGCCAGATGCACTTTTGGTCAACTATGAGCAATCATGGCACCTATCTCACACACAGCCTCTTCACAGCCAATTCTCCATGCAGGATATTATGCACTCACTCAGTTAAGATGCCTGCAGTCTCAGAATCTCAGAAATCTCACAAATTTTCATTTGGCAGCCTTGCATTACCATATCGTGGACCTTGTAAATTGTTTCCTTTAAAGTGGCATGAATTGGATGGCAGGAGCGCGCTTCATTTTTATGGTGCTTGTCCAGCCACATTCAAATTCATTAATCCAGAAGTAAATGGTCCTCTCTGATGCTGCAGAGTCTGCAAGAACTTCATCCAATACTGCTTTGATTTGTGCAGCAGTCAATACTTCAAATGAAAATGTCTAATAACAGCACAAAACTTTATTTTCTCCATTTTCAATCGCAGTTGACACAATGACCAATTCAGACAGCTGTCAACAATGAACTGTATGCTGTTGAAATTCTTTATATGATCCTTAGAATAATCAACCTTACCAACCATGAAGGCACAACTAAAATGTTCCCTTTTGTCATGGAATTTAACCTGACTTACCAAACCACCCTTGTCTTTAACTTACAGTAAAGTATTGTCTAAAATATAGGAAGTGGTAAATTGCACACCATCACACTTTTTCAGTACAAGATTTGTAAATCAAGTGAACATGGTTCACAAATAGCGTCCTCACTGTTACTAGTTATTAAAAGGTAAATGGTTTATTAAGAAGCTAAGATTTCATTCTACCATAAGTGAAAATAAAATCAGAGTTTTTAACTGCACACTTGTCAAAACAGATCGAGAAATGAGATGGAATTAAAAATCATGCAAAATGAAAATTAGAAGTTTTCTTTTTTCACAAGGTAAGTGAAGCACTTGATGAAAAATAAGTCCATAAAATGATGTGTAAAGAACGAGCGTGAGGGAAGTCACATGCAACTGTTTCCTGCGAGAAAAGTGACGACACTGGCATATGCTAGACTTTCACAGAACTATGTGCACTAAACACTTCAAGTGAGCATAAATGCCAGATGTGGAAGCTATGGAGTACCATGCATCCAAAACGCTTTTTTGACTTTTTTGATGACCAGCATACTAAAAATTAATCCACACAGACATAGCCTGGACAATATTTGAACCACTCTACATCCAGTTCACGGCAAATTATTAAAGACTTAATGTCTCAAAGTGTGGTGTCACCGCCAGACACCACACTTGCTAGGTGGTAGCTTTAAATTGGCCGCGGTCCATTAGTACATGTCGGACCCGTGTGTCGCCACTGTCAGTACTTGCCGACCTAGTGCCACCACATGGCAGGTCTAGAAAGGCGTACTAGCACTCGCCCCAGTTGTACGACGACTTTGCTAGCGACTACACTGCCGAAGCCTTTCTCTCAGTTGCCGAGAGACAGTTAGAATAGCCTTCAGCTAAGTCCATGACTACGACCAAGCAAGGCGCCATTAACCGTATCTGAAGATAGTCTAATTTGTATAGTCAAGAGCGATGTACCACAAGGATGCAATAAAGTTAAGTATCCGAGGAACTGCATATTTTTCTCTATAGCATTCATCAAGTATCCTGTTCCAGAACTCACGCCAGCCGGCGTGTGTGTACGCGTGCCTTTCGGCTACCTCCGAGTGGTGTGGCTGTCTTGCTACGCCACAACAGATTGGCGACGAGTCTCAAAAGAGGCTTTCGCGTTCGTATTGCTCTGATTTGATTTGTTTGTCATGGCTTCGCCACAATCTCCAGATGTACTGTCCGAATTTTATCGCTTGCAGAATCAGCAGACGCAGGCGTTATTGGATGCCCTTGGACAGCTCGTCCAGGGTCAACGTGCACTGCACACCGATGCGGCCACCGCCGCTTCATTGCTACCGCAGCCACAACATGCAGTTCCACCGCAGTTTCGCCAGTTTGACCAAACCCACGAGACCTGGACTGAGTGGTCACGCCAATTTGGATTCCATCTCGCCGCCTACAGAATTCAAGGTAATGAGCGGCAGCCGTTTTTGCTTTCGTGTGTCGGTGTGTCCACCTACCGTGTGATAGTGAAATTGTTTCCCCGACGCGACGTAGCAACTCTGTCCTACGAGGAAATTTTGTCTGCTCTAGATGCCTATTTCAAAGAAACAGTCAATGTAGTTGCAAAAAGGTATACGTTCTTCCGTACAAAACGTACGGCCGGTCAAACTAATCGGGAGTGGGTTGCAACTTTGCAAGGCCTTACTAGGGATTGCGCTTTTGAATGCGACTGTGGCCTTCCTTATTCAGATACAATGGTGCGTGATGCAATAGCACAAGAACGTTTCTGATGTTCGCATAAGGGAACAGATTTTGAAACTAGTCAATCCCTCCCTTCAACAAGTGATAGACATACTGGATAGGCAAGACACACTTGACTTTGCTCAGGAATCATTTGCCACTTCGCCAGCTGTGTGTCGCATTAACTGGCCCGCCGGGCGCGCTGCAAGGAACTGTAAACAGCCTTCGCGCACGTCCGCACAAACATGTGTCCCGCGAAAGCGAGCAAATGCAGTGCTGAAATCATGCCCGCGGTGTGCAACTCGACATTCGCGTGAGAATTGCCCGTCACGCCAAGCTATTTGCTTTTTCTGTAATAAGAAAGGACATGTTCAAAGTGTTTGCCAGAAAAAGCTTAGATCGGACACTACCACCCATTCCAGGCCCTTTGCTTCGCGCCGGAATCGAACCAAGGACACTCCGGCTCGGGAACCTTCGCCCATGGACATTCACGTAGTTAATGCCAATCCGCCCAGTGTTCCTCTCTCTAGTGACTGTGTTTGTCCCACAAAAAGTGTGCGTCGACGTCGACGGCAATCCCGTCACGTCGCAAGTGATTCTGTCCCAGTGTCTGTTCAAGTTGCACATAACAGTCGCTCTTGTCGTCAGCAGGACAATAAACTTTCTGTAGATTTGGACTTTGCCGGACAAGTGATACCGTTCCAGCTCGATACCGGAGCTGCAGTCTCATTGCTCAATCACGCCACATACAAATAACTGGGCACACCGCCGTTGCGTGCCGCAAAAGTTCAGCTCACTAGTTATTCAGGACAGCATATCTCTGTGTTAGGACAGTGCAGCCTTCTTGCAACATATAAGGGACAAACAAAACTTGTGTCATTTTACGTTCTTCGTTCTTCTGCTGCAGTGAACTTGTTTGGTTTAGATTTATTTCAATTGTTTAACTTGTCTATCGTAAATCAGGTCCTATCAGTGAAACAGACTGTGCCTTCCGCCAGTGTTTCTCGTCTATGTGAGGAATTTGCAGACATTTTTGCACCGGGCCTTGGTTGCGCTAAGAACTATGAAGCACATTTGGAACTCAAAGTCAACGCGCAACCGAAATTTTTCAGAGCGCGCAATGTTCCCCACGCATTGTGTGACGAGGTCGCAAGAACATTACACGATTTAGAATCACAAGATGTAATTGAACATGTGCAGGCTTCTCTCTGGGCCTCACCCTTAGTAATTTTGCAAAAACCTTCCGGAAAATTGAGACTTTGCGTGGACTTCAAGGCAACAGTGAATCCACAACTAGTGACTGCTACTTTTCTTTTGCCCCGCCCGGAAGATCTTCTTGACAAACTGTGTCCGGGAAAATATTTTTCAAAGTTGGACCTAGCAGATGCGTACTTGCAAATACCGGTGGACGAAGAATCCCAGCGCGTATTGGTGGTTAACACGCATCTTGGATTGTACAGATTCAAAAGACTGCCATTCGGGTGTGCATCTGCCCCTGCATTGTTTCAGCAATATTTACAAACTATTTGTGCGTCGGTCCCTACTGCAGCAAACTATCTGGACGATATAGTGATCTCCGGAAAGACAGAAGCAGAACATTTACAAAATCTCCGAACATTATTTCAGGTCTTGCGACAGAATGGTCTTCGCTTGAGGAAGGACAAATGTGTGTTTTTTGCTCGTGACTTGCCATATCTGGGACATGTCATTAATGCCCAAGGCATACATCCGAGTCCGAAGCACCTCCGTGCCATACAGGACTTGCCTTCACCGCAAACTTTGAAGCAGCTACAGAGTGTGTTGGGAAAAATAAATTACTACCATAACTTTATTCCGCATGCCTCTTCCATTTCAGCTCCGCTTCATCGCTTACGCCGTAAAGGTGTTCCGTTCGTCTGGTCGACGGAATGCGAACGCGCCTTTCACCAATTGAAATCGGCGTTGCTTTCAAATACTTGCCTTACGCCATTCGATCCCCAGAAACCCCTTTTGTTGATGGTAGATGCATCGGATTTCGGGATCGGTGCTGTGCTTGCGCACAAAGATGGTTCGCATGATCGCCCTACAGCCTTTGCGTCCAAATTGCTCTCGTCAGCGCAAAGAAATTATTCCCAGATAGAGAAGGAAGCTTTGGCTCTCGTGTTTGGTGTTACAAAGTTTCACGATTTCTTGTATGGTCGTCACTTTACCATCATCACAGACCACAAACCTTTGACATCGCTGTTTCATCCGAACAAGCCTGTACCTCCACGTACAGCGCAGAAATTCATTCGCTGGTCTATTTTCCTCTCGCAGTACCGCTACGATATCCTGTATCGGTCCACTGCTCAGCACGGAAACGCCGATGCGTTGTCCCGTTTGCCTGTTGCTGAGGATAAAGCATTCGATTCTTCCGAACTTGCTTGCATGTTCATTGATGCGGAAACTGATGACGTGGTCGAATCGTTTCCGATTGATTTTCGTCGTGTAGCTACAGCCACAGCTGCTGACCCTGTCCTTGCTACCGTTTTGCGTTTTGTTGCTACGCAATGGCCCTTGTCGAAGTCACGGATCGAGGATCCGTTGGTTCGCCGATTTTTTGCTCACAAGGAGAGACTTTTTGTACGACGTGGTGTTTTGTTGTTGCGTTCTGATAATGATCAGTCTAGGGTCGTGGTCCCACATTCATTACAGTCCTCTGTCTTAAAGCTTCTCCACCAAGGACATTGGGGTATAGTGCACACGAAACAACTTGCTCGTCAGCACTGTACTTGGTTCGGAATCGATGCTGCGATTACGAATATGTGCTCTTCTTGCATGGCGTGTGTGTTTTGTTGTTGCGTTCTGATAATGATCAGTCTAGGGTCGTGGTCCCACATTCGTTACAGTCCTCTGTCTTAAAGCTTCTCCACCAAGAACATTGGGGTATAGTGCGTACGAAACAACTTGTTCGTCAGCACTGTACTTGGTTCGGAATCGATGCTGCGATTACGAATATGTGCTCTTCTTGCATGGCGTGTGCTGAACAACAATCCGCACCGCCGCGGAAATTCTTTGCATGGCCGAAAGCCACTTCCCCTTGGCAACGCTTACACATCGATTTTGCTGGTCCATTCTGGAATGCTCGATGGTTGGTTGTTGTCGATTCCTTCAGTAATTTTCCTTTTGTTGTCCGGATGTCTTCCACGACGTCTTCTGCCACCATCCGAGCGTTGTCTGCTATCTTTTGCATTGAAGGTCTTCCACAGACTATTGTTTCCGACAATGGCCCACAATTCATGTCCGCAGAATTTCAGTCATTCTGCAAGACCAATGGTATTCAACATCTGACATCCGCGCCGTTTTCGCCTCAGTCAAACAGTGCCGCTGAACGATTGGTCTGGACTTTTAAGTCACAGATGTTGAAGTTGAAAGAGTCGCATTCTCGGGAGGACGCGTTGTTGCTCTTTTTGTCTTCGTATCGCTCTCAGCCCCGCGATGGTCGCTCGCCGGCTGAGTTGCTTCACGGTCGTCCTCATCGAACCTTGATGTCTTTGCTGCATCCGCCGCATCAGGTTCCTGTGCAGCGGCAGACTCCTGCTTTTGCTCCAGGCGACGTGGTATTCTATCGCAACTATCGCGGTTCACGGCGTTGGCTCGCAGGGCGCATCCTTCGCTGCCTCGGCCGCGCTATGTATCTGGTTTTGGGGGCCTCTGGTGAGGTGCGTCGGCATCTCAATCAGCTGCGCCTCAGTCGTCGCCTGGATTCTGCCACTCCCCGTCTGCTTTCAGCGACGGAGCCGTCCGGTCAGCGCCCTGGGGACCCATCTACTGGCTCGCCTCATCCCCAGGTGTTACCGACGATGCCTTCCATTTTGCCCCATGGCATCGCGCTGCCGCCGCCGCCGGCGCAGCCCGCAGAGGACGCTTCGCTGCAGCCGCCATCCGCCTCCCTGGGTCACGCGCCACCGATCGCTTCCCGTGACCAGCTGTCCTTCACTCCGGACCACATGGCGTCATCGCGCGTCGGATACCCCGACGCAATGGAGGTCGACCCTTCGGCCCCTCCTGTCTCTTTACGGGCGCATACGCCGCATGTTGACGTGCACCCTGGAGTAGGTTTCCAGGCGTTTCCTAGCTCCCCTCGGACCGAATGGCCGGGTGCGGGTGGCACAGCCTCGCCTGTTGTTAGGCTCCCCACCTCATCGCATACGTCAACATGGGGCTCTCCCCACGGCGGTCGGAAGCCTTATCACACGACCGTTCGGCGATTTGCGGGGGAGGAATGTGGTGTCACCGCCAGACACCACACTTGATAGGTGGTAGCTTTAAATTGGCCGCGGTCCATTAGTACATGTCGGACCCGTGTGTCGCCACTGTCAGTACTTGCCGACCTAGTGCCACCACATGGCAGGTCTAGAAAGGCGTACTAGCACTCGCCCCAGTTGTACGACGACTTTGCTAGCGACTACACTGCCGAAGCCTTTCTCTCAGTTGCCGAGAGACAGTTAGAATAGCCTTCAGCTAAGTCCATGACTATGACCTAGCAAGGCGCCATTAACCGTATCTGAAGATAGTCTAATTTGTATAGTCAAGAGCGATGTACCACAAGGATGCAATAAAGTTAAGTATCCGAGGAACTGCATATTTTTCTCTATAGCATTCATCAAGTATCCTGTTCCAGAACTCACGCCAGCCGGCGTGTGTGTACGCGTGCCTTTCGGCTACCTCCGAGTGGCGTGGCTGTCTTGCTATGCCACAACACAAAGATCTGTATTGCACCATTTAAACCAAAAAAATACCCACTAGTTCAACAAACTGACATTAATAGTCATGCACTAAATGAAATACTATATGCAAAATTCCTTAATGTTGAACAACAAGCTAAAACTAAGTCAGCACAGAGATCAAGTGCAAATCTGGAAGTTCACTGGCATGTTTTGTATTTATAAGTGTACTGATATGAAAACCACAATGCTAGCTTCTTTTGCATACTTGCACTCCCCTATTCTACAATGGAATTATCTCTTGGAGCAATGCACCAAAAGCAAAGAAAGTATTTATTCAGTAAATGTAGGCAATAAGGCTTTAAAGAAGAGGAATTTTCAAAGATCTATGAATTAATACTCTCATTTCACAGTGCATATACTCTTTAAGGATGTGTAATGTTAGTTTACACAAAAACTGGTTCCATGTAGACTGTCTCCTTGATTCAGTCAGAGTGTGGTTGTATAATCATGTATCAAGGTTTTCAGCAAGCTCTCATTGAACATACATGAGGAACTGGGAACCCTTATGAATTCAAAAGAAAATTAAAAGCATACCTTGTTAGCTAACCCAAAAAATTATCTAGCTATCTAGATCCAAGGATTTAAGATGCCAGATAGTCAGATGACAAGTAACAACACTCACTATAAATAGGATGCATGCATGTAAATGTCTGCAGTACAAGTACAGTTGTGTAGATGTTAGATTGACTGTAGGAGACATATAGCAGCAGTAGCTTCTTTCATAGCAGTAGCTTTCCTGTTCATTTTCTAATATTAAATTTCTCCTAAATGTGAAAAATAGTGCCTGACAGTTTAAGGATAGTTAATTATTATGGAAACTTAACAGCTGCTTCTCTTTATCAGTTTAAAGCCTGAAAGTGCTAAATCCCTGAGCTTGTCCTTCACATTAATACCTATGAACAAAAAGACAAAAATCTTACTGCTGTGAAGTGTTCTTCATACAAGGCTCAATCTTACAAGTATTGTCCGTGCTATGCTGACTGGGCAACAAAAACTACAGACATAAAAGTAAGTGCTCTAGACCACAAAGTTATTATTACTCATGGTGAAACTATATTTATCACAGTGTTTATAATTACTTGATATTTAAAAGCCTTACTTGAAGCTGATATTCAATAACAGGAAGTTCTTGGTTTGGTGTTGGACCAAACTGTTTCCGAACAGCTGAGTAACGAACTGCAATGGTTACAGCCTTTGACAGCAATGCAGCCGATAAATTAGCAGAAGTCACCAAATAGTGAAGTGCCAGTTGAGTTTGGACATCTGTAAGTACAAACGTTGGCTAGAAGGATGAGGATTTTAAAACATAATGATGAGGATTTTAAAACATAATATTATGAATCAAGCTAAATAACTTCCATATAGTTGAGTCAGCATAAGTTTATCCCTGACAGTTGCAGTGAATTCGGCATGGTAGCTTCATGTGCCTACTTCGACCAATAATATAATGCAGTTTTGTTAACATCTCTATGGCAACACCTTGTGTTGTCACAGCTGTTTAGATGGCTATTGTTTTTGCCTACATCTTTGCCTACACTTTGAAACTGAAAACTTGCATCAGTGTTGCAAGCTGTTGGGGGATCTTCCAATACCATCTCAACTACATAACAGTTAAATATTCATCATAGTTACACTAAGAAACAATAGCTTCTACCTTTTTCTCAGTTTTGTAATAAGTCAGAGATAGATTGTTTGTTAGAAGCCATACTTGGTAGAAGCATACATGGAGCAAAAACAAAGCTGAGGTCTTACATTTTCGAAAAAGTTATGATAATTATTGATTTGTTGCACAAATATTAAAAAAAGTTAATGCCACTGAGACATTACCTCACCTATGGCAAGGTAGGAGGGGATTTAAATAAACAATCATCAATGTTCTACTTTCAAGGCATTGCTTACAAATAAATCTGGCATGAAAACATAAGTGTGATTGTTTTACACTGAATGGCTCATGGGCCATCTACAGAAAAAATTACCAATCACCTAGACTCCTAAATTCCTCATCCAGTTCAAATTCACTGACGATTTCTTATTAAGTGGACCAATGGTGAGGCCATCCTTATTCTCATTTTCCAAGAATCTCATTATTGCTCCCATTCATATCACATGGTCCTCCTGAACTTAGTAAGCAAGTGTGCTTAGTCTCAACATCCACCTCACTGATGGCTATGTAAAAAAAAAATCTCTGTTCACTCTATGACTATTCACTGACTACTTCTGCAACCAGACATACACCGGTGACTGGCAGGTCTCCAGGCTTTGTCATCCAGCTTACAAGCTGGCAGGCCAGTACCAGCTGGTGTATGCACCACAAGTATGTAAACTTTCCAGACAAGCACCAAAATGCCAACACAGTACACTTCAACAACGATGGCACTGCAATCAAATCATGTATTACAAGCAGAAATCCATTTGCCTGTCTATCAAACCACCACCAAATGTCTAGCAGGCAGCATTCACTTATGCTCTGTCCCACCCAGCAGTCAATCCTTCAGAACACAGGCATTCTGTCAGCATCTACTCTGAGCACTGTGCTGATCAAGTCCAGTACCCCATTAGTTGGAGCTCATGCTCATCCTTTAAAAATAGTCTTCACTCGGTGTATGCTCTGGGGTTTACACCTTCCTATGTTAGTTGTCCCACACTGAACCAGACACTAACCAGGACTCCTGCATTTCAAAAGAGTTACTCACCAAGTGTTATTTCTTCTTGCAACACAGTCAAGAACTCTGCAGTTACTTACCAATTGTTCTCTCTTCCCGTAACTGACAACAGAACTCTGAAGTGTTCATTATGTTGTAACCAAGAAAATCTGTTCTTAGTCTACTTGAGAGATGATATGTCTTTATGCTCCACGTAGTGATCCCAAAAGAATGTTTGCCCTCCATGAAGGTCCACTTGCTGATTAGGAGTGGGGTTGTGTCACTGCTGTTGTGATTACTGGGTACATGGTTATTTGTAATAGAATTGTAGATGCTACACACTCTGTAACTCATTCACCATCAGAATGTCCCTCCCCCTCAGTCTGGCCACTCATGGACAATACACTTGCAGTAACATTTAGTCTTTCTTTCAGTACACTGAAGATCTTACAGAACCCTATGTAGACTAAAATTACCCTCTGCACTTTCTCCAATAACAGGTCTCTCTTTGCTTTACCCCATATACAGTCAACACCCTTCACATATCTACACATTCACAAGAAAGAAGCACCCTGAATATCCTCTCCACACTGGTCAAAATTGAATTTTGCTGCACAGCCAACCTGCACAGGATATTCTTATCTGTCCTATGCCACTTCTGTCCCAACTCTCTGTCCTCACAGATCATAGCCCACAGAATATGCACAAGCAACATCTATCTTTACAAGAATGTGAATTTAGAAGATGCAAAGGGTTAGCTGCTTTCCACTCCTTATTGACCTCTCTCTGTACACAACAAACTATGACACTGTGGATTACAGCTGCTATTATGTATGTATGCAACAGTGTGCATGTCAGTTTCATCAATGATCCAGAGACATCCGGAGGATAAGTTGATTACTTTAAAGGATTAAAAACCCTTCAGTTTTCTAGTGTATTCTATTCAATTAATAAACAGTTTTCAGGTGAACAATGTTCAGACATCCTTACAATTCTCCTCAGCTTTGTTTGTTATTAGCATTTACTAAGTTTCAACATTTAAAAAGTGCTAGCAACAGAAACTGCATGGCAATAATACAGCATGAAACCAAAGACTTATTTAAAAAAAAAAACACCACACACACACACACACACACACACACACACACACACACACACACACACACAGCAAGATAGCTATTATATTGTCTCATGGGAATCTGCAGTATTGAGTTCTTCAAATTATTATTTTTTTATCCCTATTTGTCATTGGACAAATATTTATTATTTTTAATAAATTGATGCTTTTGGTATTTAATTTTTCATTTCACAAAGAAATCATTTCTAGGCTGTTCACATCTTACGACAGTGACAGTTAGATGCTATACAAATATTTAACACAGTAAACTGTATTTAAATAACAATTACCATCAAAGGTCATGGCATTTGCTGTCCTTGTATACCTGCCAGAAGGTGACACATCCGCAAGGCTATTAAGCAAATTTTCTTGTGGTATACGGTATTTGTTGAACATCAGAAACCCAGTGTCAACTCCATTTTGCCCAGTCTTCTCACCCACATTACCAACAATAAT
Source organism: Schistocerca cancellata (assembly GCF_023864275.1). Taxonomy (NCBI): domain Eukaryota; kingdom Metazoa; phylum Arthropoda; class Insecta; order Orthoptera; family Acrididae; genus Schistocerca; species Schistocerca cancellata. The sequence goes on from NC_064626.1 coordinate 252,310,987, forward strand.
TCCTGAGTATGACATAAGAGTCATAGGATCCCTAATTGGTACCAAGAAGTAGTGCACACCATGACTCACACTATCTCCAGTGATAAGATTTGCAGAAACCACAGCATGTGTACCACTAATTCCTGCAATAAAAACAAAAATTAAAGTCAATGAAAACTCCATTGTGTGCTTATGAAACAGTAAACATTATTTGAAATACAAAAAAAAGTGCAGTTTAGAACTAACACACACACACACACACACACACACACACACACACACACACCACTTCCAAAGGTCTCCAGGTACCATACTGAACAAGCTATGAGTTGTGTTAAGCTATGCAATCAAAGGTGCATACATCAAGGCACAATGACTCATCATCATCATATTTATATATTTATTTTTATTTTTCCTGCCATAATGAATCAACAGAAGAATTTACTGAGTTTGAATAGGGCATGATTTTAGGGACTCCAAAAGTTCAGACTTCCCATCAGAGAGATTTTACAGGAGTTATAATCACCCAAATTCACTGTTATCAATAACATTATCAGAAGGGAACATTAAAAAAGCATCAGAGTCAATCATCATTCAGCACTTTGGCAGTGCCACTGAAACTGATCAACATTGACCTCTAAAATATATTGTAGAAATGAATCATCATACATCCTTGCCAACTGCTGCAGATGACTCCCATTTTAGCTGAGGTTGAGAAATCAGTGGCAAACTGATCCTTCAAGGGGTTGTAAAACTCATTCTTTATGGTTGTGCTGCTTCTGAGAAGCCACTGACCATAAGAACAATTACACATTACTCAGAGTTATGCTAACAGTGTCATCACTGGTCTGTGGGCACTGGAAAAGTAGTTTATATAGTGATAATCACATTTTATGACATGCTCAGAAGGGAATGATGGACATGCATGAACCTGGCAGATACCTGGAAAATAGTATTCATCTACATGTGTTGTGGCAACAGGAGATGGTGTGATGGTGTGTGGCTGTTTCCATCAATTGGTGAGATTGCAATGTTCTTATTATCTATTTTCTCTATGTACAGTTTCTTAATCATATCAAACATCAGCAAAGATCAGTAAATAAAGTGCTATTTTCCACTGTCATGTGGTACTGTATGCTTAGTTATCACATGATAAGATATTCAGTTTTTTTCATAGAAAAAAATACAATGTAATCAGTTATGTTAAAATGTAAATATTTGTGTGAAATTGTGCCAAAATTAGTATTATCATTAAGTCACCACTTTCGTAAGTTTCCTTCAGTGTTTGCCTTGACTGGTCAAACAGCATAAATGTTAATTTCTCTTTACTGCCAGCGAACATCCCATTTTTCCCCAGTTGCTATCCAACCTCACAATTCCCTCCTATGCACTTCTCACTCTTATTTGCCAATTTTCATACACTGCCTGGCAGAAAATGTGAAGTACCTACAAGAAGGAAAGGAAACAAAATAGAACTTCCTGGGTTGAGGGAGCATGTAATTACAAAATCAAGTCAAATTTACAAAGTAAATGACAGTGTGAGCCCACTTATCAGTGTGACATTGCAAACACGCTGGCATAGATGCCTGTAGTGATTCTGGTTGTCAGGGTGTGATAAAGTCGTCATTTTGTCTTCTGAGGTAAGGTGGCCTGCAACTGTTGTAACAGGTCCTTCATGATATTCTGGATACTGCCACTGGTATGGAGCTGATGTCTGAACTGGTCTCACATATGTTTTACAGGGACAGATTTGTAAATATTGCTCGCCATGGGAGTAGTCCAACATGATGCAGATAGTTCATAGACAAACATGCTATGTTGAAAAACAGCACCACAATATTGTCACATGAGAGATAGCACATGAGGATGCAGGATGCCCCTGACATACTGTTGTGCTGTCAGATTTGCTCAGTGACTACCAGCAATGACCTGAAGTTATAACTGATGGCTCCCCACACAATGACGCCAGGAGTAACACTGCTGTGAGTCTCCAATACATTGGAATTTTTGCCACACTCACTCATAACGATGATCATCCAGGATAGTGCAGAACCATGATTCATTACTGACACCATTCATCAGCAGCGCATGCTTCCCAGTCATTGCACCATTCCAAATGCAGCCATTATGTTGTGTTAATATCAGACTGCACCTGGGACAGTATTTAACTTGTCTGTCTGTTGCTAGTCTCTGGCGATTGGTGTGGGATGACACAGAATGTTGCAGGGAATCTATTGTTTTTAGATGGCAGGTGCAGATGTGAAGGAGTTATGATGTGCTCAGTGTACAAATTGGCAATCCTCCCTTGTGGCGGTTAGACATGGTTGATACAAACCTTGACAACAAGTATGCATTCCCTCGTATTCTGATGCAGGCCAATGTTGAGACGCTGTCACATACAAATGCCCCAAAAAACTGGATACTTACACACTTCAACCAGCTATTGAAATGGAGACCCACAATGAGGGCCTCTCCAAACTCTTAGGTTGATGTGTGATGAAGCAAGCTGGGATCTTTTTACTCCCTCTCCTGTTTTGCCATCTGCCTCCTTAAATTCATTTTATTTTCATTTTTGCCTAATTACCATTAACATATGTCAGCATTTTCATAAAAGAGAAATGTTGGCACTCAGTTTTAAAGAATATAGCACCAGGTTTAATTATGGGCTTAGTTTTGTGTATGTGATTAACTGCTAATTTATTTTGGCTATTCCTAGTTAATATATTTTGTTGTAGGTTAAAATATATACGTGTACAAAGTTACATAGATACCTGACCACATCTTGTGGATGCTTCACATCTTTTGTCAGGCAGTGTATTTTTTTTAAAATCTGCATTTTATGATTTCTTTCAAGTTGAAACCATTTTTGTGCAATGTCTGTTGTCTGAACCTCACTTCTCAGTTTACAGTAACTTCTAATCCTTTCCAAGACCTTATGCCTCTATCCCATATTTACATGTGAGCCATATGGGCCTGGGGCAAGGATGGAAAATTTTTGATCAAAAACATTTAAGTGGGGAAAAAATAAACAAAAAATAGGCATTGATAGTTGCAGGAATTCTTATTAGTGGGAGGAAAATCATAGGTAGACGATAGACCAAAGGAGATGTGCACATAATTCAACTGGCAGCACTGCCTTTGTGATATTTTTACGTGGCTAGGCATGGACATATCAGATGTACAAACAGAAGCTTTGATGTAGCGGTATCAGTGTAGTGCTTTTATTCTTTGTTTGTTTGTTTGTGTGTGTGTGTGTGTGTGTGTGTGTGTGTGTGTGTGTGTGTGTGTGTGTGCATATTCCCCCTGTTTTATTAATATGGTGAAGTTCTGATACAAAGTAAACATCAATATGGATAGTAGGAAAAGTCTCAGTGGTGCAAGCTATGGAAAATTAGTTGAACAAAAGAGGAGGAGGGAAGATCAAACACATGGTTGTACATGGTTTTCATTAACAAAGGACTAGATCCTACAGCTTTAAACTCTTCCTCTTCTGAGGCCCTGAAACCTAAAAATCATTCACAGTGCAGCAGCAGTTATGGTGAAAGCTTGATGTTAGTGAATCTGAAATTGATAAACAACATACGAACAACTGCACAGCAAGTGAACCAGAGATTGGCCTAGGGAAAGTTTGCTCAGACTTTACAGTAGATGAAATCACTTCTTTTGGGAAATCAGTGAAAAAACACAAGGCTACATAGTACAAAATGGAATTAATCAGAATGGAAACTGTGATTTTGTAAAGTCAGAGTGAGCATATCTTTTATTTGAAAGGAAATTGTGGAATGGAGACATCATACAACACAATTACTTGATTTACTCTTCCTGTCAGGGGTAATTTTATTGCCCTCATGTAAACGGTTTGGGGATTCATCCCAGTTTGGCACAAGTGGCTTTAGAGTTTGGAAACACACTAAAGTAGTAAAACATTGGAGAAACATACAACAGAGGGTAGTGGCTATAGTGAAAAAACTTTGTTCAAGAGGACTGCCATTTCATGGAGATTAAGAACAGTTTGATACCTTAACAAATGGTAATTTTATATGTTTACAGCTGATAGGTGAATTTGATCGATTCTTAGCTGGCATATATAAAATTATTATGAGGAAGACTGTTGCAGAAGAGATAGTTGATGCAAATATTACTGTGTAATTGTGAATTCTATGCCTGATGTATCACACTGATCAGTTAAGTTTCACTATACAATATGTGAATAAAGATGGCATACCACAGGAGCAGTTTGTAAAGTTTTTTGAGAAATGCTGGGCATATCAAGAAAGAATGGACAAATACAGTATTTAAGTTTCCCGACTCCCAAGGATTAGACACAAGCAATTTCTATGGCCAAAGTGGTGACAGTGCTGCAGATATGGTGGGAATCTACTTTGGCCTGCAAGCCCAAATCAAGTCATTCAATCCCTTGGCATTTTTAATTCCTTGCTCCAATTATTCCCCAAATTTGGTATGATCACATGGAGGCACACACAGTGAAATGTGTACTACATTTTTTGACCTGCTACAAACTATTTAAAAAAATTTTTACAGCATCTATAGTCAGTTATTGAAGATGGAAACTCGAGTTTAAAGTCTCGCTGCATTACACGGTGGTTAGCTCGAAAAGATGGTTGCAAAAGCATAAATGCTAATTGGGATGCAGTCAATAAAGCTCTCAAGTGAACTTCCGAAGAGAAAAGTGAAAAAACTGTGATTACATCAGAAGCAACAAAAATATTGCAAAAGCTGAACTCCAAATATATTGCATTTATGGCTACAATGTGGAGGAGTATTTTGGAAAGTTTCAATGCAGTGAGTACAATGCTACGGTCAAAAGCAGTTGACATATCTGGAGTAGTGAAACTTTACACTTCACTTCTAACTTTCACAGACGAAATGTCTTTTGAAGTGTACAAAGAGTTGTGGGAAAGAAAATGGGATATTACAAAAAAAACAAACTTGTTCAAGTCAATGAAACTAAAGAAAACCATGATGCAATGCAAGAAGTTCTTTCAAGACTCCGACTCTGAGTCGGAAAATGAAACTTTGGTTTGAAAATCTGATAGTGACATACTGAAGACCAATTAATTAATTATATTAGAAAATTATCCACAGAGCTCAATAAGCATCTTGGTGCCAACAGAAAGTTTTCTGAAAAGTTCTCATTCTTATCCAGTTTGATGAAAATGGTGGCCCCGGTGAAGTGTAAAATGCTGGAAAACAGTGGCAAGAAAAAGCCACTGAACTACTAACATTCTTTGTTGCTATATTAATCGTTTTTGAGTTACCCTTTGTGTCTGTGTGTGTGTGTGTGTGTGTGTGTGTGTGTGGTTATACTAGTATATGTCTGTCATATCCAATCTTAATTTTGGACATGCTGCAACCAATCATTTTACTCCGAACTCAAGGTTAGGACCGTAATTCTGTACAATATTTTCTTTTTTCAAAGATTTCTTCTTTAAATAGTATATATCTATTTTAAATTCCCTCTATACAATTTCGCTGCCCCCCCCCCTTTTTATTTTAATTGCCTAAGTTAGTTGTTTCAGGGTGGGGGCAAAAAAACGATTATTGAGCTCATAGGCATTAACTTTACCTAAATAGAGGGTTGCCTCAGTTGTCTAGGAGTATAACAAAGGATCTGCCTAAAAGCTTCTGAAACTAACAATTAAATAGCTTTCTGTTTATCTGTTTGTGTGTAATTTCTGCACCAATAGCTCCTAGTTCAGCAGTAAAGAAACATTTCTTGTTGCTACACATCAAAACAGGTGCCTTTTAAATTAGTAAAAAAAAGACTAGGCATGTCTAAACTTCACTTCTAATTGCAAGAGGATTACTGGCTCTCCAAATGTCACATACCGAGTCTTGGCTGCCAACATTTTGCAGATTCAAAATCAGGAGACTGAAGCTCAAATTCTTGTGATGTTTGGTCATAAGTTGCCGTTGTCCTGCAAGAACCGCAGATCTCTTCAGTTGCCACACATCCAGAAATCTGTACAGAAAAATGTTTGGACAGTTATAATTATAGGCTTGATAATGGCAAATGTCTGATGAAGGTAGTTCAAAGTTTGTGTGACAGAGAAAGGGGGGGGGGGGGGGCAGAGAGAGAGAGAGAGAGAGAGAGAGAGAGAGAGAGAGAGAGAGAGAGAGAGAGAGGGTGGGGGTGACTTATAAAAACAAAGAAAACAAGACTGCCCATGTCACTAAGAAATTATTTGTCATGGCATAAAAGTGTTCAACTCTTTTAGGACATTAAACTGAAGCAGCATGCTTACAGCATATTTTAAGTTTCAACTTTATGTTATTCCTGGATGGAAATAAAAATCTGTTCACAAAAAATAACTTGCGTGAAGTTGTTTTATTCACACATTATGTCCCACAAATAGTAGTCACACATTATGTCCCACAAATAGTAGATGTAGGTGGACAGATGGATTTCAGGTTCCTAGATTTCTGAAGAAATAGTGTAAGGCACTACGGTTAGTAACTGTAAACCTCATACCATTGAGTCTAATCCATTTGTACAAGAAGCAGTTCACTATGTTTTTTGTTTCAAATACATAACTGTTGGTGATTTGATTGGTGGAGACTAGCTGTGAATGTATAACTAATGACTCCTTACTGAATGCTTCAGGGACAGTGACTTGTGTTGTCCAGTGTTTCTATTTGAAGACTAGCATAGGGAATTTCACTGAGTTATTCACAAAACATTACAAAACAGCTTCATAACATATTTGATAATAACAAAAAAGGCAGAAACTGAAGGCAATACCTGTCTCCATTTAGAAATTGTATTTCGTTTAACTATTATCTGCATATAAAAGTGGCATTAATATTGGGATATTATTTTAATGAGTGGATTTTTTTACGTGCACAAATTTATCTTGAGTCTTCTAATACAGTTCACAAAGATTGTTCCGAAACAAATACTTATACTTTGAATACTCTATCAGCTAACATATACTTTCCATTAATAAAATACTTTTTAGTTACAGTATGCTAATACTGGATTTTTAAAGGTTTTACATACTAAAATTTGTACTGTCTTGCGTTCCGCAAGAGAACAACATTTTTGATCAGTATTATTACCTAAACTATAAAATTTTGAAAGAAGGTAAAGTGATGGTTAGATTTAAGTAAAACAGGGATTTAAAATAAGGTATATAAATCCTGAATTAGGTACTTATTAGCAGTTTGAAAGTTTGTGTGCACTGTTCCTTAAATGTTGAATATTTCCTTTAGCAAGATGACTAAGTTACAGTTTAAATAATAAATAAATAAATGTGTGACTAGGGCCTTCCATTGGGTAGACCGTTCGCCAGATGCAAGTCTTTTGATCTGACACCACTTTGGTGATGGGGATGAAATGATTTTGATTAGGACAACACAACACCCAGTCCCTGAGCAGAGAAAATCTAGCTGGGAATCGAACCCGGGCCCTTAGGATTGACATTCTGTCGCACTGACCACTCAGCTACCTGGGGCGGATGACAGTTTAAATAATAAGGAATAGAAAAACACATCTCATTAAAGAATTCTGACATTTCATGTAAATACAGCTCACACATTAGGTACGAAAAAGAAAGAAAAAATAATATTTGTTATCACAAATACAACAGAGCAAGTGAAGCTATTCCTCATTGATGCGTTTCAATATGGTAGGCATTGTACCACATTGCTAATTAATAATGAAGATATAATCATAGAAAGTACCCTGACAGTTAATATGATGGGCTCAAAGATTTTTTTACTATGTTCTGAAATGTAATGAACACAATGAGTAATAAACTATTTGATACTATCTGCATTTTTCAAATTTAATGCATTGCCTTTCTGGGAATACGCCATGTGCTGGTTGGTAGAGAGTTAACATATTCGAATGCATATATGAAGTTATTTACTTTTAAGCAGTTGAGCCATGATCTTGCTCTTTCGGCTGTTAAGCCTGTGTAGTATAATAATTAAGTTGCATGAACATTGTCTTGGCACTGAAGCAACAACAACTTTATTCACTGGTTGAAAATAGACAATATTGTAAGGCTCTCTCAGTGCAGTGAATGTGAATAGATGTCCTTGTGAGAAATGCTCTCTTTGTGTGTGACTAGAATGATTGATAATTCTCTGCGTGTGGAGCGGACATAAAACATAAAATTATCAACAGGCCTAGGAATAAACAGAAACATAGAGAATATAACAGAAACACAATGTCCCTGGCAGCTGGTGGGAAAACTATTTTTCACAAGGAGAAGTTTTTAAACACATGCATCACAACACACACACACACACACCATGCAGCACTGATAGCTGCAGTTGCTACAACAGCCTCCTTGGCAGAAGCAGAGTGCCATCCAGGTAACACACCAGGAAATGGACATGTTGATCAGACGTCATGCTGTGCTGGTCCCTTGGTGATGATGTTGTGGCTGTTGCTGGTGTAGGAGCTGCTGTTTCTAGAGTGTGCTGGGTGAGGCTGTGTCCATGAAATATCAGCAGGGGAGAGCCCTGTTTCACTCAGTCAGTAGAGAATGTGGCATATGTCCTGTTGACTGACATGTCTAGTGTACAGTTTCCTCTCGAGGACTTGCTGCAGCCCAGGTGGCTGAAGGGCTGGTTTGAAGCCATCGGTATGCAGCATTGCATGTGAATATGGTACTCAGATTGCTATGGAAGAATGTGAAAGCTGTTCCATGTCTGGACAGTTGCAGAGGTCAGATCTTGACATGCGATCTCTCAGACATCTGACAAAGATGTCTGGATCAGGCGAAGTGGTCACATCTATGAATTTGCTAGGTAGTTGCACTGTCTCTCCACGTACCATTTCTAAGGAGGAGGCATCTACATTGATTTTGCAGGTGTTTTGCAATCCAAGCAAAACCATTAGAAGAGTATCTGTCCTCCTGGTTCTGTCGCACTTCAGTGCTGCTTTGAGCGACTGGTGCCAACACTCAGTTATCCAACTAATGACCAGATGGGAGCTTATTGTTATATGATGACTTGTACTGCAGTATGTTGGGAGCTTGGCAAATAGATCCAACTATATCTGTTTTCTCTACGATGTGGACTAGGCAACCAAATCCTGATGCTCAGCTGAGCACAAAGGAGTATGTCAATGTATCTGCCAAGATACTGTGTTGTGAAATGGTTGATCATAATTAGCAGATAGCATTAACTGTTTGAAGGAGGCAACAGTACCTCACAGTTTATGCATGAAGCAAATGGTAGTGTCTGGGAAGTCACCAACTGGTGCATGTAGGTGACAACAGACCTTGCTGCACTGGCTCTGGATGCAGTACCTTGGCCACACATGGCAATTTTTCGTAATTCCTCTCAACACAAAATGATCCAAGATCAGGCACATTGTTAGTTGTGCACCAGGGTGGCACAGGTTGTGGAAGGACTCAAACACACTTCTTCCAAAATAGCATGGTAGATAAGTATGAGGTACTGCCTTGGCCATGTTGCAATTATAGCTTGGCATTGGTTCCCGGAACATTAATTAATCATAGGTGCAACAAAGACGTCACTTTCTGCAACAGATCTTGTAGTTCTCAGCCCCTAAATTGCACTTCAGTGAGCTCAACATATATTTTTTTTATAATGGAACTGCTGCACAGGAGAGGCAGTTTACAACTACATTCTCAATTCCATATTTATGTCGAATACCTGCTGAGCTGTGCAATGTGCTATCAACTGGTTATGTTGTCTGAGTGAACAATTGATGATGTTCTGCCAGAAGGTGTACATTAACAGCTTGTGCTCCATACAGTTGCTAAATTCTCGGTGTTCCACTCAAGGACAGACTCACCTTGTATATCACTAGTAACTTGTGGTCATACAGACTCTATTTTTGTTGTAACGTCGAACAGTATGCATGAGAGAAATGGCCAGAGGTTGCCACATACTATTGTTTCATTATTGCAACACTGTGCCCTCTGCGTCTGGCTTGCATCCACTACCAACACTAATGTTGTGTTCAGTTCCAGGTGAGCTAGTAACACAGCATTTGCTTGATCTTATTCAATGTGGCCTTCATGCAGTTTGTCCATGAAATTGCTGTGTTTCCTTTACATTTAGGACCTGAAAGCACAGCATACAAGGATTCTTATATTTCCACCATATATGACAGGTGGCAGTGGTGAAAACTGAAGATTCTGAGAAAACACCATAATTCTTTGACTTTGGTCAGCCAAGAAATCTGGAGGATGGCTTCCACTTTGTGATGTAGCAGTAAAGAGCCTGATGGAGAGATGCGTTTTTCAAGGAAGTCCACTTGTGGTCAACAGAAGACAAATCTTGCTGTGTTTAGTACCGCACTGCATTCGTCTAGCCATCTGAATACCCCTACAAGGTTTTGCAGATGCTGTTCCGACAAGACTGAGAATACCAGTATGTCATCTAAGTAAGCAAAAGAGGAAAGGTCTTGCAACACAGAACTGATGAACCTCTGCCAAGTTCTGGAGCATTCCAGAAGCCAAACATTATGACCTTGCCCTCAAATAGGCCAAACAGGGTTATTATGGCTATCTTTGGGATGTCTTCTTCAGTGACTGTAGCCCATGGTGTAGTTGACTAGTCATGCCTTTGTTATGTCAGGTGGCAGGTTGTAGTATAAGAGGAAGTCTTTCATATAATCGGCCACAATGTCTGCAATTACAGCATTGACCAAAAACAAATCAAACCGCTGCATGCCATATGTTGCTATGAAGGAATTGTTGGTGGCAGTCAGGTAGACTATTGTTGACAGGCTATAGTGGTATATCATGGCTCATGGGTAGCCGCACAGATTGAAACCTATGTCCACTAAATATTTCCAAACTGTTCATTGGTCGCTCATGAATAGGCACTGTGACATAGAACGTCAGTCACAAGAGGCACCTATGTCTGCCACTGCAGGCCGCAGTGGCCGAGCGGTTCTAGGTGCTTAAGTCTGGAACCATGCGACCACTACGGTTGCAGGTTTGAATCCTGCCTTGGGCATGGATGTGTGTGATGTCCTTAGGTTAGTTAGGTTTAAGTAGTTCTAAGCTCTAGGGAACTGATGACCACAGATGTTAAGTCCAATAGTGCTCGGAGCCATTTGAGCCATGTCTGACTGCCACCAGTATTTGGGTATGTGTGGAGAACAGAACACTGACACACCTGTTTCCCAAATCTGCTGTGATACCAACAGATCCCCTGTTGTTGTTCTGCTTCGGAAACTTGGTCAGCCACAATCACTACTAGCATCACAGCAATGCAATAATTGACTGAATTGCTGGGTCAATAAGTCCACTTTAACTGACAGTGCATCATACATGGCATGCGCACAGTTGTCAACTTGCCCATGCACTGTGCATTTTCCATGCTGATGGGTGTAGGTAGCATCACATCTTGTACTTTATCCACAAAGTCTGCCACTGCATCCAAAGACATACCTGACTGGGATGCTATTATCACCTTGATGGGAGACGGTTAACAGCTACTCCATATAATCCATAGCAGTTTGTCCAGAATCATATCAGGGTTGATCTTACTCTGCAGGTGCAGCAAGTACTGTGATGGTCTGCAATCCCTAATGTCCTCTTGTGATAGAATCTGACAGAGACATTCTTCTTGTGAAGCCAATAACCTTCTGCTTTACTCTGCCTTCAGCCAGGTAGATGAATAGCTATCCGATGGCATGGCAATTACATCCTGCACCTCAGTAATGTACTGGTGGTTGAGCTGACTTACAACCAATGCAAGCTTCATTTCATCAGCAGTTATGTCCAAGTAGAACAAGCTGGCTTCAACTTGTGTGAACTTGGGGGCCAGATTGCCTGATTCTGAGGCCAGAAAAGTGGTAGTCATACTGCGAGTCTTGACACTGAAGTGTGTCACTGCTGGGCTTCCCATCATCTCACAAATCATACTCTATAGTATCACATTGAATTCGTGCATTACACAGACGTATCATGTCAGGGTCATCACTTTAGCCATTGAGTCATGATCTTGCTCGTCTGGCTGGTAATCCTGCGTGATGTTATAATTAAATTGCATGAATGACATCTTGGTTGTGTAGCAACAACAACATTGTTCACTGATCAACATTAAATAATACAGTGAGACTCTCTAAGCACAGCAAATGTGAACAGATGTCTTGGCGAGAAAAGAATGGAACTTCTCTGTTTATGTGTAGCTAGATGATACAGACTTTAACTGTCCTCCACAGCATGGAGCATACATAAAAAAAAAAAAAAATACAGGCCTAAGAATAAACAGAAACATAGAGAGTATATTAGAAAAACAATACCCCTGGCAGATGGCACAAAAACTGTTTTTCACAGCATGAAGTTTGTACACATATGCAACACAACACACACACACCACACTTCCCAGCTAGTGCTGACAGCAGCAGTTGCCACAACTTCATTTGCATTGGAAAATATAATTTTACAATTTATGTTTGTGCATTGCTAACACATTTACATTGTGTACTTCATTGTTTAGTGTAACACAAGTCTCTGAATTTCATACAAAAAATATTCTTTTTTAGCAAAACCATATTGTATGTGAACGAAACTTAATAAAAAATTATTGAATACGTGTGGACGAGGGTTGAATCCATTACAAGCAGAAAATTTTGCATAACAAATGTATGGCTAGTTCAATGTAGAAATTATGAACTTATGTCACAACAATGCAAAGTTCACAAAAGGCTATAATGTTACTGATCACTGGTGGAAATACTGAGCACATCATCATACGACAAAGTTTGTAAAATTGTTATTTTAAAACTGTTTTCGTACACATACATGCATTGTGATTTGTAATGATTTCATTTTACTGTTTAGAAAATATAAATATACATGTTGCAGAGGCTATGGGGTCTTTTGTTGCTCACTTTTTTGCCATGTTTAGTCACTATGCAACTAAGTGGGTTGTATTTGATCTTTCAAGTTATGTGGAAAAAGTGAAATTAAAAAGTTTTTAACTAAGTGCAACACCTTGGACCTCTTGATTATGTTAACAAGGGTAAGTATTGATTTAAACTTGCAGTTACAAGTATTTCACTTTCCTTTTTTGTCAACTGAATGTGGTGCCGTGATATAACTTTCAACGGAACATAAACCACCAGCAGTGTGGTTTGATGTTAGAATAACATGACACATATTCCAAAACTAAGGTGTTTGGTCATAAAAAATAAGCCCATGAGAAAAGGTTTCTATTGACAATAATATTTTACTGCATATCTACTTTACTTATGCCCGCAATCACCATTCACATCTATACACTTTCTGTAATAATGCACCAGCTCCTCTGCTTGAAGTCTTGACACCTGGAAATTGAACCAGCAGGTAATGCCAGTCTTGAGTTAATCATCATTTTGAAATTGTTGTCCACCCAATCACTTTTCAAATGCAAGAACAAGAAATAGTTACTTGGTGCAAGGTCATTACACTATAAAGGATGTTCAAAAAGTTACCAACGAAAAACTTGAAAATCTCCTTGGTTTTGGCAGTGGTGTGAGGCATGCATTGTCGTGAAGGACAAAACAGTTTCCCACGTTGTCAATTTTGGATCACATGTCTCTATGTGGTTAGCATTTCACAGTATACATCAAAGGGTGCCTTTTTCATCCTGAAAAAATGATGGCCATCATTTTTCAATTTGACAATGTGATTGCTTAAATTTTTGTGGTTTGGGTGAACTTGACGGGTGCCATTGCACTGACTGTTGCTGCTGTGTCAATTCTGTGCTGGCATACAATATCCACATCTCGTCACCCGAAACAATGTGGGGGGGTGGGGGAAGAACCACCACCGTCTTGTGTATGAGTATAATGCTCCAGAAACTATTATGCACTATGCATTCCCTGCTCTTTGTGCCGATCACTCAGCATTTTTGGAACTCACCTTGCACACAGTTTGTGATATCCATGCTGTTCAGTGACAGCCCTGTAAACTGAAGTTGGAGCAACATTTTGGAATTCATTAGCCTGACCACTAATTGTCAGTGCCTGATTACGCTGAAGTTTTTGATTCACTTGATCAACAATGTCACTGATCCGACTATTGGGCCTGCCACTCGACTGTTTGCCATGAACATTTGCGCAGCCAATCTGAAATTCTTGATACAATTTTCAGATCTGTTTGTCCCTCATTATTTCAAGTCCATGCATTAGGCACAGCTCATGATGGATTTCAGCACCTGAAGATTCTTTTGCCAGCAGTAATCTAATCATACCACACACTTCATGATTTGCATGCTCAACGATTGTCTTGGCCATTGTGCTGCTCTCACTGACTGGCAAACGTTTATTGAGTTAAACCAACACTGCAGTAGTTTCCTAAAAAGTCACTAGATAGCACTGCATGCATGAAACTTCATTCAAGCCTACCATCAGTTAAATATTGGTCACCAGGCTTTAGTTTTGGAATATGCCTAATACTTATTTTTTTATTATTTAACGTATGGGAATGGAGCAGTAAAGTAATGTTGGACAGGATATGTTAAACAAAAATAAAAGTAACATCAGATGGGCCAAAGAAAGTATAATAAGACCAGTAATGTTTTGAATATACAAAAACAATTTATCGTGTGGAGTCAGCAACCCTGTCAAATTAATCATTGACAATGCTATTATCTACAGGAAAGTATTTTAAGGACATTTAGAAAGATTTGAGTATAATTTCTTTTTCGCATAATGAATGGCAGCTCTAATTAAGTGCAAATAAATCCAAGCCACCATCAAAAAAGAAAAGAAGAAGAAAAAGAACGTAGTACGATTACAGAGGAAATATACCTTTCGTCCTGTCTGTGGTTGTTCACATGTGATGAGTGCTGCTTAGTTTGAAAAAAATAAATGTATTTTACAAGCCAAGAGAAATAAGATATGCTACTTCTTTACACAGAATACAGAAGGAATGCGAAGAGAACAAGTGAGTTGTACACACAAAAGTATCCTGACACATGGTGTTCAAACAATGACAATTCAACAAATGAGCAAAAAATTGTTATTGGAAGAGCACCAGAATATTACACAGAGGGTAAGATGCCCACTGGCAATGAGTGAAATGAACAAAATAGATGTTCTGGCAGCTGCTGCTTATTATCCACACGTTAGCTCCAGAGAAGTTGTGTCTCTGGAGCAAGTCAGCCCATTATTGTTAACATTTTGCACATAAATAGCTTCCATCCATATTATGTGTGACATCAGTGTGACTGCAGGAAACACATGGAATTCTATTGCATTTGTTCTGATGTAACATTAGGACAACAGGTTCTTTCTTTAAAATATTTTCTTAAAGCCATCTTTACAAATTATGGATGAATGTAAGCTGTAAATTACATTACATTACAATAGATGAAGATAAGCTTAGCCAAATGTGACTGTTTAATTTAATGGCATTTCACTCTTCAAAATATGAAAAATTACAACATTTAAAACTTAGGACTTATCTAATTGAAGGTCAGACTGATGACTGTCTTATGTAAAAGGTTGTCTGGTTACACAGAACTGTCAAATCAGACTGAATGGACACACTAACATGATGTGGCTAAGAGGGTCTAGTTAGAATAGTGGGGAAAAGTCTAATTTAAAGCAGATACCAATGACACTGAAAAATGTCTTAAACTTGTATCCATTTAAGATGTTCTCTGTGGTTTAAAAAAAATTTTCAGTTTATTTGACACACAGAACAGTAAGCATAAAGGAGCCTAATACTTTCCAAATTATTTATTTGGTATTTTTCTTTTAGGGAAATAAATATTAAGAAAAATATGACAGAGATTTCTATCTTACTAATCAATAGTAGTAAGTTAAGTTAGTGATATGAAAGTCCATCCTATACCAGAAATGGAGAAAAGCAGAAATACATAGCTCACTTTGTGTCAGTTGAAGAGAATTAGAAGCTGAGAAATTTTTTATTGTAAGCATGATTTGTGCTATACTTCCTCCCGCACTGACAGAATTCTTATGAAAATATAATACAATAACAAAATTTTGGGTGTTAACAATAAATAAGGTAATAATCATTAGCAGAAATGTGTATTTTAAATGGCATAACAGGGATAAGTTGTCTTAAAAAACCATATTCCGTGTTAACTAGTAATGAACATACCTTATTGTTCAAGCAGTCTTGTATATACTTCTTATGTCGCTGGGTACCAAAGTCATTAACTGCTCTCAGGAATGCTGTAAGTTCTCTTGGGTAAATTAAAGCAAGTGAAGCATCATACTGACCGAGTGTTGAAGTTAATGCATTTACCTGAAAACAGTATAAAATTTCATATCAATTAGTGTGCACAACAATGTGCTACAAAAGCTCACACAAATAACATATGATGGCTCAAGACAGCACCTTGTGTTATTCAGTACAGCAAGGGAACAATCAACATCCTAATACAATGAAGCAAAAAGTTGTAAAAATATCAAGATCACAAAATTTCAGTATCCATCTGCAGTAAAATTTATATGAGACAGTAGTATTTACAATTTAAGTAAAGAATAACCATGGCACCTCATTTTTTATTATTTTTTTTTTTTAATTTTTATTTATTTACTTATTTTTTTGTACTTTCAGTTACATAGTTTTCTTGCAAACTTAAATCTCTAAGGGAAATCTGGGCTGAATAGCAACACTATGAAAGGATAGACTGCTACTCCCGACATAGAGGAGACTTGAGTGATGACAGGCACAATGAGAAATGTTGCTAGATACTGTTCAGCTATCAGACTAAGTCCTTCATCAGACATAAACAACAAAACTCACATGCATTAAACAAAAGCACAACTCGCAAACACATGGCCACTGTCATCTCTGGGCATCCCCCCCGCCGGCACAGCCTCTCGATGCTGCACTGCACTCACTATCTTGTTTCTACACAAGTCCGTGCTCCCAGTCCTCACCCCACATCTCCTCTGCAACACCACTACCCACCCCAGCAAAGATTACTGCTCACATCAGATGCAGTCGCAGTGGGATGTTAGTGACCAGAGATAACAGTGGCCCTGTGTGTATTGAGTTGCGCTTGTGTGATGGTGTGACACTTTTGTCGTCTACACCTGATGAAAGACTTAGTCCGACTGCTAAACACACCCTTTATGTTGTCTTTTCATATTGTTGCTAAACTTAAATTTTTAATACTTTGACAGTTTTACCTAAATCATATATGTAGTGAATACAGACTTGTGAATGATAGTAACAGAGACCATTGCCACTTTAAAACATCATAAAGTGACAGAAGTATATTATCTACTCAAAAGTATCCAGACAGCTAGTAATGGACAACAATATAGATTGCGTTCATCCTTTACTTTCATTACAGCTTAAACTCTGCTGGGAACACTTTCATAAGGTAACTGAATGTCTGGGCAGGAATGGCAGCCCATTCTTCCTCAAGAGCGAAAACTAGAGTAGTTCATCCCAAAGGTATTCTAATGTGTTCAGATTGGAACTCTGTGCAGGCCAGTCCATTTCAAGAGTTTATTGTCCACACACCACTGTCTCATAAAGGTTGCTTTATCATTTTTAATTGTCCCTCTACTGTACTCAATACTGTGTTTTCTTAAGCTCAATAAGGGGATCACACCCTAAATATGAAAAACAGCTGCATACCGTAACACCACCATCTCAGCACTTTATTATTGGCACTACACATGATGGCAGATAACATTCTCCAGGCATTTGCTAAACCCAAATCCTCCAATCAGGTTTCCCCAGGGCACAGCATGTTTCATCACTCCAAATTACTCGTTTCCAGTCATCCCCTGTCTACTGGTGTTGCTCTTTACATCCCTTCAAGCTCCACTTAACACTGACTACAGAAATGTGTGGTTTATGAGAAGCTGCTAGACCACTCTTTTTAACTCCCTATGCGTAATCATTGTGCTAGGTGGACTGTTAATAGTACTTTGGAACTTATGACTGATTCCTTCTGCAGGTTTCATGTGATTTTTTCCAATTACCTACCACAATGCTTGACAGTCTTTCTCCCACACATATATTGCAAAATGGCCATGACAGTAAAACCAGAAAAAACTGAGCTCATACAGATGATTACAGATATTTTCCTAGCATACCACTTACTAACTGAACAGAAAGAAGTGACAGGGGTACCCAAAATACCTTCATCACATACCATAAGGTGGCTCATGGAGAGTAAATGCATTGCCACCAAATTTCACTCCACAGGAAATAAAATCTTTCAAGCAATGAATAATGTTTTAGTGTAGCAATGAATAATGTTTTTGTGTAGCTAAATTCCAAATCCATCCCACATTAATAAATTCAATTTTAATAGTACATCTGAGACTTTAGTGGCATGAGAATGACATAGTAATTGTATCAGTAAACATTATTGTCCAAAACCCAGTTCTTATTCCTTCTCTCTTTCTGACACACACGCACGCACGCGCACACACACACACACACACACACAGAGAGAGAGAGAGAGAGAAAAAGAGAGAGAGAGAGTGGGGAGGAGACTATATAAAATATGTCTTACCTTCACATTATTATGAAAATCCTTTGGTGAGATAAGGTTCTTGGCCTGCAGATACCTGATACGCTTCATAGTTAATCTATGTTGTTCGTCAGGACTTGGTGTTAGTGAGGGCTGAAGGAAGAGTGGATCTGACTCCATCACACTCCAAATTTTTGCCTGAAATTATAACAAGCACATTTTAGACTAAAATAGTAAAATAAAATATATGTTAGTGACAAAAATACATGCTCGATTTTCGTAAATACCTGGAAGAAAACGTGAACAACGCTGTCACAAATTAAAATTGACGACCACTAACTTTATTGAGCAGAATTTTCACTGGCTACATTAGAATATATCTGTAGTTTATGCAAAATATGTAATACTAAATACAGGGTGTTACAAAAAGGTACGGCCAAACTTTCAGGAAACATTCCTCACACACAAAGAAAGAAAATATGTTACGTGGACATGTGTCCGGAAACGCTTACTTTCCATGTTAGAGGTCATTTTATTACTTCTCTTCAAATCACATTAATCATGGAATGGAAACACACAGCAACAGAACGTACCAGCACGACTTCAAACACTTTGTTACAGGAAATGTTCAAAATGTCCTCCGTTAGCGAGGATACATGCATCCACCCTCCGTTGCATGGAATCGCTGATGTGCTGATGCAGCCCTGGAGAATGGCGTATTGTATCACAGCCGTCCACAATATGAGCACGAAGAGTCTCTACATTTGGTACCGGGATTGCATAGACAAGAGCTTTCAAATGCCCCCATAAATGAAAGTCAAGAGGGTTGACGTCTGGAGAGCGTGGAGGCCATGGAATTGGTCCGCCTCTACCAATCCATCAGTCACCAAATCTGTTGTTGAGAAGCGTACGACCACTTCGACTGAAATGTGCAGGAGCTCCATCGTGCATGAACCACATGTTGTGTCGTACTTGTAAAGGCACATGTTCTAGCAGCACAGGTAGAGTATCCTGCATGAAATCACAATAATGTGCTCCATTGAGCGTAGGTGGACGAAACTAAAATGAGCTCTAAGATGGAAATTAAGCGTTTCCGGACACATGTCCACATAACATCTTTTCTTTATTTGTGTGTGAGGAATGTTTCCTGAAAGTTTGGTCGTACCTTTTTGTAACACCCTGTATATTATACTCCGAAATATATAATACTAAATTCCATTTATAGAAAATACGCTTCAATGTCATTAGAATCATATTCCAAATGAACTGAAATACACACTTTCTGATTACACCACAGCAGTTACAGGCCTGAGAAACTCCTCCAAAACAGAGAACAGTTACTACAATGCAGAATCAAACATTGGAAAATCCACCATGAAATAACAACCATATAGACCAGGCGCGACCCCCCCCCCCCCCCCCCCCCCCCCCCCCACACACACACGCTGTCCTCTCGGGGCTATTAGGCTCGATGTGGTGAGAAGTGATCTCCGATGTGATAACATGGCAGGGCCATGGGAAGATGCTGTAATGCTGCCTGTGCAAGGGTACAAAGGCATGGTAGGATCAGAATCGGGTATTGTTAGGTGTAGCATTGTGAGTCTGCACTGGGGGGGGGGGGAGTAAGGAGAGAGGAGAAAAGGGGAAAGAACTATGTAGGTACATTCAGGGAATAGAACGTATGTGTGGGACTGGAGTGGGAGAAAGGAATGGGAAAGAGGCAGGTGGGGATAGAGAATAGTGAAGGTTGAGGCCAGGGGGCTATGTGAATGAAAGATAAGTTGCAGGAAGCGTTCCCCTCTGGTGGAATTCCGGAAAGCTTGAGTTAGTAGGAAAATTCCAGATGGTACAGGCTGTGAAGCAGTCAGTGAAGTCAAGCACACCACACTGGATGGCATTCTTAGTAAATGTGGAGCCCAGCTGCCTCTTGGCCACAGTTTCAAATAGGACTTTCATGCAGACAGACAGCTTATAACAAGTAGTAGTCATGGCCACAAAGAATGACACACTATGGTTGCAGTGAAGTTGGCATACATGGCTGCTCTCAGCAGTAGCCCTGCCTTTGATGAGGTAGGAAATGCCTGTGACAGGGCTGGAATAGGATATATGGACAGATATTGCAACTAGGTTTCTAGGGATATGAGCAAGGGGCTGAGAGGAAGGATTGAGTAGGGATGGACAAGGATATTGCATAGTTTTGGAGAGCAGAGGTATACCACCATGGGAGGGAAGGGGAGGATAGTAGGTAGGATATTCCTCATTTTATGGCATGGGCGAGAGGTAGTAGAAACCATGGCAGCGAAAGTGATTCATTTACGCCAGTCTTGAGCAGTTCTGAGACACAAAGGGGTACTTTTCTGTGAGTCAGTGGATATATGGAGTATGGTAGGTTACTGAGGAAACAGAGTGTGGGAGATCTGTTTCTGGACAATGCAGGGAGGCTATTTTTGGCTGTGAAAGCCTCACTGAGACCATCAGTATATTTGGAAAGTGACTGTCACTTCAAATGTGAAGTCAGGACGTATGGAAGGGACTTCTTGGTGTGGAGTAGATGACAGCTGTCAAATTGGAGATATTGTTAATGTTTGGTGAGTTTGACATAGATAGCGTTAATGGTGGAGCCGTCCATAAGGTGGCAGTTGACATAGAAAAAGGTGGCTTGTTGAGATGAGGAGGACCACATCAAGTGCATGGGGAGTGTGCCACAAAGAGCACAGATTCACCACGAGATGGGGAAATTCACAGGTATCTATTGTGCTGAATGATGCCTAACCGCTGTAGTGTGCGAGTGAGGCAGACAAGAACCTACGTCGTAGGGAAAACCCGTAGAAGCTGTTTGTGTCCAGGAGGACATTTATGAAAACTATTTAATTCTGTAGTAATTAAGGGAATGAAGCCACAGTAATTTTAATCTACCATCCTTCATGAATTTTCATGGTGATCCCAATAAAGCTTGAATATTGATCATATGCATATTAGGTTAGGATTTACTGTTAAAAAATCTAGAAAAAGCGTATGATACTGTTCCAAGAAAATTACTTTGGAGAGCACTACATATGGCAAACATAAACCCTTCCTTGATTAAAATAATACAACAGATGTATAAAGATAACATTTGCCAAGTGAAAGTTGGTAATAAACTTTCACAGAAATTTAGAACAAGCAAAGGCCTTTTACAGGGCTGTCCCATGTCACCATCATTATTTAAAATCTATATAGATATTAGCCTTAGAACATGGTCTCATAAATGTAATAGTATGGGATTAGAGATAAGAGATGGAGTTTACCTACATCATTTATTATTTGCTGTTGATCAAGTAGTCATAGCACAAGATGGGGAGGATGCTAACTATATGTGCAATCAACTAGCAGTAGCATACAAAACTTGGGGTTTGAAGATTAATTACCAAAAAACAGAATACTTGACTAACGATTCAGATGAGCTATACATTGAAGGAAAGAAAATCAAAAAGATAAACACTTTCTGTTATTTGGGATCCATTTTAGAAATCGAGGAAAAATCAGAGTCAGAAATCAATAAAAGAATTAGTAGCGGACGGAGGGTCATTGGGATGCTTAACTCAGTCTTATGGAGCAGGAATGTAATGAGCAGAACTAAAAAATTAATATACAAATCCATATTAGAGAGTGTGGTTCTGTATGGAACGGAGACCTGGACAATTAATATGAAGCACGTTAAAAAAATTACAAGCTCTAGAGATGGACTTTTGGAGAAGATCAGCAAGAATCTCCAGGAAAGAAAAGATAAGGAACACCGAAGTAATAAGGAGAATGGAAATAAAAGAAAGAATATATGACATAATGGATAGGAAGAAATTACAGTGGTACGGGCATGTACGACGAATGGAGGAAGCCAGAATACCAAAATTGATACTGGAGTGGGAACTGGAAGGGAGAAGAAGAAGAGGACGACTTGTGACCCACTGGCTCCAAAATGTATAGCACACAATGAGGAGAATGGGCACAGAGGAAGAGGACACGCAAGATCGAAACACCTGGAGAAATATTTTGAGAGTATAGTTTAAGAACGTTTATTGTTTGTATTGTAATTTCCAAGTAAATTATTATGTTGGAGATAAGCCTCTGTAATGAGGAAAAGCTCAAAAATAAATAAAAATTTACTCTTAAAGTGAAAGTAACAAGTTTTATAACAAAGACCTGAATGCTAAAATTGAACTCTCTGGTCGATCTTAATGATCAACATTTCATATAGAAGCATATCATTAAAATGACAAATGTTGTAACTATCAATCCTCTAACTTTATTTGTTTAAACAATCTAGTAAATTTAAATTATCAGTATTTTCAGTTAAGCATCAGATCATCATTTCCTCCACACAAAACACACTGAACGTTGACAGCATGACACCTTATTGAATCATTAGGTAATAGGAAATTTGTTGTAAAGTTTAGTGCATAATAGTTACTTTTGTTCTTTATTTATTTATGAGAAAGCACAGTGGTGCAAGGCTACCAGTCATGACATTGAAAGCTAAGAGAAATTGTATTGGTTTTATGTAAAAGAACTTAATGTTTATTATGTAATGGGTATTATTGTTACTTTATTTAGAATGTGAAAGTGGTCAAGCTTTGATTATTTAAATATGTTAAAATGTAAAATAATGTAGAATAAGCTGTAGCCAATCAGATGGACAGCTTCAGGAAAGGGAACTGCCCAAACCAGTGGAGCGTGGAGGTTCGTCGCGCAGGAAATGCAGCCGGGGATGGGTAAAGGGACAGTGCTGGTGGAGAAGTGAAAGTGGATGGTCAGTCTTTAGGTAGCTAGGAAGTGAAACGATTTAGAAAATTTCGTGTTGTGTGATATCACGAGAGCGGTGAGCAGCCGCATGCCTGGTGTGAACTTTTTGTGTAGTTAACGAGGTTGAGTTTTGGACTTGTAATTCTTGATGAGAATGTGAATGAATGAACTGTATCAAATACACTCCTGGAAATTGAAATAAGAACACCGTGAATTCATTGTCCCAGGAAGGGGAAACTTTATTGACACATTCCTGGGGTCAGATACATCACATGATCACACTGACAGAACCACAGGCACATAGACACAGGCAACAGAGCATGCACAATGTCGGCACTAGTACAGTGTATATCCATCTTTCGCAGCAATGCAGGCTGCTATTCTCCCATGGAGACGATCGTAGAGATGCTGGATGTAGTCCTGTGGAACGGCTTGCCATGCCATTTCCACCTGGCGCCTCAGTTGGACCAGCGTTCGTGCTGGACGTGCAGACCGCGTGAGACGACGCTTCATCCAGTCCCAAACATGCTCAATGGGGGACAGATCCGGAGATCTTGCTGGCCAGGGTAGTTGACTTACACCTTCTAGAGCACGTTGGGTGGCACGGGATACATGCGGACGTGCATTGTCCTGTTGGAACAGCAAGTTCCCTTTCCGGTCTAGGAATGGTAGAACGATGGGTTCGATGACGGTTTGGATGTACCGTGCACTATTCAGTGTCCCCTCGACGATCACCAGTGGTGTACGGCCAGTGTAGGAGATCGCTCCCCACACCATGATGCCGGGTGTTGGCCCTGTGTGCCTCGGTCGTATGCAGTCCTGATTGTAGCGCTCACCTGCACGGCGCCAAACACGCATACGACCATTATTGGCACCAAGGCAGAAGCGACTCTCATCGCTGAAGACGACACGTCTCCATTCGTCCCTCCATTCACGCCTGTCGCGACCCCACTGGAGGAGGGCTGCACGATGTTGGGGCGTGAGCAGAAGACGGCCTAACGGTGTGCGGGACCGTAGCCCAGCTTCATGGAGACGGTTGCGAATGGTCCTTGCCGATACCCCAGGAGCAACAGTGTCCCTAATTTGCTGGGAAGTGGCGGTGCGGTCCCCTACGGCACTGCGTAGGATCCTACGGTCTTGGCGTGCATCCGTGCGTCGCTGCGGTCCGGTCCCAGGTCGACGGGCACGTGCACCTTCCGCCGACCACTGGCGACAACATCGATGTACTGTGGAGACCTCACGCCCCACGTGTTGAGCAATTCGGCGGTACGTCCACCCGGCCTCCCGCATGCCCACTATACGCCCTCGCTCAAAGTCCGTCAACTGCACATACGGTTCACGTCCACGCTGTCGCGGCATGCTACCAGTGTTAAAGACTGCGGTGGAGCTCCGTATGCCACGGCAAACTGGCTGACACTGACGGCGGCGGTGCACAAATGCTGCGCAGCTAGCGCCATTTGACGGCCAACACCGCGGTTCCCGGTGTGTCCGCTGTGCCGTGCGTGTGATCATTGCTTGTACAGCCCTCTCGCAGTGTCCAGAACAAGTATGGTGGGTCTGACACACCGGTGTCAATGTGTTCTTTTTTCCATTTCCAGGAGTGTAGATATGTGGTTGAGTGTAATAGTAATTCTAAAAAAGACCACTTTCGCTATTAGTTTGCTTTCTGAATAAACATTATTCTAACCAGATCACAACAGTGTGGCCTACATCATTTATAGGTCATTAATTTATCTCCCGATAGTATTATTACTGTTGTAATATGTTATATTAATGTTGTGTGTTTCATATAATTTTGCAAATTTGTCATCAGCCAGATAATTTAACCAAAGGGTCACAAATGTATAATTTAGGGCGTGTAATGTGACACGAGCAGTTCAACCCCTACACGAAGTTGAGCCAAGCCATTTCGACAAAGAGGAACCGCATGTGAGCCCAAACATCTTTGGGATGTTAGCTCGCAGTAGGAAGGCAGAGAGGAATGTGTGGAAGATGACCTCACCCTCAGTCAAGATTACAAAGATGTCATCAATGAATCTGAACCAGATAAGGGATTTGCGATTCTGGGTGACTAGAAAGGATTCCTCTAGATGTCTCACAAAAAGGTTGGCGTGGAACATGCTGTTATAGAACACCACCCTTCCCATTGTCCAACTGACTCCAAATCTACAACCACTTTCATGGTCACCTGCACTCTCATTCACAATTAGTTCTGTTTTGAAGGCATCATCTACAAACAAATCCATAGTACAGCTAAGAGCACCAACATTGTGCCATACTATGATAACCTATTCACAGGCCATCTACAGAAATCCCTCCTAACCATGCAGAAAACCAAACTCCTCATTCGGTTCAGACTTATGGATGACACCTTCATGATATGGAGCGAGGGTGAGATCACCCTACAGATATTCCTCAACTAAGAACAAACCTTTGGAAAATGCAGACTCAGGCAGGACTTCTTGTGTCATTGTTTCCAACTTCACTGTAATGAAAGATTACAGGCTGTCGCCAAGAAATCTTTAACCCTTACGCCAGTTAAGTTGATTTGGGACCCAACATAAAAAAACATTGTGAATATTCACTATAGTCCATTTGATGTGAATTAGGGAAGAGGAACACACCACACCCTGGCTGCAGAAAAAAAGAGGCGCCTAGTTAATGAAGCTCATGGAAACTCTCCAGGCATTAGGTCATACATCGCTAACAGCTAAGATGATGTCTCCTAGGCATGGCCATCTATCTGGACAGACTGAAAAAGAATATAAATCCATGGACCAGTTAAAACATAAATAATATAATTGTTCTTTTGAACACTCATCATTACAGGTGCAGATAATATGTTAAAATACAGCTAACAGTTCACAAAATCAGAAGCTCCTTATTTAATAATATTCCACAATATAGAGTGTACAATAAAATTTAAAAAGAGTTGTTATGTGTATTTTACTCTGTCTTAGTTTGCCAAAAGTGAAAATATTAATAACACGCAAAATCACAGATTAAGAGAGGAGACCACTAGAAAGCTCATCCACAATACTTGTCTGAACTCCAGACTTAGTGACATTCTCAGTTTTTAGCAGGTTTATCAGTTTGTTCCCTACTCACATTAACTCAATAGAAGCCACAAAAAGAAAGATCATATAAAGAATCATTTAGGGTCGGTAATCTTGATACACATATTTTTAAAGAAATATGAAAAGCATAATGGCAGATGACCTTAACAGTTCATTATCATAAAGAAAGTAAATACTGAAACATAATTTACCTTCAGTTTAAGAATTTCTTCATTATCCAGGGAAAATCTCAGTTTGTCCCAGTCAAAACTGGCTTTCTTTCGGTACTCATTGAGAGGTCCCGAGACGCTGAATGGCTTCTTATCAGACATCTTGATGCCGTTCTGTCAAAACAAACATAATATTCAATCAGTAATGCAGAGATGACATAAAAAGGAGAAAGAGATTATTTAATACTGAATTACTCATTAAATGTTGGATTTCGGTATAAAATGTGTAATTTTACATCTGTGTTGCTGCGAACTTTCATTTGCTAAATTTCATTGTTAATTTCCCATTATTTTACTCACTTCAGATGAACATAACCAAAAACAAACAATTAAATATTGATCGAAAAGACAGTTCACCAAGTACTTTGAAGGTAAGGTTTTATGTAGCAAACAGAAACATAAAAAGAAGAAGTGAATACAGCTGACCTATCGTACTTTTGTTCTACTTTAAAAGAAGAAATATTGGAGTTTAATGTCCCACCTAAAACAAAATAATTACAGATTGTGTTCGAAATTACAACAGCAGCAAACTGTTTCTAAACTTTCCTGTGCTCCTTGGGAGAGTGAAATTTCAATAACTGCTCAACGATCAGTTCTTAACAGTAATTGATGGCCTGTCTTCTTGATCATTACTTCTATTAAAGCTAAACCTTTTTTACATAATGAAAAATAATGTTATACATAGATTTTATTAGGCTAATGAACTGCATGAGATCACTGAAAGCCAAAATAACCTTCCCACATTGTCATTATTTAAATCTGACAGTCTTGCCAAATTGAAAATGTAATCAGTAACAGTCAAAGACAATTTCATACTTGGAGTGTCAGTTTCAAATTCAACTGGTGTGCCATGGTAGACCTGAAATGGTTATGCAGAACAGCACTTTTACAACCTGTCACAAACAATACTTTTCACTTTACAAATATAATAGACTGATATGCCCATACACTAAAAGGGATTCCAGAAAAGAACTAATTATATACTACTGTATGTGCTATCAATAATCTACAAGGACTGGACAAAAACAGGGAACCATCATGAGAAATGCAAGCTTAAACATAAATGATGATGCTAGCCAAGCCTGCAGCTGGTTCTGTTGTATTTGACCATGAATGGCACTTGTATGATGTCCACAATATGTTGCAAGTATCAGTAATGATCAGAACAGAGTTCTGTGTGGTGTGAGGGAATTAGGTTGGAGCTAAGTGAATTTGAACCTGGGCAATTTGTTGGTGTTCATATGGTGGGTGCTTCTGTAACCAAAGTAGCTGAAGTGTTTGGTGTTTCAAGAGGCATCATATTGAAGATTTATACTGCAGACATGTAAAGTGGAAAAACATCATTCACTAAGTTACAATGTGGACAAAAGAGTGTGCTGAGTGAATGTGACACACGCTCACTGAAGACTGTGACTAAAAACAAGAGGACGACAGCAGCAAAAGTCATTGGAGAGCTCAATGTCTTATGTGTGAACCCTCACAGTGCCGCAACAAGAAGGGAGCTCCATAATCTGGGAATTGCAGGATGAGCTGGAATTCAAAACAACTCATCAATGAATCAAATGTCTCTCATAGGAAAATGTGGCACTGAAGCCATAAAACATGGACTGTGGAGCAATGGAAGAAAGGCAAATGTTGGATAAGTCTTGTTTTAAACTGTTTTCAACTTCTGGCTGACTTTAGATCTGGCATAGGTCATCCCAAGCCTACAACATAGACTGCTTGTTGCCAAGATTGAAACATGGTGGTGGTTCAGTGACAGTTTTGGCTGCCATATTATGGTATCCATGGGCTCCATGGTTACTCTGCAAGGGTGCATTAGTGTCAGGATTATGTGACCGTTTTCACAGAGCAGGTCCATCCCATGGCACAATACTTCAATATTTGTTCTTCAACAGTTATGCTATGTTCCAAGACAATAGGCCCTCCCGTGCACATAGCTGGACTGTTTTTGTAAGCACAGAGATGAACTGTCACATTCCCCCTGGCCAGCACGGTCAGCAGATCTCAATATAATTGTGCCTTTATAGTCTGCTTTGGAGAGAAGGCTGTGCGATTGCTATACATGTCTATCATTGTTACCTGAACTTGCCACTATTTTGCAAAGAATGATATACGATTCCCTCAAAGACCATAATGGAGTTGTATTTATTCAATCTGAGATGACTGGAAGCTGTTTTGAATACCAACCATCTTTCTACACCCCATTAGGCAAATCACATTTAAATGCCTGGCAGAGGGTTCATCGAACCACCTTCACAATTCTCTATTATTCCAATCTCTTATAGCGCACGGAAAGAATGAACACCTATATCTTTCCCTACGAGCTTTGATTTCCCGTATTTTATCATGATGATCATTCCTCCCTATGTAGGTCGGTGTCAACAAAATATTTTCGCATTTGGAGGAGAAAGCTGGTGATTGGAATTTCGTGAGAAGATTCCGTCGCAATGAAAAACACCTTTCTTTTAATGATTTCCAGCCCAAATATTGTATCATTTCTGTGACACTCTCTCCCATATTTCGCAGTAATACAAAATGTGCTGCCTTTCTCTGAACTTTTTCGATGTACTCCGTCAGTCCTATTTGGTAAGGATCCCACACCACGCAGCAGTATTCTAAAAGAGGACGGACAAGCATAGTGTAGGCAGTCTCCTTAGTAGGTCTGTTAAATTTTCTAAGTGACCTGCCAATAAAACACAGTCTTTGGTTAGCCTTCCCCACAACATTTTCTGTGTTCCTTCCAATTTAAGTTGTTCATAATTGTAATACCTAGGTATTTAGTTGAATTTACAGCTTTTAAATTAGACTGATTTATCATGTAACCGAAGTTTAATGAGTTCCTTTTAGCACTCATGCGGATGACCTCACACTTTTGTTATTTAGGGTCAACTGCCACTTTTCGCACCATTTTGATATTTCTTCTAAATAGTTTTGGAGTTTGTTTTGATCTTCTGATGACTTTATTACTCAATAAACGATAGCATTACCTGCAAACAACCGTAGATGCCTGCTCAGATTGTCTCCCAAATCTTTTATATGGATAAGGAACAGCAAAGGGCCTATAACACAACCTTGGGGAACACCAGAAATCACTTCTGTTTTACTCAATGAACTGTGACCTCTCTGACAAGAAATCACAAATCCAGTCACATAACAGATGATATTCCATAAGCATGCAATTTCACTATGAGCCACTTGTGTGGTACAGTGCCAAAAGCCTTCTGGAAATCCAGAATCAATCTGAAATCCCTTGTCAGTAGCACGAAACAATTCATGTGAGTAAAGAGCTTTTGCGTTAATCATCTATCAATTGCTCATAATGTATCCGACTGAAAACTCTGTGCCTTTCTTGCCATCAAATTTTCAAATTTCACTGTTTGATTTGTTTTGTTAGGCTGAAGAAGGAAGAGGTATCAATGGTTCTTTAAAACAAAGCTTTAAAAGAAAGAAAGAGAGAGACCATCATGTTTTGTTTTTATTTCTTCTGTCTGCAAGCAAATCCACCAAAAGTGTTCACCAGTATATAAGGAAATTTGTGTAAATGCACAGAAAAGGTAAAGAGATAGTGTGGCAATAATCCAGGACAATACAGATTATGGATGTTCATTTGCATCCTGTAGTTAACATGACACTGAACAAATCTATGTAACAATTCTGATAATTCAGTGCATGTCCATGAAGCTACATAAAATGGGTCATGGTTCTGTACATGGAATTATCAGCAACAAGCTTCATCCTCATTACTGTACATGAACCATGTGAGTGCCAAAATTAGTTCTGGAAACTTAAATGTGATTATTCATAATTTGATTAGTTTCGCACAATATCTGTGCAACTGGATCCCAAAAGAGTCACTGACTAGAATAACAGAGACATGATCACTTGCCAATACTGTTTACTGGGCCCATTTTCTGATGTAGGTGAAGCTGTTTCTGTAAAGAATACTCACTAGGTATGAATTTCACTCATTTCAGTTCTCTTATTTCATTAATCCCATCATGGTGGAGCTCCTTTGAGGATGTGGGATGAGTCACATTATACTATAAATTATTCTCAGCCTTCTTGTTGCATCAGATCTGAGTGAAACATCAAGCATTCAAAGATCATTTCCATTGCATTTATCAGTAGCAAATTATCATTGTGGCTTCTGATGTAGTGGCCTTTTGTAGCCCATGTATGGTTTTGTGATTAGTCAGTGAATGTTGTCATTATGTCATGCAACAACGGATTGTGTAAACATTTGCACTGGCGGTGTGACTTCTCCTGTAGAAACATGAACAGTTCAGTAAATTTCTTTATATCTACTCAGTACCTAGAGCTGGCTTCCAAGAGCCATGAAGATTATAGCTGCTGTCTCATATGAAGTTGTTCTTGAATATTCTAATTACAAGTTGCACATCGAAAGGCAGGTGCAACCACTGCAGGCTGTTTATAGAAACTACATTAATAACAAACTACGACTAACACTAATTGACTCCCACTGACAATATGAGTATCATGTCTCCATTGCTTTCTATGTATGTATCAAAGAAAAATTAAATTGAGAAAACTAATAAACTGTGAGACAGAATTGCTGGCCAGGGATTTATCTTCAGGAGGGGATATGAGTGGTGATGCTAACATGCATATATAAAAGCAGGAATTACACACTATCCTCCCCACAGAAGGAACTACTAGTTACAAAAGTTTAGACAGTGCATCACTATCCTAGTCTTTGGAACTTGGGGAGGATAGTGTGTCACCTATACTTCTGTATATCTTTTGGCAGCATTATACATTTTGCTTCATGGGGGTAAGTACTAGTTAGCAATTCTATCGCACAATTTATTACTTTATATACGAACATGTATGTTAGGAGAAAACCATCTACTTTGAAAAAAATCCATTGCTGGGTCATTCCATGTCAAATCACCACACCTATTTTACCTCACCATTTTAGATTTTGCTAAAATTTAGTATACTTATAATGGGTGCTGAGAGTAAGAAAAATCCCAAATTTCAATTTTTTATCTCAAACCCTTCCTGAAAAATCGCTATGTAAACTTTTAAAAAACCAGCCAAAAATGTGTGAACGGACTTTTTTTAAATTGCCCTAGGAGCTGCTCTAATTGAGCTAGAGAGCTGGGAAAGGTGTCATTTTGCAGTATTTTGCATGCTCTTTCCAGGGATATACAACAAAACATAGCTTCTAATTAATAACTTTTTCATAATGCTAATTGATATCTTTATTTAATTGTTTTACAAAAAGTACATAATTGAAAATTTTCACAATATTTCCACAACTACTTCATACTGTTGTAAATCACATGGCAAAATATAAATGTGGGATGATGATGGGAGTTGTGATCCATGATGTTCGGAATGAAACTATTAAAAATATTAAATACATAATGCTTGTTTTTGAGTAACAGGTGCTTATACATACCTAAATTTAACACATTAGGTACTAACAGTAATTTTGAAACAACTTTCTATAAAGTATACATTAACACTAACCTGAGAGAAAAACTAAGTTTTGAGTTGAAAGCAGTTTCCCAATAAATTATCTTGGAACTTCACAGATTACATTTTAATTAAGCCGACTGGGTTTGCTTTACAGCACTTTCATTAAGAATATTTGTATGTTCTCCCTGTTGGAGTAAATGGATTTACTTTTGTGAGGACATCCACAACTGACACCCATAGGACATCTGCATGTGCAGGATAGGAGAATGACTTAGCTGGTCCACAGGGATGAAGAAAAGTTATTTTCACTTCATCAAGTTCTTTTTTTTTTTCCTCCAAAAAAAAAAAAAAAAAAAAAAAAAAAAAATTACCTAAGCCACTAGTTTCTGCCCTATACAGTGGTGACATAGCCTGATACATCTTGTAACTTCAGTTTGTCTGGTGATGTAGTTACTTCCCTCTCCCAACTCTGCATCTCACCTGAAAGTATTTGACTGTTAATTTTGATGTAGTGTTGGGAATGAAAGTGTGAAATTGCTGTGTCCCTTTGATTGTCAATGCCTCTTGAAGCCACGTTTTTAATAATATTTCTGAAGTAGCATACTCTTCTTGAGTGGAATGTGCAAAATCAACATTTGTGATATTATCTGCCCACTCAAATAGATCTCGTGGGGTTTGGATCTGATTTTGGTATGGCCTTTGCAAACTTGCACAAGCTGCCAGTCTCTTAACTGAACCCCCTACTCCATCACAAGGCCCTTTCCCATGTGCTGTGGCTGAAAAGTGCCATTCAGCTATTATGTTGAAGTCTTCCTTATGAATGCAAAGGTTCAGGAAGTTTTTCTTATTTTTGTGCTGAGCAGCAGAACCATCAGAATAATTGTATATCTTTTTTGGAAGCTTTTGAAATTTATTTGTTAGATAAGAAATAAGCTTCTTTTGAAAGGTGTAAACCACAACTGTATTGTGCTACAGGCAATCAGAAACAATGACAAAGCTCATATGCTCAATTTTGTCTTCCTGTTTGTAATATATAACAAAAGGAGGAATGGTAATCTGTTGTCTTGTCCGGTGGTAACTCTGAGCTTCATCCTGCAGAACTATGCTAGCCTATAATTTTCCGTAAAATCATATATGACAACAAATTCATATTCCACAAGGTTTTCTCTTGTGGAGTTAAGGAATGCTCATTGTTGCTTGGCAATGAAGTTACACTGAATCGAAGTAGACATCTTACTACAAAATAAATCTATGAATTCTTCAGAAGTTTTCTGAACACTTTCCAGATTACAGTAGCCGACTGACATCCGCTGTCGGAACTGAACTCATTCAATTAAGTTTTTGTCAGAAGAGTTTTGTAAAATATATCTAAAAACAAAGATGATGAGACTTACCAAACAAAAGCGCTGGCAGGTCGATAGACACACAAACGAACACAAACATACATACAAAGCATCGACCTGCCAGCGCTTTTGTTTGGTAAGTCTCATCATCTTTGTTTTTAGATATATTTTTCCCACCTGGAATGTTTCCCTCTATTATATTCATATCATAAGTTTTGTAAAATTTTACATATGACAGTTTCTCCTGGGCAATATTCACAGTTTCCCATGTTGCAATCAACGGATAATTGATTGCAAAGCATGTTTGCAGTCCACTGCTTATAACTGTTTAAGCTGCTGTTTGTTACTGTATTTAGTCTGGCACTTTCTATCAATAATTTTATGTTTTGGTGAGTTGTGCAGACACAGACAGTGTGTGTGCCACTCCAGCCAGCAAATACACAATGTTTCAGTCTCAACTCAGCAAATTTAGAGAAACCTATTTTTATGTTAGGAAACTTGTCTTTAAAATGTTTGTAAACTTCTTCAAGGTTACACAAAATAAGTCTTTTTGATATTTTTGTTTTACTTCCACTTGTTTCCATAATTGTCACACAATTTTTACTACCTGGCATTGCCCAGCTAACTTCACCATTTTCATAAAATGAATGTACAGTTTTGACAGTTTCTGTTGGTAAACACTTCCCTGGTTTTGGGTTTGGACCTACGATGAATCCTTTCCCTTTCAAAATTTTTTGGACTGATGAACAATGTAATTAGGAGCATTAAATTTCCCCATTTTCCTGACACTCCACTTTTCAGGTAAACTTGTAAGAATCATTAGTCTTATTGCTCTGCTTATAGAATTATTAAAGTTTGTTTTGAGATTTTGAAGCATGGATCATCAGTATCAGTATCTGACGAAGTTTTAGCCGCTACAAAAAGTTTACGTGTCACTGATGATGAGTTTTTAATTTTTTGTAATTTTTTGATTTGGCGAAACACATAGATGTTGCTTTTTTCTTATCAATTGGGGACTCGCCTAGTTTTTGAAGTGATGTGTTAAGTGTTTGAACAACCACTGAAGTTGTAGTGAAGTCAGGGTCTTGGTCTGGGATGATTATCTCTGATCCAGAAGAATCTTCTTCAACACTTTTATCACTGATGGGCTCTGGTGTATTTTTCAGTGTGGTTACATCTTTCTTACATTTATCACAAATCCTGCCACTACTAGGTATTTGTGGAAATAATTTGGGCATCCATACTGTGACATTTCTCAGTTTTTTCTGTCTCTAATAAAATGATTTGACTTCTTCAATGGATTACAACACAGCACTCTTACAGCACTGCACTTTTTACTTGGTTCTATATTGATACAAAAACCACTTATAAACTCTCCTTCAATTTATAGATTTACTTGTAAATGAACTATTAAATATACCAGATACAAACTCCATTAAAACCACAGTGCTCAATAATGCTGTAGGCACACTAAGCTTTAGAAGGTAACATTCTTATATCCTCTCAACAATGGCTCCAGTCTTACATAGACATTTACTCAGCCTTTGTACAGTGGCTAAAGTCTGTGCTAATGAAATATGTATTTTTGGACCAGAAGTATTACATCTGTAGTCTCCTTACAAGTTTTTCACACCTTATATAAATCTTAGCTATAGGTCCTCAACATTTCGTTTTGCCAGTTAACAGACTATTAGTTTAAACTGTAAGAAACTAAAAAAAATAAGCAATCAATTATAGAAAATGATGTTTAGTGTTGTTTCAAGAAGGTAATGTTTTAATATTTCTGGTACTTTTTACTTAACTTTCAGTATATTTTAATGAAATTCCTGTTTGTTAAAGGTCAGTTTGGTCAAACTATGGCTCTTAGTGAAAAACAAGAGTCCGGAACAATTTTTTTACCAATGAACCCATCATCATCCCACATTTATATTTTGCCATGTGATTTACAACAGTATGAAGTAGTTGTGGAAATATTTTGAAAATTTTCAATTATGTACCTTTTGTAAAAAAATTAAATAAAATATCAATTAGTATTTTGAAAAAGGTTATTAATTGGAAGCTATGTTTTGTTGTATATCACTGGAAAGAGCATGGAAAATGCTGCAAAATGACTCCTTTCCCAGCTCTCTAGCTCAATTAGGGCAGCTTCTAAGGCAATTTAAGAAAAGTCCATTCACACATTTTTGGCCAGTTTTTGAAAAGTTTACATGACCATATTTCAGGAAGGATTTGAGGTAATAAATTGAAATTTGGTATTTTTCTTAGTTTCAGCACCCACTACAAGTATACCAACTTTCAGCAAAATCTAACAGGGTGAGGTCAAATTTTTATTTAAAGTGTGTTGATTTGATATGGAATGACCCTGTTCTTCAGCACTTAGCTGCTGTTTTTATCTACTGATTTACAGTAATCCTATATGTAACTTCACTGTTTTCAGATCATGCTTTCAGCTGTCTATGTACTGGAAAAATTAAGACTTGCAATTAATGCTAACTAGAATCAATATCAAATACGTTAACAAATTATACAAGGAGCAGCTAATAAAGCATGGCACTCTGATTTTTAATATTTGAATTCCCAATTTCTGATGAGCATGAGAGTACACAATGCCATACTACGTCCTAGACAGGGACAAACTGTCTATAAGGAAATTATTTTTACTTCTCGTATTGTGGTTGTATATTTTACAGTTCAACCTAAGTTCACTGTCACTATCAATCACAAAGACCATTGGAGAGAAAATATATTGGTATGAATCTAAAAGTCCTCGAAAGGGTTTTTGCAAAAGTTTTAGTTAGCAACTTTACATAATATTATTACTGCACACTTCTGAAAAGATACATTTATGACCTCAGCTGCTTCCCCAGAACATTATGTCATAGTACAGTGTTGAGCAAAAGCATGGAAGCAATCCCATCTGCATGGCAATATATGAGAGGAGCTTTTAAAAGCAAAGCAAGCATAAATGAGTTTTTTCTATATAGTTATCAAGATATAGTCATCAGTATGACTAACTGTAATTTGCTGTTAGCACAGGAAATAGCCTGACTTGTCCCAGATCCCTAAAGCCACCCATTGATGGTTAGAGCTTCACAATGTATATGAATGAATGAACATAATATACATTTGCAGGTATGGAAAAATCACTTAACAATACAAACTTTCTGTCATTTACAATACACTATGACAGTCTAATGCATGCTAATGAAAGCAATATTCTCAGCACCTAAGCCTGGTTTCCAGACTAAAAGATGGAAAACCGTGATGATGTAGTGGAAAGGCATACATATAGTTATGGTCCCAATCTCAGCAAAATTACTGGGTGTGTATGTAGAGTGTGTAATGACACTAACCAGAAGTGTAACATTAGTTTTAGCCTTATCAATTAATTTGTTTGCCAGTACCTACAGACGACAGATATTGTACAGGACATTTAAATATTTGTGAGACTGATCACATACCATAAGTATGTCCTAGTATTCATTAATTAGGTACCGTAAACTATTGTTATGTTTTACCTTTACATTAATCTAACCCATCTTTCAAATAATAACAATTATCTATGCTTGAATAAACTGACTAACAAAAGCCTATACTTATTGTGCATCTAATTGTGGTTCAGAGTGGAAATGGAATGCTTTTTAAGTTTACACCGACACTTCCAATAACGTTTATCGAAGTTAAGGATGAATGTTCCCGATTAGTTAGTGTAATTCTGCTATTTACCATGGAAACTGGCATTAAATTTTGTTGTGGCTGCTTAATGCAAATGACCCATAGCGCAAAATATTTTCGGCAGGTCGCTGCATTTCTGAAGACAGGTCGTAATATCTTTAACAAATTGCTGCTAATTTGATCAACTAATGTTTTTTTACTGTAATGACACTATCATCACACACTTTTAAAACGCTGTATCATTTGTCTCCACTCATTATATATAAATGATTAAGTCTACTACAATCTACAACACACCTTGAGCGCCAGTCCGTTCGAACTTTCCGCCTATCACTGTTGGTGTAGATTTAGTGCAAGACGCTTTTCTCTAATTTCTGTTGTAGTTAGGCTTTATCAGAAGATAATGGTACAGAATAGCGATAAGCACGGAGGTCGTTTGATCGTTCATGCATTAATGTACTCCTGAATGACTTCGCATATTACGCTAAAGACGTTAGTGCGTGCTCACCACTTGAACTGACTCTCCAATCATTAAAAAACCCTCTGGTTTCGCTACATTTTCGCAGTGACCTATACAAACCTAAAAAAGAAAAGCAGTAACTATTCACAGAAAAAAATCACAATTTGCTGAAATCAACCTGAAAATATCGCTAGACTTATAGATGTTAATCGAATTACTTATACAGGAACAATCCGTATGTCAGTTCTCAGCGTATTTAAACTGTGAGAGGAAAGTCATGACTCCTTTACAGCAGTTACAGTCATCACTACTTTGCACGAATACTTTTCAAAAGAAATTTAAAAAAAACTGTAAGTAGCGGCAGTGACACCAAAACAATGGTGTGAAAGTTACCGTCCTCTTGGGAAACTACGATTTAGAGAAACTGAAAATGGAACGTAAGACGTTACTATCTCGCAATAATTTCACCGAATCAAGCAATGTTCTATGCAATTGGCCATATGTACTATGCGGTTTCTACAAACAAGGATTATTTCTATAAACAAGGATTACAGCGCATGAAGATAACACTGTGTTCCCAGCAAGATTCCGTTGTATGTTGAGAAATACATATTATTTTCTTTAGTACGGAGAGTCTAGCAATGTGTGTTACATAAGCATATGAATCGTGTCCCACATTACTCGTTACTAAAAAAAACCTTTTCGTCTGCTACACGCTGACATTTGCTTTACGGTTTACGCTGTGCGTCGTTCATTTGTTTTCGCAACAGGTCTACAGTAGTAAAATGCATGGAGATTGGAGTGAAAATAGAGATGCTAGACTCACCTCGGTGACACTTCTCAATGACGTTACCACAGTGTGACGTTAGATTGGATTAGATTAGGTTCAATTTGCGTTCCATAAACCCAAAAAGTGAGATGATTCTCGTGGGTGTGGAATATGTCAGAAAGTATAACATAAAACATTTGAATATAATACTTTCTATCCTGATCATTTATCAGGGGACTGTCGAAATAGGTGAATACAATGCAGTAAACTGGAACAGCTAATATTTACAGAATTAACACGCTGTCAGAATGAAACATTGTTATGCACTATTAATAAATTTATCATACATAAAATATCTAATATTGACTGTTGTGACCAAGTGCTATCATAACGGAAATCTAACAGACATTTTTACTTAAGCTGGCTTAATAGTCTCTGTTACTATGACGTGTACATGCCTAGTTAGTTTCGACCAGTCTATAGCCTACCTTACACGACGACACTGGGTTGTGCCATTCGTTGCGTGGAATGAGTTGCACGCAAATGGTTTCATATTTGCCTGTAGACACGACGAAACTAGCATACACTTCAGTTTCGACATTTTGTGGGTTCCTGAGT
Source organism: Schistocerca cancellata (assembly GCF_023864275.1). Taxonomy (NCBI): domain Eukaryota; kingdom Metazoa; phylum Arthropoda; class Insecta; order Orthoptera; family Acrididae; genus Schistocerca; species Schistocerca cancellata. Next base: position 252,349,761 of record NC_064626.1, read on the forward strand.
CGTGTCTGAAATGAAAGTTTTGGCAGCTGCAAGTCGGACGAGTTGTGATGGAGTTAAAGCTTGTTGTGTGGAATCGCTGCATAATAAAACATTAAGAAACATGTTTCGATTCGTGACTGGATGAAGAAAAGACGTCAGCTCGGTTGCTCAGCACCTTGGTGAAATGATTTATAACGGTAGATCCAAGAAGGTCTTTTAATTGTCTTAGAATGTCACCAGAACTGTTACCGTTTCTTCTAAATAGAGTTAATTATGCGATAAGGAATAAAGATATTGTAATGCATGAAGCACTGTCGCCAGATCTGAAATTACGTATCACATTGCATGCATTACAATCGGCATGCTGTGAGATGCGGTTTTAATTGGTGATGACGCTTTTTCATTAACACCAATAATTATTAACATTAACAGCAATAATTATTCGAAGCAGGCCGCATTAAGAAGAGTATGGTTTGCAAACTACTCTCTTGAAGATAGATCTGTACAGTGGCAATATTTTAAATTTCTAGCATATGTGAATGGGGGACACGGCAGCGACGTTTTAAATAGATGAATATCTAATGAAGAATGCAGCTTCTTGAATTTTTACAGGCTTCCCTCCCATCAACAATGTTCCTTAACAAAGAGTTGGCCAACTCGAATGATGGGATTTTAGTCTTGTAGACGACAGCATTGCCACAGCTAGAATTACGCTTGTTTGTATATTTCTTAATTCAGTTGTGTATGTGCTAATAACTCAATAAATTTTGCCCTGCAGCTCAGATATTGTCAAACCATCTATGTTATGATCGTACATGACCGTCTCAGCGGCAGCAATATGTAATCAACATCACTGAAATACCACAAACACCTATGCAAAGCATAGATATCTAAAAAGCGAACATTATTTTCCGCTCCCCACTTCATATTTCAATTTATCTACACTCTACGAACACACGTAACCTCAAAACTCATTCAACTAGTGTCGCCAAAGTTGGAACACGCCGAAAGTGTTTATCTTTACCAACGAGTTGCGCAAACGCGCGGCGAGCATGCGCAGTAGCCGGGAGCGCAGTTGCATGCAACCTAGTGTCGTCGTGTAAACTAGGCTAAAACCGTTTACACTCGCGCACTACGTTTGGTTCATGATATGACGTGTTGTCGCAAATAAGCTGGCGGAAATCATAGACTGCCATTCTGCTGATTACGTATCTCATCTCCAAGTTTTCCTTGGTCCATGTTCGCTGAATCATGGTGCCAGTGCTGTAAAAAATTCTGGAGGCACGTCTTCCCTTTTTTCCTTCAATGTTTTTAGTAGACTTTCCGACACGATAGTGTTGGGTAGCATCAGGTTTGTCCGTAGACCTTGGAAGAGGAAGGATTATCTCATTAGCAGGTACACAAGTCTGGATTGTATTGTTTTGGACACTCCAACTGCTTTCTTTATATAAGTCACCGTTGCTCTTTCTAGTGTCGTTAGGTTTTTCACTGTGAGATGTGGTCCAATAATTTCTGTGCCGAACATCAGTGTTGGGGAGATTTTGACTCTGAATAGTGCCATTGCAGTTTCTAGGCTGGAGAATCTAGATAACTATTATTTCTTGCATTCCTTTCTCTGTTACATGTTTTGTGCACCATTTTGCACTTGTTTGTATCGTGACCCCTAGGTACTTGAAGTCTGATATGATTTATTTCCTCTGTGAAGATCTCAGCTGATGCAAGTGCTGTTCCTCCATTTCAGAGCACCATCATTTATGTTTTGTTACATTTCGATGCAGCAATATTCCATACTGTTTATTGCTTTTTGTAGCTTTTCATTGTCTTTTGAGCCTATTACAGTATCGTCAGCATATGTGTGTAAGATTACATCTTCCCTTTTGGGTATTTGTAAGTTTTTTTCTGCTGCAAGGATACATAACAGAAAACTCAGTGTGCCTCCCTGAAGTACTCCATTGGGTTAAAATATCGCCTGTGATAGGTAGAGGTTGTCTGAGATCCTTATTTCGTTCAATCGCAGTATTGTGCTTATTATTCATGTCCATGTGTTGTTTTCACTTAGGGTTTCCTCTAGTTTTTTTGTCACAAGCTTTCTGTTTATAAAGTCAAAGACTTTTGTGAAGTCTATAAACATTACATAAAATTTTTTTGTCTTCAAAGGCTTCCCATACGCCTTTTAGCAGGAATTCTGTTGCTGTCAGAATTTATCTTCCTTTCCTGAATTCCATATGGCATTTAAGGAGATATTCGTTGATTGTTTGCTGTATTCTTGTCGTTATTATTTTTGTGAATGCTTTGAAAGGTAAGTTTTCTAACTTCCTATGTCTCTGTATTTCCTAGGGTCCTTGGGATCGCCTTTTATTACTGACTGTTCCACTGTTCTGGAATGGAGGCTGTTTATATACATTTACTGTAGAGTTTTGTCCATGTTGGCGTTAGTATTTGGACAGTGATTGATTTTTCGAGTATTCCGGTCTGGTTTGACTATATCAGACAACAGACAAATAATAATAGATAATGATAATAGTATGTGATCAGAGTATAAATTTCTAATGGTGCTTTATACAAACTTCGGGTGCTTGACAATGGCTTTTTGAGTAAGGTCTTCTGAAAATATTTAATTATCAGACTTCGTAGATTGAATAATTCCAATGTTTTGGCTCATGCTGAACGATTTATAGGATTTGTAACACAGAAGCTTTAACCATGCCAATACGCCGTTTAATTGAAACAGTAGCTTGCAACATAAATAAAACACAAGATTAAATAACATCAGTGTACTCACAAAATATTATACTAAATTAAATTACACAGTCACTTTCATTAATTCTGTTGCTGTGTGTAACTATGAGTATGCCTAGTCAGATTGTGTCTCAATAAAACAGAGTAATGGTGATGGGCCAAATAATTATCTGCAGCGATGGCAGGTGTGTGTCTGATCTGCAACGTTACAAGAACAAAAAACATGCCATCTTCTTGGCAAGACAATTGAATTGTGTAATTGTTTTAATGTTTCACCGGTTGCACGCCACAATCGATACAACTGCTTATACTAATTAATATTTTAAGTAAATCTTTATTTATATTCTCAACTTATATCAACGTTTTTGCAATATATCAACACCCATTTTGCAAATGTGACTTTAAATTGCCACATGAACTGTGAGGAGAAAGGACGCAACTGCAGGTGAGCAATTCACTCTAAATTGCACGCAGTACAATATTTACATACATACTCAAGTACAATTCATGGTATAAAATATTTGAATGAGGCACATGAAAGTTGGTATTGTGGCTGCTGCACATGCACAGTCACGTGTATTTCACAGTGGCAGTAGCCGTTAGAGTGTTAGCTGAACTCGCAACATGGTGATCACAGTTTATATACAGTTTGTATGTGCATGTGCGCAAGACATAACTGTGACAGGAAACTCCATCAAGTTTTCACAAAAAATATGCACTAACATCTAGAACAGGTACGTTGTTGTTGTGGTCTTCAGTCCAGAGACTGGTTTGATGCAGCTCTCCATGCTACCCTATCCTGTGCAAGCTTCTTCATCTCCCAGTATGTACTGCAGCCTACATCCTAGTGAATCTGCTTAGTGTATTCATCTCTTGGTCTCCCTCTACGATTTTTACCCTCCACGCTGCCCTCCAATACTAAATTGGTGACCCCATGATGCCTCAGAACATGTCCTACCAACCGATCCCTCCTTCTAGTCAAGTTGTGCCACAAACTCCTCTTCTCTCCAATCCTATTCAATACCTCCTCATCAGTTACGTGATCTACCCATCTAATCTTCAGCATTCTTCTGTAGCACCACATTTCGAAAGCTTGTATTCTATTCTTGTCCAAACTATTTATCGTTCATGTTTAACTTCCATACATGTCCACACTCCATAAAAATACTTTCAGAAACGACTTCCTGACACTTAAATCTACACTCGATGTTAACAAATTTCTCATCTTCAGAAACGCTTTCCTTGCCATTGCCACTGTACATTTTATATCCTCTCTACTTCGACTATCATCAGTTATTTTGCTCCCCAAATAGCAAAACTCATTTACTACTTTAAATGTCTCATTTCCTAGAAATTGAATAACATCGGGGAGAGGCTACAACCCTGTTTCACTCCCTTCCCAACCGCTGCTTCCCTTTCATGCCCCTCGCCTCTTATAACTGCATCTGGTTTCTGTACAAATTGTAAGTAGCCTTTCGCTCCCTGTATTTTACCCCTGCCACCTTCAGAATTTAAAAGAGAGTATTCCAGTCAACATTGTCAAAAGCTTTCTCTAAGTCCACGAATGCTAGAAACGTAGGTTTGTCTTTTCTTAATCTACACTCCTGGAAATTGAAATAAGAACACCGTGAATTCATTGTCCCAGGAAGGGGAAACTTTATTGACACATTCCTGGGGTCAGATACATCACATGATCACACTGACAGAACCACAGGCACATAGACACAGGCAACAGAGCATGCACAATGTCGGCACTAGTACAGTGTATATCCACCTTTCGCAGCAATGCAGGCTGCTATTCTCCCATGGAGACGATCTTAGAGATGCTGGATGTAGTCCTGTGGAACGGCTTGCCATGCCATTTCCACCTGGCGCCTCAGTTGTACCAGCGTTCGTGCTGGACGTGCAGACCGCGTGAGACGACGCTTCATCCAGTCCCAAACATACTCAATGGGGGACAGATCCGGAGATCTTGCTGGCCAGGGTAGTTGACTTACACCTTCTAGGGCACGTTGGGTGGCACGGGATACATGCGGACGTGCATTGTCCTGTTGGAACAGCAAGTTCCCTTGCCGGTCTAGGAATGATAGAACGATGGGTTCGATGACGGTTTGGATGTACCGTGCACTATTCAGTGTCCCCGCGACGATCACCAGTGGTGTACGGCCATTGTAGGAGATCGCTCCCCACACCATGATGCCGGGTGTTGGCCCTGTGTGCCTCGGTCGTATGCAGTCCTGATTGTGGCGCTCACCTGCACGGCGCCAAACACGCATACGACCATCATTGGCACCAAGGCAGAAGCGACTCTCATCGCTGAAGACGACACGTCTCCATTCGTCCCTCCATTCACGCCTGTCGCGACACCACTGGAGGCGGGCTGCACGATGTTGGGGCGTGAGCGGAAGACGGCCTAACGGTGTGCGGGACCGTAGCCCAGCTTCATGGAGACGGTTGCGAATGGTCCTCGCCGATACCCCAGGAGCAACAGTGTCCCTAATTTGCTGGGAAGTGGCGGTGCGGTCCCCTACGGCACTGCGTAGGATCCTACGGTCTTGGCGTGCATCCGTGCGTCGCTGCGGTCCGGTCCCAGGTCGACGGGCACGTGCACCTTCCGCCGACCACTGGCGACAACATCGATGTACTGTGGAGACCTCACGCCCCACGTGTTGAGCAATTCGGCGGTACGTCCACCCGGCCTCCCGCATGCCCACTATACGCCCTCGCTCAAAGTCCGTCAACTGCACATACGGTTCACGTCCATGCTGTCGCGGCATGCTAGCAGCGTTAAAGACTGCGATGGAGTTCCGTATGCCACGGCAAACTGGCTGACACTGACGGCGGCGGTGCACAAATGCTGCGCAGCTAGCGCCATTCGACGGCCAACACCGCGGTTCCTGGTGTGTCCGCTGTGCCGTGTGTTTGATCATTGCTTGTACAGCCCTCTCGCAGTGTCCGGAGCAAGTATGGTGGGTCTGACACACCGGTGTCAATGTGTTCTTTTTTCCATTTCCAGGAGTGTAGTTTCTAAGATAAATCATAGGGTCAGTATTGCCTCACGTGTTCTAATACTTCTACAGAATCCAAACTCATCTTTCCCAAGGTCGGCTTCTACCAGTTCTTCCATTCATCTGTAAAGAATTCGCGTTAGTATTTTGCAGTTGTGACTTATTAAACTGATAGTTCGGTAATTTTCACATCTGTCAACACCTGCTTCCTTTGGGATTGGAATTATTATATTCTTCTTGAAGTCTGAGTTAAGAGAGCTTTAAATCTTGCTATGAAATGAACTCAGATATGTTAATATACTTTGCTTAACTTAACACTGGCTGAAAGAAAATGAGTTAAAGACAGTGAAAATAACAGATTATGTGTTAGCAGCACAGACTTGTAGAAATCAGTTTACACATGGAGGGAACGGCATATACATAAAAAAAGATATCAAATGCAATAACTTAGACAATGCTGAATCCTTAAACACTGTGAAAGATTTTGAAATATCAGGTGTAGAAATTACAGCATTCAAGTTAATTGTAACATGTTTATATAGATCTCCAGATACCCGCCTAAAAAAATTGAACACTCAACTTGATACTTCATTAAATAAAGTAGTAACAAATCGAAAAACAGTTCTTATATGTGAAGACCTAAACCTAAAGCTGATGAACATATTAACAGCCAGTAATTTGGAGATTACAATCCACTCCCCGACACGTGAAATAAATCATTCTAGTACTACTATAGACCAAATAATAATTAGCTCCAAAACAAAATATAATTATATGAGGAAGACTACACACATGGGCAGAACTTTCAGTAATACTGCAGTACAAACATTCCAGTATTATGTCCAACAAGAATCATGGGAGATAATGTATGGTACAGAAAATATTTCTGATAAGTTTCAGACATTCATGAATATTTTAAAATATCATTTTGATCTTGCTTTTCCAATGAAAGCCAAAACAACCCAAACCATTAAAAGCAACAAATAGATTGCTTGTAGTATAAGGAAATCTTGTGCTAGAAAATGGTACCTTCACAATAATGCAAGAAGGTACAACACAACTCAGGAGTTTGATAGTTACTTTAAAAAATATAAATCTATCTTAAATAGAATAATAAAGGAGGTAAACAAACGAGACAATGACAAATACATAGAAGATGCATCAAACAGAACCAAAGCAATCTGGCAAGTTGTAAAGACAGAAACAAAATCTTACAAAAGTAGAGTTAATAATATAGTATTAAAGGCTGGCTTGGAAAACATTAATAACCCACAGGAAGTAGCTAATATGTTTAATAACTATTTTATAAATGTAACAGAGAAACTATTACAACAGACCTCAAATAGAAAATAGCATACACAAACAGGGAAAAAAGTCTCGAGCAGATCAAGGTTTCTGTACCCAAAAAATGTAGAAGAAGTACAGGTTACAATAAAAAGTCTCAAAATGAAACACTCTGCAGGTGTAGATGATATACCTGATTTCATTATAAAGAAGTGTGGGGACTTAATTACTGAGCCCTTAACCCACCTATGTAACCTATCTTTTGCTACAGGAACTTTTCCTTCATGTTTGAAAATAGCAAAAGTAAAGCCACTATACAAGAAAGGAAACAAAGATGATATTTCCAACTAAAGACCACTGTCACTTCTGTCTGTTTTCTCAAAAATATTAGAAAGGCTTTTCAATAAAAGGCTAACAGACTTCTTAGAGGATAATGGCATTCTGTCAGAATCTCAACATGGATTTAGAGGAAACTGTTCAACTGAATGAACAGTTCACTCCTTTCTATTAGAGGCACTGATAGCATTAGACAACAAAAAGCTTACCATGGGCATATTTTTAGATTTGCCAAAAGCATTTTACACCATAAATCATGATAAATTGCTACACAAGCTAGAAAATCTTGGCATTAGGGGAACATCTAACAACTGGCTCAGTTCTTATCTTAAGAACAGGGAACAATATGTGGAAAAAAATCAAGAAATTGACAATCTCATTAGGAAATACAATTCCAAGCTACTGAATGTTAAATATGAAGTGCCACAAGGATCAGTAATAGGTCCTGTCCTGTTCTTACTCTATGTAAATGACCTAAACATAAGCAATGACAGCAGTAAAATATTTCAATTTGCTGATGATACACATGTTCTAATTACAGGAAACTCAGAAGAAACTCTTGTAAAAAACATAAAAAAAGCCACTGACAGGCTGACATGTTACTTTGATGACAATGACTTAATAATAGCCGGCCGGAGTGGCCGAGCGGTTCTAGGCGCTACAGTCTGGAACCGCTTGACCGCTACAGTCGCAGGTTCGAATCCTGCCTTGGGCATGGTTGTGTGTGATGTCCTTAGGTTAGTTAGGTGTAAGTAGTTCTAAGTTCTAGGGGACCGATGATCTCAGAAGTTAAGTCCCATAGTGCTCAGAGCCATTTGAACCATTTTTGAACTTAATAATAAACACTGAAAAAATTGTAGCTACGGATATACACACAGAGCTTACTTTGCAAATATGCAGCTCTTCAAAAATAGCCTTGTTACAAGAAAAACTAAACTGCTAATATATAATTCCCTAGTCTGCCCAGTTATCACATATGGCTCAGAGGTATGGACGTTGACAGAACACGATAAAAATGCTCTAAGAAGCATTGAGCGGAAAATACTACGCAAAATCTATGGGCCAATAAGGGAGGAAGAAGGCTGAAGAATACGCTACAATGCCGAATTACAAGAGTTAATACAAGGCAGGGACATAGTAAAATTTGTGAAGTCACAGCGAATACGATGGCTAGGACACTTGGAGAGAATGGCAGAGGATAGAATTCCAAAGAAAATGATGAAAGGTATGATCCATTCAGTTAGGCGAAAAGGGAGACCTAGAAGAAGATGGATCGATGAGGTAATAATGGATATCAGCAATATGGGAGTCTGGGGGTGGAAAAGAGCAGCAAATAACCGAGAAGTGTGGAGGAAGATTGTTGAAGAAGCCAAGGCTCACCAAGGGCTGTAGAGCTACTGAAGAAGAAGAAGTTCTAAGTTCTAGGGGACTGATGATCTCAGAAGTTAAGTCCCATAGTGCTCAGAGCCATTTGAACCATTTTTGAACTTAATAATAAACACTGAAAAAATTGTAGCTACGGATATACACACAGCACAAACAAAAAATCTGATATCACCCAATCTAGAGCTATATGGACAGACAATTGCCAAATAAGCCTGTTCCAAATTTCTTGGACTTCATCTACAAGACAACTTGAAATGGAAATCACATATTGTGCAAATGAACAAAAAATTAAGTACTTCTTGTTTTGTGTTACATACATTAAAAAATTGTACCAGCTACAACACCCTTCAGTGTGTATATCATGCAGTTGTACACTCTCACCTCTGGTATGGGATTATGTTCTGGGGAAATTCTGGAGATGTCATCAAAACATTCAACATTAAAAAAAAATTATAAGAATAATGGAAGTGGTAAATAATCGCAAATCATGTAGACCATTATTCAAAAAAAGAATGATCCTGCCACTTCCTTGCATATATATACTCGAAAATATAATGTATTTAAAGCAAACTTACATACAAAAAGACCACACTCAAAATCACACAATACACAGCTATGATACAAGACAAAAATGGGATGTACATGGTTCAATGCGCCAACACAAAGTTATTTCAAATGGCCTTATCCATCCTAGTATGAAATTATACAATGCCTTGCCAGATACCATTAAACACATACAAATCATTGGTCGCTTCAAATATAATTTTTCTATGTTAACTAGTCTCATTCAGAAGAACATTTGTATTTTATCTCTCTGTATGTAGCGTAACAACATTTATTTAAGTATTCACCATTAATTTATATATTAATGTGTGTTATTATGTACAAAGGTATATTATATGTAAAACTGTTAATATTAACATAAAAATCCAAGTATCTCCTGCACATTGTGCAGCTGTAGATTAAGATGGATCAATAAATCAATCAGTCAATCAATTCATACAAGTGGTTCTCTTTTCTCCGAAGCTCTCTTTAATTTTCTTGTAGGCAGTATCCACCTTACCCCTAATGAGGTAAGCCTGTACATCCTTACATTTGTCCTCTAGCCATCCCTGATTAGCCATTTTGCACTTCCTGTTGATCTCATTTTTGAGACATTTGTATTCCTTTTTGCCTGCTTCATTTACTGCATTTTTATATTTTCTCCTTTCATCAATTAAATTCAATATTTCTTCTGTTACCCAAGGATTTCTATTAGCCTTCGTCTTTTTACCTACTTGATCCTCTGCTGCCTTCACTACTTCATCCCTCAGAGCTACCCATTCTTCTTCTACTGTATTTCTTTCCCCCATTCCTGTCAATTGTTCCCTTATGCTCTCCCTGAAACTCTCTACAACCTCTGGTTCTTTCAGTTTATCCAGGTCCCATCTCCTTAAATTCCCACCTTTTTGCAGTTTCTTCAGTTTTAATCTACAGTTCATAACCAATAGATTGTGGTTGGAGTCCACATCTGCCCCTGGAAATGTCTTACAATTTAAAACCTGGTTCCTAAATCTCTGTCTTACCATTATATAATCTATCCGATACCTTCTAGTATCTCCAGGCTTCTTCTATGTATACAACCTTGTTTCATGGTTCTTGAACCAAGTGTTAGCTATGATTAAGTTATGGTCTGTGCAAAATTCTACCAGGTGGCTTCCTCTTTCATTTATTACCCCCAATCCATATTCACCAACTACATTTCCTTCTCTTCCTTTTCCTACTATCGAATTCCAGCCACCCATGACTATTAAATTTTCGTCTCTCTTCACAATCTGAATAATTTCTTTTATCTCATCATACATTTCTTCAATTTCTTCATCTGCAGAGTTAGATGGCATACAAACTTGTACTACTGTAGTAGGCATGGGCTTCGTGTCTATCTGGCCACAATAATGCGTTCACTAAGCTGTTTGTAGTAGCTTACCTGCACTCCTATTATTTTATTCATTATTAAACCTACTCCTGCATTACCCCTATTTGACTTTGTATTTATAACCCTATATTCACCTGACCAAAAGTCTTGTTCCTCCTGCCACTGAACTTCTATAATTCCCACTTTATCTAACTTTAACCTATCCATTTCCATTTTTAAATTTTCTAACCTACCTGCCCGATTAAGGGATCTCACATTCCACGCTCTGATCCGTAGAACGCCAGTTTTCTTTCTCCTGATAACGACGTCCTATTGAGTAGTCCCCACCCAGAGATCTGAATGGGGGACTATTTTACCTCCAGAATGTTTTACCCAAGAGGACGCCATCATCATTGAATCATACAGTAAAGCTGCATGCCCTTGGGAAAAATTACGGCTGTAGTTTCCCCTTGCTTTCAGCCGTTCGCAGTACCACAACAGCAAGGCCGTTTTGGTTAGTGTTACAGGGCCAGATCAGTCAATCATCCAGACTGTTGCCCCTGCAACTACTGAAAAGGCTGCTGCCCCTCTTCAGGAACCACACGTTTGTCTGGCCTCTCAACAGATACCCCTCTGTTCGTTGTGGTTGCACCTATGGTATGGCTATCTGTATTGCTGAGGCACGCAAGCCTCCCCACCAACGGCAAACTCTATGGCTCATGGGGAGAGGGGGGGAACAGGTACAATAAACTTGAGACTACTACATATATAAAGCAAAATACATTTCATTATTGGTCATTGTCTCTCATGGACAGTATTGCATTTAAAATGTCTTTCTGTTTCAGATTAGCTGTCGTTGTGCAACGTGTCGTCGTTTGCAGTTCATATTCATAACAACACAATAATAATGCAAAGGTAAGCACTGCTTTGGTAGTTTGCATAATGTAAATGTTTATTGCATATCGTCATCACTGTTCACAGATTTGACAACCAATATGTGGGCATGTTCACTCATTGTACTTTTTATTTTCACTGACAACGCTGTTCTTTCTAGGTCATGCGTTGCATGGTTGAAGACCAGTGGATTTCCGTTCGCCGGCTGGAGTGGCCGAGCGTTTCTAGGCGCTACAGTCTGGACCCGCGCGACCGCTACAGTCGCAGGTTCGAATTCTGCCCCGGGCATGGATGTATGTGATGTCCTTAGGTTAGTTAGTTTTAAGTAGTTCTAAGTTCTAGGGGACTGATGACCTCAGAAGTTAAGTCCCATAGTGCTCAGACCCATTTGACCCATTTGATTTCCGTTCCACAACGTAAGTTCCGCGAAGGCATGGATGCAAGACTTTGGACTGCAAAATGCTGGCATCGATCCTCGATTTGTGCAGGTGAAAGTGGCCATTGTATTCCGAGAACAGTACACTCCCTTAAGTTCCATCCAAAATTCCTCTACCCGTGGAGTTTTCTTCAGTGCTTTTATGTGTTACGACCGTAGGTGCAGTGGTTCACCAATTCCTTATTTTGCACAGTTGCATCATGGTAAATGTTATTAGGTGATGCACTACAAATGTTATCGCACTTCACATACACAGTTCCATCTCGCTCACAGTTTATCTGGCGATGTACAAAGAATGTTTGTTAACTAGTTTTTACATAAATATTTCGTCGCGATCATTCTTGTAGCGATACATGAAGAACAGTTTTTAACAATTTTGCACACATACTTAATTGTGGTTACAGGCATTGCGATGTATCTAGAATGTCTTTAAAGCAGTCTATTTCGCATGAATCTCGTGGTTTTACACATTTTGATACATATTACAAATTCTGATCGCATTTAGATACCAACAAATTACATTTTGCTTTACATTAAATTAGATGATTAGACATAAATATATTACATTATGGAATACAGGTATTTACATAATCTTACACACATTAGAGATTTTTTAACCAAATTTTGCATTCATAAACGATGTCACCTGAAATTGGAATGATTAGGCACAACATCTGGATACATCAGCAAACAATCTCAGGTGCACATATATTAATGGACAAACGTCCAAAGCAACACACCAAAATCAAACCTACAGAATTCTCGTGTTATGAGTGTGTGTAGAGTGTATATATGGCCTTCCCTTCACATAAGCATGTGCTATGGCATATGAAGTGCATCTAATCTGTTCCCAGGTGATAGTTTGGTTGTAGTGTTGTTTTGTGTACAGGTCAGTCAATCATGAACAGTCCTTGATCAACACTACAGTTAGTTAATCATGTTGTCTCAAAAATATTTTCATCACACTTGCATAAATGCCATCATGACACTTGAGTTAAATCTTTGGCTGATGTTGTTTATGTAGATTTGGCGAAGTCGAAATCTCTTCTTTCTTCTTCTGATGCTGGCTAGATCAGCTGAAATAAAATTTCTTGTGCTCCCTAATTTCCTTGCAGTAGTACTGAGAGGTACATGTGTTTTATAAATATACAGTTTACTTATTCATTTCTTATAGATATATGTTCACCGCATACAATGAAATACTCTTAAGTCTTGATGACTGTAAAGCCCAATGATGCTATTTGTTTTTGGGTTCTGCAACAGGTATGCAGCAGGATGTGGTATGTTCACAATTATATTTGGACTGTCATACAGCAGACTTCAGTTCGTGTTGCGCCGCTTTAGTGCAGAAGGTTTGTGGTGAGTATGCAATAGTACTTATGCCTACCTCGAATTCTTGCTTTCCCTTAATAGTACTAGAGTAGTATCTGTTTCTTGCGTTAGCAAGCTGCGTCAGCATGCTTAGTACTTCTCTTACTTTTTCATCATGTGACATCTGCTGAGATAAAAACTTTGGCAACGGATCACTCCAGTCATTTGATTCTTTGCGGTCGAACATAAGATCATTAGGTGTATAGGTTGTGTCATATATATTCAGGTTGTTCTGAACTTCTTCAAAGAATGACAAATTAGAATGCTGTAGGTATATATGTGCATAATTCCTCCAGTAGGATTAGATTGTGGGCTGAACTTCGAAATAACGATGCTCTCAATGATTGTCCTTTAAGAATTTATGCCATTTGAATCCTGTGTAGAACGTGGGGTTGTCAGGTAAAATTGCCTTGGGTTTTTCCACGTGAGGAATGAATCGTCTGATGATTGCATTAGCAGTTGCAGATTTTATGCTGTACAGCTTAACATGGTTTAGAAAATATGTCATAAATGCTAAAATATACTTCACACCACCACTACTTATTGGATGTGGACCACTTATGTCTGTATTTACAGTCTCCAGATGTTTGCTGGGTAGTATGGAATGTAGAGCAGTCTTTGAAGATAGGTTCTGAAGTTTAGATTTCTGACAAGGCATGCATGGTTTAAGTACATTGTGAATCTTTCGTCTCATGTTAGCGAAATAACAATATGTGCTAAGTTTTGCAAGGAACTTCTTCGTTCCATAATGTCCCCAAACTAAGTGTGTGTGCCAGATTAAGTTGTGTACGGAGTCCTTGGGAATACACAAACACCAGTTAGAGCCATCAGGATGATGATGATAGAATAACACATAATTATATATCAAATAACGGCTAGACAGCGGATGTTCACGTTGATCTATGACTCAAGTTCTTACCTTGTTCACTGCAGATCAAATTTTTGTAAAGCTGTTTATTTCTACACAAATCAATGTAATATCGTTAATAATGTTTAATCACACATTATGAGCATTCTGTAGCCATTCAAATTATCAAGATCAATCATTCATACCTTGTGGAAGAAAAGACAAAGTATCAGCAATGATGTTGTCTTTACCTTTAATGTTCACAATCTCAAATGAGTAATTCTGCAGAGATAATGCCCATCGTGATAATGTAGGGTGAACCAGCTTACATGTTAACAAAAATGTCAGAGCTTTGTGATTTGTATAAATTTTCGTGTGTTTGCTGTACAAATAATAGTTGAACTTTTTGAATGCCCAGACAATGGAAAGAGATTCAAGTTCAGTGGTTGAATGATTAAGTTCACATTCACTTAAACAATGGCTTGCAAATCCAATGATCTTTACTTGTTCATCTTCTCCATTCTTAACTGATTGACATAGTCAACAACCCAAGCCTCTGCATGATGCGTCACACGTCATACAAAAATCTAAACTAATGTCTGGATGGTCTAAAATGTTTGCATTCACCGGCGTGTGCTTAATGTCACCAAAATCTTGCTTGCACTATTCCTAATAGCGTCCAAGTTACCTGGATCAGAGTATATACCTTGTGCATTAATTATGTGTCCAAAATACCTAATCTCACCACAAGCAAATTTTGATTTCTTTAGGTTAGCTGCTACACCAGCTTGTACAAATTTATCCAGAATCTTGTCAAGGGTGTCAAGAAGTTCATTGTGAGTCTTAGTGGCTATCAAAAGATCATCAACATAATGTTTAACAGTCTCAACTACCTCATCACCAAGCACAGTATCCAAAGCAGTAATAAATACGTCTTAACTGACGCTCAATCAGAAAGGAAGGATACAGAATTGATATGTTCGCCCCCCAAATATGAAATCAGTATATTTTCTGGAGTCAGGAGTGATTGTCACTTGCCAAAACGAATTTGTCAAGTCGATTGTGGAAAAGTACTTAGCATCTAAAAATTTCTGTAATTGTTCCTCTATATATTCTGGTTTTGTGTGTACAGGTAGTATAAATTCATTTATGGCACAAGCATCCAACGCCACTCTAATATTTCTGTTCGGTTTCTTGACGACAAGTCATGGACTATACTAGGGAGATGTGGAAGGTTTGATGATCTTCCACTGTAACATCTGTTTAAGTTCTTGCCACACTGCAGGTCGTTTGGACACTGGTACATTATAGGTTTTGTGACAGAAAGTATGGTGAGGCTAGACTTCAATTTTATAAACATATATCTCAGTAACACCTGGTCGTTTAGTAAAAACCTGTATATACTCGTACTTAGATAATACTTCATAAAGCTCGTTACGTTCGTCACCAGTAATAACAGCGGTTTCACTTAGCTTACGGGTAATCACTGTTTTCAAATCATCGTATTTTGGATCAGCTGCGAGTGTCTGTGTTTTTGTTTTCTTACCCTCTTGCAAAAACTGAATTTTGTACCCAGTACAATACTTGTCATGTTTGAGAGTCCTGGTATCCAAGTCAATCGTGATTTCACTGCCCTTATGTCTAAGGAAACATTTACATTTTGAGAAGTCAATAATACTGTCCTTCTCACATAACATACTTAAACCTATAATATAATTATGAACTAGAGTCTGGACCATGAGGAATGGCCCTTATACTGTTCCATTACCTATTTTAATGGTTACAGAAACCTGTTTAGTAACTCTACTAGACTTACTACCTACAGCAGTTAAAATCTTACACTTTTGAACAGGAAACTCTGGTACAGGTTCAAATTCAGTCATTTTCTTATAGAAATTATATGACAAAACACTCACAGCCGCTCTTGTGTCAAAAACAATACTGACTGGAATACCTTCTACTATACCAGTAGTTGTAGCTAAAACTATTTCATTGCTAGATGAATGGCATTGTGTATTTTCCTGCAATAGTTCATCAGATAATCTGTCATGATTTTAGCATATAAATAACTGTGGTTGCTGCTTAAAAATATTTGCTACATAATCATTGTGATGTTCATCACTGTGTGTATCAAACAATGGTTTGATATTGAAGTCGCCCACCAAACCTTCTTCAGTCACGACCTGGAGCACAGTAGTGACTGTCTTTAGTTTGACGTCATTATAATTGGTGCAGGTGATGATACAGGTGGAGGTGGAGTTTCACTTGACACATCTGTTATGTTTACATTAGGGTATTGTGTATTCCACTCTCCAATCTGTTGTGGCTTTTGTGGTTGAGCACCTTGACGTACCTGCTGATTGGTGGGTAAAGTCCAATTTTGATTTTGCACAGGCTGTGGCGGCATTTGACATGGACTTGTGTTAATGATGTACTGAGGTGGTGGACCAGTATTTTGGTACACATTACCATAGTTATTGTTCCAGTTTTGCTGTTGATTTTGTACAGGCTGATAACTGTTTCTGTTTATTACAGTTCTTATTGTTTCCATTTTTGTTATTTCCATTATTGTTGTTACGGCACCTCTTGTATTGGTTGCCGCCTGTTTTGTATGATATGCTATGATTATTGTTCATATTGGGGTGTGTCTGCTGATTTTGGTCGTGTATTGGTTTGCAGAAGGAAGCTGTTGATTCTGCTGCACTATGTAACCGGCAGCGGCCAGTGCCATGATTAAGTTGGCAAGCCTGTGCATTTTGCATGCCACTGACGTAAACATTGTGGCAGCTGTTGTTCCGTGCAGAACGTTGATCCTCATATAATATGTCAACAGAATCAAGCACAGTTAAAAAATATTCTGCATCATGTGCAGTAACTTCTCTTTAATGTTAAAAGGAAATCAGGCTTTCAGTGCATGGAGTATGTCACACATAGCTACAGGTTCTTCAAGAAAGTGTCCCATATCCTAATATTTCTCAATATTTCTCAAAATACCTGCGCAAATTGCCATGTTCAGCACAAGTAAGTAGAGACACTATGGAGAGAGGAGGAGGAGTTGCCATATATGTTAAAATCAGTCATAGTGTGAAAAATTTGGAAACTAAAAAATTCTGCGTAGAGAAACATATTGAAGCATGTGCATGTGAGATTAAACTAAATAATGGCACTTTTATAATTGTAACTGTGTATAGGTCCCCATTAGGAAATTTTCAACTATTTTTTGAAAACACTGGATTCTTTGTTGTGCTATCGGTAAGACAGAGGAAAGCAAATTATTGTTTGTGGGGATTTCAACATAGATTTTCTGAAAGGGTCTGGCAGAAAGCTTGACCTTGAAGTATTACTTGGTTCTTTCAACTTGAAATCAGTTAGCGATTTTCCTACTCAGGTGATAGAGAAAGCAGCATACTGAAAGACAATGTTTTCATATACCAAGATAAATTTAATCAAATAAAAACTTTTCCTGTTAAGAATGGTCTGTCTGATCATGATGCACAGCTAGTTACAGTATATGATATAGCTCCATACAGTAATGCAAAACAGTCCTCCAAAATAGTGTGTTCAATTAACGATTTAAAAATTCAAAATTTTAGGAAAAGCTTGCAACAGTTAGACTGGGATAAGGTGTTCAGGGAATGTGATTCTAATTTAAAATTTAACCTATTTCATGACACCTTTGTGAGTATATTTTAAAACAGTTTTCCTAAGAAAACAGTGAAATGTAATTGTAAGAAACCATGTTAAAAGCCATGGCTTGCTAAAGGGATAAAATATCTTGTAAACAGAAAAGGGAAATATATCTTATAGCTAGGAGGTGTAATGATGCTGAAACAGCTTGACCTTGAAGTATTACTTGGTTCTTTCAACTTGAAATCAGTTAGCGATTTTCCTACTCAGGTGATAGAGAAAGCACCATACTGAAAGACAATGTTTTCATATACCAAGATAAATTTAATCAAATAAAAACTTTTCCTGTTAAGAATGGTCTGTCTGATCATGATGCACAGCTAGTTACAGTATATGATATAGCTCCATACAGTAATGCAAAACAGTCCTCCAAAATAGTGTGTTCAATTAACGATTTAAAAATTCAAAATTTTAGGAAAAGCTTGCAACAGTTAGACTGGGATAAGGTGTTCAGGGAATGTGATTCTAATTTAAAATTTAACCTATTTCATGACACCTTTGTGAGTATATTTTAAAACAGTTTTCCTAAGAAAACAGTGAAATGTAATTGTAAGAAACCATGTTAAAAGCCATGGCTTGCTAAAGGGATAAAATATCTTGTAAACAGAAAAGGGAAATATATCTTATAGCTAGGAGGTGTAATGATGCTGAAACAGTGAAACACTATAAAAACTACTGCACTGTATTAAGAAAAGTTATTAAAAAGTCCAGAAGTACATGTATTATGTCTGAGATTAGCACATCTGATGATAAAATTAAAACAATTTGGAATTTTATGAATAGAGAAACAGGGCAACCAAGAGCACAGGAAGACTGTATTTCTATGAAACACAATGAAAAGTTTGTTAACAAGAAGTCAGAAGTAGAAAACATTCTTAATAATCAGTTTTTAAGTTTTGTAGAGAATATAGAATCCAGCTCTTCATTAGAAAATGCAAGGCAGTATATGAAACAGGCAGTACCTACGCAATTTGATAAAATTGAAATTCAAACCACCTCTCCTACTGAAATTAGGAAAATAATAAATTCACTCAGAAGCGAAAGCTCACATGAAATTGATGAAATTTCCAACAGAGCACTAAAAGCTTGTTCCCAACAAATAAGTAGGATTCTCAGCCACATATGTAGTAGCTCACTGAAACAGGGCATTTTTCCAGATAGACTGAAATATGCTATTGTTAAACCATTGTATAAAAAAGGGGATAGATCTGATGCTAACAACTAATGTCCAATTCCAGCTTTATCCAAAATTCTTGAAAAAGTAATGTATTCAAGAGTATCATCACATATTTGTAAAAATGAGATACTAACAAAATGCCAATTTGGTTTTCAGAAAGGCTTTTCAACAGGAAATGCTATATATGCTTTCACTGATCAAATATTAAATGCACTGAATAACTGAACATCATCAATTGGGATATTTTGTGGTCTCTCAAAGGTTTTTGATTGTGTGAATAATGAAATTCTTCTAAATAAGCTTAAGTATTGTGATATGAGTGGGACAGTGTACAAATGGATTAATTCATACTTAACTGGAAGAATGCAGAAGGTTGAAATTAACAGTACAGATAGTCTACCAAAAACCAGCAGAGTCCTCTAATTGGGGAGGTATCAAGAATGGTGTCCCACAGGATTCAGTCTTGGGTCCCTTATTGTTCTTAATATTCTCTATATTCATGAAGATGCAAAGCTAGTTCTTTTTCCTGATAATTCAAATGTAGTAATCACACCCAACAAGAATTAGCCGAGAAAATTGCAAATAATATCTTTCAGAAAATTATTAAGTGGTTCTCTGCAAGTGGACTTTCATTAATTTTGAGAAGACACAGTTTATACAATTCTGCACAGTAAGTGGCATAACACCATTGATAAATATAGGTTGTGAACAGAAGTCTATTGCTAAGGCAGAATACTCAAAATTTCTAAGTGTGTACACTGATGAGAAATTGAATTGGAAGAAACACATTGATGATCTGCTGAAACGATTAGGTTCTGCTTCTTATGCTATTAGGGTTATTGCAAATTTTAGTGATAAACATATCAGTAAATTAGCCTACTATGCCTATTTTCATTCACTGATTTCATATGGCATCATATTTTGGGGCAATTCCTCATTAAGAGAGAAAGTATTCAGTGCATAAAAGTGTGTAATCAGAATAGTAGCTGGAGCCCACCCAAGATCACCTTGTAGACATTTATTTAAGGAATACCTTCACAATACATATATTCACTTATGGAATTTGTCATTAATAACACATTCCATTTCAAAAATAACAGCAAATTGCATAGCTACAACACTAGAAGAAAGGATAATATACACTATTCTGGATTGAATCTCACTTTGGCACAGAAAGGGGTGAATTCTGTTGGCACAAAAATCTTTGGTCATTTGCCAAATAGTATTAAAAGTCCAGCAGATACCCAGCCAACATTTAAAAGCAAATTAGAAGAATTTCTGAATGACAACTCCTTCTGCTCAATAGACGAATTCTTAGATATGAAGTAGTAACTGTAATAAGAATTAAATAATTAATTACTTTGTCTAAAGAAAACTTATGTTAAAGTGACATGTTCCACATCATTACGAAATGTCGTATTCATGATCTATGGAACAACGATTTATGTATGCATGTGTGTATGTATGAAAGGGTCTGGTTGCACAATCTGATCCTAAGACGTTCTAGTACCGACCGCGACCGTCGTTTGGCCAAGAAAGCTCTCTCGAATTGCTCATGTATCACGCATCTGTCGGCTTCATTATATGCCCAGACAGCTGCGTCATCTTGGATGTAACCTACAATGTGAGAAATTATCTTTCGGTCACTCCATGTTCTTGGGAACGCATTTCCAAACGCTTTCAGAAAAGTCACAGGATGTACATTACGTTTTTCTTAGATGAAAGTTTGAAATTGTCGATGTTTAGTCAGACTTCCATTTTCTTTGGCTCTGTAATGTCGATTGCTTTCTCTGTAATAATTTTAGTGATCGGCTGGTGAATGGGAAGTAATGTACTGCCCATAAATGTCACGATTGTAATTAGGTGTCATGTGTACAGGTGCGTACTGTTGTTGTTGTTGTGAGGTGTGTGTTGTGTACGGAAGATATGTGTCATACATGTATCTGTTTTCATTACCAAAGGAAACATTTTGATTATTAGCATTACTACTCTCCGGTCGTATGTAATCGTATAGTTGTTTTGCGCTAGTATTAATCTTAGCCGTAGGAAAGAGGAAATTCAATTAAATGTCAATGAATGCACGGTTAGACGATGGAATTTGGGGCCGCTGGCAGTGTGTTGAAACAGTCGACAGCTAGTAGGCCAGGCAGTCGCGAGCGCGGTGCTACGACGGCGCTGTTGCGTGCACGAATTGCTCTGTGTGAAGCAACAACGAGACAGCAAACCGCAGCGTTGCTTGAAGTTATTGCGATATGAGGCGAGGAACTAGGCCAGAGCCAAGTGGAGACTTGTAGATGGCTGGCGTTTGGGAATTTATCTCTGCCATAGTTTCTGTCTCTCTCTGACACTACGTCAGAGGAGAGGGGAAAGGCAGTTTAAATAGTGAGGTACCTTTACCTTGGGACAAGGTGTGCTAGGCCAGTTGAGCGTCGGGACGGAGCTGTACTGGTCCACGCTTATAGGGGCCAGACTGGCAGCAATGTTATAAATATTCTATGTAAAACTTACTTTATTTCTATGTACTTGTTCCGGCTGTATTCCGCCTCCGGAGACACAACACCGGGGCCCGATGGAACGGTAGCCGGGAACTTGGAGATCGCACGGTCAGCCTGAAGGAGGGCAGTGGCAGCGGTCTGCAGCATCCAGGACAGGCCTCGTTCGCTTCCCACCTGGCGAACCTGGGTCTGGGCGAGGTGTACGCTATGGGAGGCATGGCAGTGCTGGAGCTGCACCAGAGACAGCAGCGGGGATTGCCATCTGGCAAGTTTCTGCACAGCATCCAGGAGGGCGTGGGTTCGAGTCCTGTCCTGTCCTGGGAGCAGCAGTGGCGAAGGGTCACAGGCGACCAGTACATCCACCTTTGTCCCATCGTCGAACAGAGCAGGCCAAAAGGGGCAGAGGGCGGCGAGGACCAGGGACTGTAGCAGTCTCCGAAATAGCGGGCAGCGGCACGGCAGGCGAGGGCGACTGGGCGAGCACGGTTAAGTTCCAGCTGAGCGGCCTTGCAGACGGCAGCAGCGGTGTCGGAATACCAGGAATTGCTGAGCCGGCTGGACCCACGACACAGTGCGCGAGCGGCCGCCGACACTACACTACACTCGTCGAAGCACTGTAAATTATGAGAAAAAAGTAATGCCAACAAATACCGCTGTATCTGCAGTGCCCCTCGACGCTATTGAACTTGCTCGGCTTCCTGACGAAGATGGCGGTGGGTCCCAGCTTCAGCTCAGCCATCTGGAGTCCCAGGTTTGACCATCCCGACACTCTGCAACATTTGTTTCTGTAGTGCTGCGTTAGATTGAACTGCCTCAACTATGACATGTTTATTATTTTTGACAAATTTGGCTACGGTGTCGTGCACAACTGTCGGTAATTTTGTCTGTAAACATTGGTCAAAATGTTTATTTTTCTAGTCAAACTAGTCATGAAATTCTTTATTTATATTGGCAAAATGGTTGTCAGTGTGTAATTGCACTTTCTAAGTTTTTTTTATCAAAAATATCAACTTTGCCTTCAGTTACAGTAATGGGTGTTTTTATCGAGTCATAAACTGACGGATAGTATTTGACTTCAGGGGCAAAAGCTCACATGTAATGTTTAAATGATGCACGTAAGTTTCAAAACGTACGTCTTTTGTGGTTTTTTCCTGCTGTAAGATCAATTCGGAAAATTTTGAGTCAAGTTTGGACACTTGCCAGCTCAGTCTCCTGTTAATCTCGTCTACTCTTTCACACAAAGTGTGAGTCAAGTTTTTAGTGCTCTTAATTCAGCCTTAATCTCGTCATGTCGCCTTTCTAAAACTGTTATGTGTTTGTCAATGTCTTTTTTTGTTTTCAGTGATCTGTTTTTGTATTGATGTCATGTGATTTTTCAGTTATTTGATTGATAATAGTGTCAAACATACTGGTAATATTTGTCAACTGAAAGTGCTCTGCCCTTACCATGTCGTTTGACATGACGTCACGGACAAGAATGGGCTCTGAGCTGGATTTAGGTATCTGACTAGTGGTCGACCTATTTACGAAATTTCGTCACTAGGCATGTTAACTGTTGATTGTTCGTTACTATTGGTGTCCACTCTGGAGTCACTGTCAATGTTTTGTTCAATGTCCAAGTCGGATTCGATTTGAGTCTGTTGTTTCTCACGTTCCATTTTTGCCAATTGTTTACATGCTACCACGACGCTACACGTAATGTATATTGCGATAAAAATCTTTAAACACATTTGAGAATAAATTCATGAAATTAATTTCGTATGGCAACAATGTTGGCTTAACTGAGCAAGAATTGCAATTAATGGTGAAATAATTAACATTAATGGCTACTTGCCATTTTACATTGCACATGACACAATTCGGTTTTTTTGTGGATGGTATGCCTGTATTGTCGTAATAAACTGAATGATAAAAATAATTTGGAATTCGCGATCTTCGCGCAAAAGACTACTACCGTTACAGAAAATTTTAACAAAGATAGGAAGCAAGCTACAGTTACTGACAGCGCTTGTTCTAGTGTGCTGATGTAAAAATGCGACGTGTTACCTTGGATCCAAGTATGCAGTGTAAATTCCATGTTTCATCAACAATTCCAGTGGTTCGTCTTTTTGTTTGGTCTTTACAAATATTCAATGGCAATGGCTTTTAAGATATAATCCCATCATCCATGCAACAAAGAAAAACAATGCAGCAAATACAACAAAAGGTCCAGACACGAAGTCGCCTGTTTGATTTACCGGCTATTCCGGTCTGGTTTGAGTATATCAGATAACAGACAAATAACAATAGATAATGATAATAGTACGTGATCAGAGTATAAATTCATAATGGCGCTTAATACAAATTTTGGGTGCTTGACAATGGCTTCTTGAGAAAGGTCCGTTCATTGTAAGTTTGACCGTGAGTAACAATTCTGGAAATATTTATTTATCGGATTTCTTAGATTGAATAATTCCAATGTTTTGGCTCATGCTGGACCATTCATAGGATTTGTAACACGGAAGTTTCAGCCACGCTAATATGCCGTTTAATTGGAATAACAGCTTGAAACCGAAATGAAACACAAGATTAAATAATATCACCATATTCACAAAATTAAAATTAAATTACATAGACACTTACATTAATTCTGTTGCTGTGTGTAACTATGAGTACACCTAGTGAGATTGCGTCTCAATAGTAATTGCGGTGTGCCAAATAGTTATCTGCAGCGATGGCAGTTATGTGTCCGATCTGGACCGTTACAAGAATAAAAAGGTTGCCGTCTTCTCGGCAAGACAACTGAACTGCGTAATTGTTTTAATGTTTCAGCGGTTGCACGCCACAATCAATAAAACGTCTTATACTAATTAATATTTTAAGTAATTCTTTATTTATGTTCTCAAGTTATATCTACGTTTTTGCAATATATCAACTCCCATCCTGCAAATGTGCCTTTAAAAGTACCTTTAAACATTCGTTATACAATCTGTCAGAGCCTTAATCTTTTTTGTTCTTGGTGCTGTTACTGGCATCATTGATATCTTTCGTGCCCAAAGGGACCCTTTCTGTACTTGTTTGTGACATTGTCTCCCGCCTGCCTTCTGATCTGCCTTTTACTTCTACTTCGTTCAGTATGATGTCGAAGTGCATCTCCCATTCTCTCATATCGATGCAATGTGTTTTGGCTCGTTTTCTGGGGTGGACTGCAACATAATGGTCTATTGTGGCTTCCTCCACTAGTTTCTTTCCTTCTCGTACCCAGAGTGTTCTCTTTTTTGTTTTAGAGTATTCTTATAGATATATGGTTTTTTGGCGTAAATCCCGAATAGTGTGGGGTCCTCAGCAAACCGTTTTAGTTGGTGTAGGCTTTCTAATACATCTTTTCTTAGCCTGTAACACTCTGTGTCGAATCATTTTTTCGCTTTTCTTTTGTACCTGAGATTGGCAGCTTGTTTTAGGAGTTCTCCTATTGTTCGTGTTGCTTTCACTAGTCACAAACTGTCTATTAGTTTTTCCGTTTGTTTTATATCGTCTGATTTTACTTTCACTTTCCCAACATCTGTTATACTCGAAAGCACTTGTTCGTAATAAATGAGAAGCACTAGTTCGATTTTGTTCTACAGTATTACTTTTATTGTGTTAACTGGTTTGCGGCTTACAAGGTCGTCTGCAAACATTTACTTGTTCCTCCTTTTCATGTGCTTTTCGTCATTCTCCTTGGACTTTTATTTCCAGAGGAATATGTTTCCGGAGTGGTGTGTGGTTTGCAGTCCAGAGAGGTTCCCCTGGTTGAATTCCTTATGAATGCAATGTGTATCGTGCTTTTCCCATTCTGGGAAGTATATTTTGGTACATGGGGATTGTTTAATATGATAAAGCCATCGTCCTGCAATTTTCCACTATTATTTTTGCTTTGTAGTTTTGTATATCCATTCTGCAGTTTAATTCTCCAGCAATAATTAATGGTTGATCCTGTTTGCTCTGAGTGATCAGTTGGCCTATTTTATGTTATATCAATAGCTGTTTTGTTCAGTTGGCAGTATGCTGATATAATTGTAATGTGTTTTGTTTCTGTCAAGGGCATATGTTGCTTTTTGATAGTTGTAGTTATTGGTGTTAATTCCAGTTTTATGAGGACAGACATTCCTCCCATGGGTCTTCCTCTGTCGCTTTGTTTTGTTTGGAATTGAATGTAATAAAATTATGGGTTTTGGTTAAATATGTTTATGTTAGGACTGTATGTCATAAACCTGTAGAAAGTCCCTTGGAGCCACGGTCATTGTGCTTTTAAACCTTCTATATTCCATAGGAGGATCTTGAAGGTTCCTACACCTTCTAGTTCTTTGCATTTTTTTGGGCTGTGTTCTTGTATCTTATGGAAGAGACAACGCTCTGTTTTCTCGGAAAAAACGGGGAAAGTGAAAGTGCCTGACAGTAATTCCTGTTGTCCACAATTCAGGTTTATTCGCCAATTCGAAGTTATGAAAGGGAATGCCCACTTTAAAGGATTTCGTATTATTGTTGTTTGTCAGTTCTTCACATGTTACGTTTTCTTTGATTTCCTTCTTGTTGAGAAATTGTTTTATTGAATCTGGTGTTGTCTCAGGTTTGAGCCGTGCTATATAGAGCCAGTCCATGTTATATGCAGTGTGTAGATTTGTTTCTTGTGGTCCAGCACCAGTCAATATTTCATGTTGCTTAGCAGGCTCCTCTTTCTTCTATGGGCTACTTGAGTCCAGTGTTCTTCGTTTACATTCATTTTCAGTTCTTGATTTTGTGTCATATCTTGTGTTGTTGGTGTTTCGTCTTCATTCACGTGAAACACATTTTCTTTTTCCCTCACTGTGGTGCTGGGTCTATTCTGTGGTTTTCGCCTCTTTTGTCTCGCACTTTCAATTTCTTTCTTTATCAAAATCCTGACACTGTTTGTGAAATCCTTTCTTATGAAGTTTATGCTTTGGTTAACATTTTCTGTAATTTTTACCACTAATATTTTGCCATGGTCAAGAGGCTGTCCCTCTAGGTGTCGATATGTGACACTTGCCACTCTCAATTTCTTGTATTGGACCAACAGATGGCTCTACTTGTTCCACACTGCTGCAGTCCTCTCCCTCTGTCTTGGGGTTGCTAATATCACTTCTTGAGATAGTTTTTTCTTTATTTTTAGCGTTTGCATGGTCATGTCCAGTAGTAGTATGGCAAGGGTGGTGCAGCGCCACTCTGCATTGTCGCCAAATTATTCAAGATGGCGGCCAAAGATGTGGCAACATCATAGTGGCATCATGGCGGGAAATTCATATTTTGGCGGGAAAATAGGTCAATTGGGCTACCTCCACTAACTAACCTAGCCCTCTTCCCCTCCTCTCCCCACTCCTTCCCCACCTGGAAATTGGTGAGAAAATGACTCACTCAGTGCTGAGCTGCCAGATAGGACACACATAAATCTTTATTTTTTAGCATTGCTCCCCTCCCCTCCCCTCTCCCATTTGGAAACTGGTGGGAAAAGAAAGTCTGTGCTGGGCTACCAGATAGGCATAAGTATGCATTGCTTATTTAAAAAATCTGAGTTGTCATAGACAGTAGCTCCATCCAGTATGTTAACCAGAACGTCTGGAGTCCAACTGACCTAGCTCACAACAGTGCCACTAGAGGGCACTGTCGTCCTTCCCCTCTCCCCTCCTATGAGGTAATCCAGGATGGCGGTCTGGGAAAAATGATGGGAAAAGGACACAATCTGTGTGTAGTTGCTGCACTAGTAGGACGGACATAATTGTGTACTGTGTTCAATGAACAAGATGTCTGTGCTGGAGAAGGAGAGGTATATTAGCATCTGAGGATTGTGTCGATAGTAACAATATTTGGCAGCAAGCACACAGCTGAGGACTGTATCTACAGCCTCCTACACAATGACTGGAAAGAAAAGATAATGGACGAGTGTGTGATGAATAGTTTTCGACAAATAATGGCAATGCAGGGGGATGACGTGAACATGCATTTCAATACTCACCCTGATGGATGCTAGTGCTGGAACTAACTACCTTTTTTGAAATTGCTAAACACCCCACATCAACTTAGCCCTATTCCATGAATAACCATAGGTGTTCATCTTGAGGGTTGGAGACAAACTGGCCTACTTCACAACACCACCACCAGAGCCCCATATAGGCCCTCCACCACCTCGCCCCCTCCCCCTGTGACATAGTCCAAGATAGCAGTCCAGAAAAACAGGATAGGAACCAAAAAGAGCCCTGAATCTGGTCACATGTTAGGCTTCAGCCAACAGGACGGCAGTATGTGGTGACGTCATTGGAGGGTATATAGGGCAGGCTCAGCAGATCTGTGACCTCAGTCTCGCTCAATCAGCCAGCAGCAGCAGCAGCAGAAGAAGAAGAACCATGAAGCACCAACAGCAGTTGTGATCCAGCACAGCTCTTCAGAACAGGAAAATACAGAAAAGTAAGTATCCCATACCACATCTTTGTCTAGTTAGCATTATTATTATTATTGGTTGTTTTGGTGTCTTGGTTCATATGTAATACTTCCCCCTCTTTGTTCAGCAGTAGCCTTCGACACATCCAAGCCTGCAGGGGCGAGCACCAACATGTCGAACTCTGCCACGTCCAGACCTGCAGCAACCTCAGCTGCCATCTTGTTGAGACCTGCACCAACCTCAGGACCTGCAGCAGCAACAACCTCCAGCATGTCTGAATCTATAGCGACCACGTGGGACCCTGTAATGCACATAGCCCACTTGCTGGAGCAGGACACAGAGTTGTTATTGTCTGTTTCACTCATCGATTTGTGTGAAGAGGACATGTGGTCTGTTCCCAACACATCAAATGCAGCTGGTGATCCTAAACAACAGCAAGATGGAGGACAGTACTGGTCACCAACATACGACCCATCCAAGCAGAACAACCCTGTGTTAGTGCAGGCACAGAGTGCAGATGCTACAGATAAGGAGGTACCGAGTGTACCCACACTTTTCGGTTCTACATACAATTTGACTCCTAGTGGAACGAAACATGTTAGCATGAGTATAGAAGCACATCATGACTGAGACTTTCGTGTGAGAATTGAAAATGCAGCAAAGTGTGTTAAAGTGCCTATTTCTGAGTTTGACTGGGACGAAAAATGGCGTGCAGAGTGTCAGCCCAGCTGCGGCTCAGGTTGGTGCTGTTTGTAGGTTTCCGTCCTCTGTTGGAAGCCAGACCGCATCGTTTAGCTGACATGGTTGCGGTTGTTTGTCTTCTTCTCCTGTTGACTGGCTCCACTTGGTTTTGCAAACATTGCCTGTCCGCTAGTGGCAGCAGCGGCGGATATCGATATGTTGTAACTGTGGCCCTATCTTTGGGGTGACGTGGTTGTTCTTCCGGGTCATGTCAGTGGGCAGTTCGGTTAGGGACTCAGGAGGAGCCAGGTCCGCGCAGTGCGAGAACACGCCGAGACCGCTGGCTGCTCACAAAGACTGCCGGATCGAAGGCCTGTGGTCACGAGGGCGCGCGACCGCGTTGTAAACCGGATCCTGCAAGCTTTAAGTTGAGTGCATTTGGATTCAAGTAGAGAAACCTCCACCATTGCGAGATCTTGCAATTCTCCAGTGACTTGGGTTCATGTTGCTGCTCGTAGTGTTCCCAAGGTGAAGAGCAGTGAGTGGAGTGCTTGGGGAAGCGGATCTGATTAGCTTTCCTGGACTTCTAATAACTATTTATTGCGTTAGGTTTGTAACCATTTGTTAAGTTCAACTAGAGGTATTTTTCCTGCCTCGCGGCCGCTAACACCCCAATTACCTGCCCTGATGGTTTGTGTATGTAACGGCAGTGTATGTTTCCTCGCCTTTCTGCGGCTGTCAGGTGAGACGTGTAGTTTTGACAGCTTTCTTGATTGTAGGTTGGTTGGCGATTCTTCTACTGTGGTGGTAGTGATTCATTTCTCGTTCTGGGCGCTCTAAGCACAGTATTCTGCGGGGGGAGTCCAGACCGCTAGTTCCAGCTTTGACGTATTTTTACGTCTTCGCATTTGGTTTATTGGACGTCAGGTAGCATCAGCAAGATTATCATTAGTCATTCGTTGGACTGCCTCTAGTTTGAGTTACCATCTTGTGAAGTGAATGCAACTCTTGGCTGCCTATCTCATCGCTAGCGAAAGTGTTTTTTGCTGGACCTACTCAGAGGCCGATTCCTGGTGCACCGTCTGTGACCGGCCCTTGTGTTTTATTATTGTATTTGCTGCTTTATTGTATGTTTCTAATTTTTTTTATGTAATTGCCATTCTTGGCGTTACAGCAGGTTTAAATGATTGTGCTACCAAGTTTACTATTATTTTGTCTCACCTGTTTGGTTATCAGTTACTTGTCCTTTTAAATTAACCTTTGTTGTTGTATTTGCTGTTTTACTATATGTTTTTCAATTTTTTACATAATTGCCATTCTTGCCGTTACAGCAGGTTTAAATGGTTGTGCTACCAAGTTTATCATCATTTTGTCTCAACCGTTTGGTGATCAGTTGCTAGTCTTTTTTAAATTAACCTTTGCTATTCCATTGCTGTTTTACAGTATTTTTGTTAAATTTTTTATAATTGCCATTCTTGGCGTTAAAGGCCTTCAGCAGTGACTGTGGTTGCTTGCTTTAAAATTCTAATTGGGATCACACTGGCTTGTTTTTAAAACATTATTTGCCGTGTCTGTATTTTAAGCTCATTTGGTAAATTGCAATGCTCACAGGTGGTCATGGAAGGCGCCGCAACGGCTGTACAATACGTAAATGCCATCCTCTGACCGACAGCGCAACCAGTCGGCATCACATTGGCGAGGCATTCGTCTTCAAGGACGACAATTCACGCCCCCATCGTGCACATCTTGTGAATGACTTCCTTCAGGACAGCGACCATCGTTCGACTGGAGTGGCCAGCATGTTCTCCAGCCTGGGAGAGATTTAAAAGAGCTGTTTATGAACGATGTGACCCACCAACCACTCTGAGCAATCTAC
The DNA here is from genome assembly GCF_023864275.1 of Schistocerca cancellata. Taxonomy (NCBI): domain Eukaryota; kingdom Metazoa; phylum Arthropoda; class Insecta; order Orthoptera; family Acrididae; genus Schistocerca; species Schistocerca cancellata. Next base: position 252,380,263 of record NC_064626.1, read on the forward strand.
ACCGAATCACCGCTGAGGAGTAGGACAATCTGGACCAGCAGTGCCTTGATGAACTTGTGGATAGTATGCCACGACGACACAGGCATGCATCAGTGCAAGAGGACGTGTTACTGGGTATCAGAGGTACCGGTGTGTACAGCAATCTGGACCACCACTTCTGAAGGTCTCACTCGATGGTGGCACAACATGCAATGTGTGGTTTTCATGAGCAATAAAAATGGCGGAAATGATGTTTATGTTGATCCCTATTCCAATTTTCTGCACAGACTGCGGAACTCTCGGAACCGAGGTGATGCAAAACATTTTTTTGATGTGTGTACATGCCACCACAGGACTCTAAAGTGACATGACCTTAATACTGCTTGTGATTCTAATTGGCCAGCCCATCTTTTTAAGCAGCCATAGTTTAGAACTTCACGCCCCCCCCCCCCTCCCCCGCCGCTGATTGAGTGTAGACTTAGGATTCAGTGCATCTGTACACTTACCACTGCTAGTATAGCAGAGTGGAGTGAGGACAATATACCAAGCTGCTACTAAGCATTACTAATATTCAGAGACTTAACTAGGTGTACCAGTATTCAAGACTGTTTCTATCGAGAACGTTACTCTCATTATATATATACCTCAGCCTTACAGAAGATCCTACAGCTGTACAAAGTTATGTACATCTCAAATATTAATCATGTATAGTGGAAATAAATTTCTTGGTATAGTATCTTTTTATAGATGTTTGACTGTCTTTATTAGCCATCTCAGCTACCGAAACATCATTCTACCCTATTAACTTAACTGCAGGAGATTCGTAGTTTTCATTTCCTTTGACCTCAAAAAGCCAATGACAATGTATATCATTCTGGTCTACTCTTCAAAATCCAGATATATGCATTTCCAATGAGCTATTTCTGCCTTATTGGTTGCTTTCTATCTATTCGGCCATCCTTTGTCACTGTTAACAATACCACTTCCCACCTTGATGATGTCCCTACTGCAAAGTACCTTGTATGTGCCATATCCTCCGACATTCTCACCAAACCCATCTATCCTCATTGCTCACACACCTTTCACAATCTCTACTCCTCCTTCGTGACTCCAGTCAATTGTGATGATGATGATGATGTTTGGTTTGTGGGGCGCTCAACTGCGTGGTTATCAGCGCCCGTACAATTTCCCAACCTTTGCTCAGTCCAATTTCGCCACTTTTCCTGGATGATGATGAAATGATGAGGACAACACAAACACCCAGTCATCTCGAGGCAGGTGAAAATCCCTGACCCCGCCGGGAATCGAACCCGGGACCCCGTGCTCGGGAAGCGAGAGCGCTACCGCGAGACCACGAGCGGCGGACCCAGTCAATTGTACTGCTCCTTTCAGCAGGATTGTAACTGAGACACATTCACGTGTCACAGATACACTGATGAGCCAAGCCATAATGACCACCTGCTTAATAGGTTGTTTGTCTGTCTTTGGAACAAAACACATCACTGATTCTGCATATGAGCGGTGCGGCAGTTTGTTGGTTGGAGGCATGTGACATTAGATGTCTAAGCACAGGTCATGCAGTTCGTGTAAATAAGGGATGCTGATTTGTGTACGCAGTGATGACGCTCAATAGCGACCCAAATGGGTTCCACAGTATTTACATCAGGTGAATTTGGTCGCAGAGACATCACCCTGAATTCACTATAATGCTTCTGAAACCACTGTAGCACAGTTCTGGCTCCGAGACACAGACGAGTATACTGCTGAAAGATGATATCGCCGTCTGGGAAGACATCAAGCATGAAGGGATGTAGGTGATTCGTAGCTGTCAGCGTGTCTTCGATTACTACAAGTCCCATCGCACAATACTGCTTCCACCAGCCTGCGACCGTCATGCGCTGCACATTTCGAGCTGCCGTTCACCTCAATGACGGCGTTTGTGGAGACGACCGTTGACCTAGTGTAGCAAACATGTGATTCATCTGAAGAGCCGACACGTTTCCATTGATCGATGGTCGAATGCCAATGGTCCCATGACCACCGAAATCGTAATTCATGATGTCGTTGGGACAACGTATGAACACTAAGGATGGTCTGCTGTGGAACCCCATATTCAACAACGCAACATGAATGGCGTGCTCTGAAACACTTGTGCGTGCACCAGCATTGTGCTCTATCGGCAGAGATGCTACAGATCACCGTCTATCCTATTTTACAGAGCAGACAAGCCTCCGAACCCCACGTTGTATGTAGAGTAGTGGACATCTAACCATTTAGCAACTGGTAGTAGTATCACTGTCCTTCTACTACCTCTTTCGATAGATGCTCACTACAGCAGCACGTGAACATGCGACGAGCTTTGCCGTTTTCGAGATACTCGTTCACAGACTCTGCATAGTGATAATTTGTCGAAGTCACTTATCTCAATGTATTCGCCATTTGCTGCCCATATCTTTGCTAGGGTGATACCGCATCCGTGTTTGCTGCGCTTACCAAAGACCTTGTAAAAAAATAACTAGACTCACTGATGGCGCTGCAGTCGCGGGATAATTTGAACCTTCGGCTGGACGCCATTATAGTGGTTGTAATCTGATGTGTTGTGTAGTACTGTTGTTTATGAAGACCCTGATTCAACGTTGTATAGTTGTTGGAACGTACATACAGTATTTGTTACTCGTAATTCTACTGTCTGTACGTTCCAATCAAAAGAAGTACAATGGTGAAGAGTCGTTCAGCGACTAATTGTACAAATAAATTCGAGAAAGGAACGAATATTACATTTCACAGGTAAATGAATATTTTAAGTTATTTTGTATGTCAGTGCACTTGCTTAATAAATGTTTTTGTAACACGGTATTAGTATAATGTCTGTGCATCTATTTGCAGGTTTCCTTTCTCAAAACCATAGCTGTTACAAAAATGGTTACACGCTGTCAGGAGGCGACATTCCCGACCGACAGAATACCATTTTATATGTTCTGATCATTTTGAAGAAAGGTGGCTGATCTGTAGTGTTTTCAAGGTCTAGGTTAGGTTGAAACTTGATAATTTGGTCGTGAGTTGCCAAAGCACTATGCCATATATAACGCACTTCTCGTCATAAAATCTAAAGCAAGGTAGAGTCAGAAAATATCTATTAATATAGTGAGCAACTCTTCGAGTATTTTGATGCATTTTGCGTACATCTATCGTAAATGAACTACGAAAAATGCTAGGGGTCCAGTACGTAACTTTTAGCTACGGCAGATTCCATGTAGTACGTAAGATAAATTCATAAACAGTGACTAGTTGCTGTTTGTTCATAAATTAAAAAGTATATTGTAGTAACGTATTTAAATGAGGCATTATGTTTGTGACCTAACTCAAGGGAAGGCATTTTATAATCAAAAGCGATGTATAAACATTCGAACTCCGCGCATCAGTTTACCACTCTAATGGCCGCCGCCCAGCTTTTCAATTTGTCCGCTCTTCACAATCGACCACTCGTGCGGTTGTGGGGGCCTGGCGCTTATATACGTTACTTAGCTCGTTATGTGCCTGCACCACCACCAGGCAGTATCCAACATTACGGTGGACAGTAGTCATAGTGTTTCGGCTTATCAGTGTAAATATAGTGCTACATAAAAAACTAAATAAATACAAATAAACACAGGGACTGACATCAAAATATACATCAGTATAAATACATCATTGTCCATAAACTTCTCTAAGTAGTGGAAAACTGTCTGTCGCCTCACTGGTAACAACCCTACTCCCTTCTACCCAGTCCTGTACTATAATCGCTCTTTGCCTGATAACCTAAGTAAAGCTAATCACTTCGTACCCCGCCATTCACATTCTTTTGCAGCCTCTGATGAGACTCCATCCGACTATGCTGGATGCTGTGACGAATGAGTAGAGACGGTGTAGACACGCCCAGAAGAGTTGTCATACACCACTGTATCAGTGTGCTTACTTATGTCTGACGCACTGCCGCTCAGCGAGCTTCCACTCATCACCAAAGACGACAGCGCCATCTCTCTACCGACATAGTAGGTCGATAGTTGTATTAGATAAAACTCTGCAATAATGTTTATCGTCAATTGTATTCTGCGAGGGGGGACTAGTATCTTGTTCTGTATCAAGTGGTACGTCAATGTTCAATTCTTGTGAACATGTGTTGTTACAAAGTTAAATCTTGTACACGTGGTAATAAAGTGATCTAATACTTCATGTGTTGTAGTATCAACTTGACCTGCTCCAGAAACAAATTTGAAAACCCGTCACTGTACATACAAGTGTTATTTTGTTCGATGGAACACAAACCACAAACAGAACTTAATGCACAAATCACAGCACATGCTGAAACTCCATAAAGAAAAAAACAACGCTCCTGGTCACGAATGCATTACCTATCGTCACCTGAAAAAATCTCCTCACTTCTGCCTAGGATTCATTGCCAACGTTTACAATATTAACCTTCACACAGGCTCCTATTCTGAGTTGTGGAAAACTTTCCATATCCCACTTTTCCTTAAAGTGACAGCTCCTCCTGCCGACCCATTAGCCCCACTTTGCTGCTTAGAAAAGTCTTCGAATTGATCCCTTACCAATGCGTCCATAAACATAAAAAACAGCATCTACACTTTCCTGTCAAGCAGTGCGGCTTCTGTCCCTAATTTCTCCTCCTGCGACTAGTTCATGTATCCTTCTGTCCCATCAACTCAACAATGGCAAACAGCGCACGTCTCGTCATGTCAACAGTGGTGGACATAGGAGAGGACCACAGTATCATCCTACTGATGACACTCTATGTGCCAAAAACATGAAGACGAATGTGAATATCTGCTGGAATGAAGGAAGCCGTGTTTGGCAAATCCGTCATCGAGTGCTAGGGCTGCTGCAGCGCCCTGGATGTGGAGACACTGATCCAGATTAGTGGATTGCCCTTCAGATGTGCAGATAAAACCATCATGAACAATTATTACTTTCCTTAGCATTATCTCGATCATTTCCTTATCTTTTTGTCATTACTAGGCAGATGTAGGTAACATTTCGCTTTCTGCCCTTAGACGGGCCAGTTAGGCCCAACCAACGTATGTGTCATCCTATGCCAGTGGCGGTGTTGAGTGTGGTGTGGAGCGGCATCTCGTCAGCATACCGATCTCCCCGTTGTGGGGTTTCTTGAATTTGGAACCGCTACTAATCGATCGAGTAGCTCCGTAGCTCCTCAGTTGGTTCCATGACGCTTAGTGCACACCATACTAGTCCTCCCACCAAGGAAAAATTCCTGGCAGTACAGGAAACGGAACCTGGGGCCACCACAAGGCACTCAGCTATGCTGACACCCAGCTACGTAAAGCGGATTTTTGCCATTACCAGTACCCTATTACTATTATTTTTTACGTTTGTTTGTAGTTTAATAGTCCCTTGTTTTTCTCAGTCTCATTACCTCCTCAGTCTTTCCTCCTCTAGAACACTTGAATATTTTTCTTGCTTCTATGTAGTTAAGCAGTGTGACTCAACAAGGTTGAGAAAGTCGTTTTATAATATTTTGTGTGAAATATTATCACGCTACGCGCTCTAGGTAGCACACCGCGTCTTGTACACGTCCACCGCGGCGCCCGGGGTCATATATATATATATATATATATATATATATATATTAAAAACTCTGGTATAACGCTCAGTTGCGCATGTTCTTCCGACAAGATTGCCATCTGTTAGTTTTTTGTTGTGTCATGGCTTATAGGTAAGAGATGGAAGCGATGAGTACTAAGCTTAGAGCAAATTTTAGACTAGAAGTTCCCCCTTCCTCCATCAAAGCCATTTAGTAGCAACTAGTGGAAACAACTGCCGATTAATGATGACTCAGAAATCTGGCAGCTTGAAAGAAAAGAACTACTTGGAATACCCACCAGCAATGGTATTAAAATGATGTTGTAATGTATGAAGGGAAACAAATCACTTTTAATTGTCTTATAGTTGTAGTTACCATTTTGGAGTCTGAGGAGAAGTAATTAGTTCTCTCTAACGTCTGATATTTTTTTATATTTGTTGCAGATAGAAAAGATTAGCCATTTGTGTTTAAAAATCACCTTGACAATTTTTCGAGGATTATGTTAAAAGGATGTGGAGGGATCTGCATACTGTCACGAAGTTTTAATCTGCAAGCAAGTTGTGGATTGATTCTGGAGTGGCAGAAACAGTGATGTCTTTTCCTAATTTTTGGCTTGGGCACTAACGTCGTTTTAGTCAATCGTAAACCGAAAATTCCCGGTAATGAGGAGCTTACAACTGAAGTGATAACATTTTTTATTACTGACAAAGTGCCAATAAGCAGAGAGTATTTTTTGTTTAATTTTTCTCAAGACTGAAGGTGAGAAGCATATTTATAGGTTCTGGGAAGTTGTTGGTACTCAGGACGCAACTGCTGTATCTATACATATTAAGTAACGGTGATTTAATTTACAGCAGAAAAGAACGCTTTGTTGTCCATTGGCAGTATCTGAATGTGGTAAGAGACTTGACAAATAAAAGGAGTTGTGCAAAAAAAATTCTAAAATTTAAATCGTACACGCTCAGGTGTTATAGAGCCACGGAGATAAAAATAGGGGCAGACGCTGTACGTTGTTTTGAAGGCGCCGCCGGCACACTAGACGCTCCAAAACATTAGCAGGCTATTGTTTACATGGATATTGTTAACGATTGATTTTTTCGCAATTTATGTTTTGTGCAAACGACAGTTGTTTTAAATAGCAAACATTACAGTGAAAACGTTAGTAAAATAGTGTCAGGAAGCATTTCCAAATGTTTTTTCTGGTCTTAAATGTGTAGTTGATTCAGTAACATAATGTATTTGTCGATGTAAATGTAAATTTCTTTTTGGTAACACATTTCAAATAATCAAGAAAAGAAGTATGTAGCACGGGAAGGATACTTTCGTAATCCATTTAAATCCTCCTTGACTGTATTAGCACCGATAAATAATGAACCTGGAACTCCGAGAACAATGCTTATTTGCTTACTTGTAATTGTTGAAGTAGCCTCGTGTTTGTGGACGTCGAAACAAATTACTTCGTGCGTACTATTAGCTTTAGATATAGCGAAAGACTCTTTACATCAGAATCAGTAACACTTTATTCAAATGAACAGAGAGTTGGTTAATGACGAATGTTGGACCGAGGCGTTCACATGGAAGTAGAATCGACCCGACAACTAAAACATGAATAATCAAAAGCAACTCCGTAACTAGTAAACAACGGAGTAAGAGACTGTTCTAAGGGTAAGTGCACAAGCGCCCCAGAATACAGCGCATCTCGTGGATGGCGCGGAAGCACTTTGACAGCTGTACAAAATTTAGTGCGAAAACCACACGATTTGTACTGCAGTGTAGTTTCACATCTTTCTGCCACATATTGATTCTTACTTGTTACATTTTCAACTTCCAAATCATATGCACAACATGTTTAACTTCACGTTTACAGAAATTTACCTGTTTTCTTTGTTAACTCATAAATGTGTGCAACGAGGAAAGACATAAGCAAGGTACTATGGGTTGTCGATGTCAACAAAGTGAAACAGTCTTGAAATGTCGAAGGAACAAAAGCGCATGCGTCCAGAAGTTAGTTATTGCTTTACTAGACTGACAGTGCCTCAGGTGTCATAGTAGTTTACTCATCTTCTCACTTTGAAATCTTACCTATGGTGTGTCATTCACTGTGTGCCAATAATAGCAAAAAACTATAAATTCATTTTTAAAAACAAGTTCCAGAAAACTGGTAAGCAAAAAATGTCATTATCAGGCAGTTCTAATGCTACTAAAGAGCATTTGAACAAATACCTACTACATTAGGGCAAAAGACAGTGCTGCGGATAAAGGAATGGTCTTAAAAACCTACAGCCTGTAAAGTGGATGTTTTGCTTCAACAAGTATGTAACTCATTTTTTTAAAGTAATGATAGCTTAACCTCTGTAACAAGTACAAGCTTCTTAAACAGTTGTTTCACATATATTTTAATAAAAAAATTAGTTAATAGCATGTAGTTTCACAGTTAGCTTTCATATTTAATTATTGTATCTTTTTAACAGTAACCTATTTTCTTCGTTTCTCAGAATATTTCTTGCCTGGAGCTCTTTTTGCCCGTTTTTCGGGAATAACTTGCTTGATTTTACTTTTGAATTTCATTTTGAGATTTTCGAAGTGCATAAGCCTGCAGCAAGCTTTGTGATAAACCAATAATGATACTGGGATCCTGTGCAACTACTGTTTTCGGTTATCCATTCATTTATCATACAGGAATATAAGTGCTATAATGTAGCAACACTGGTATTTGTAAAAATAACTAAGGTGCTCAAAAATATGGGCTTAAGTTTTGATGCACCTGAGAAAATCGATCGAGGTCCACTTGGTGCTGAGGAGAAATCATCAGGCTCCATTTCTTTCTTAGAGCTTTTCGTTCTCCTTTCACGTTTCATCTTATAATTCTGTAGTCTCACGCTTCTGGCCTTCCAACAATATTTGTCCTTCACTAACACACTGTAAATGAACTTCGAACTGTTATATTGCTTAGTAATAAGACAAAGACAGACATAAAATTGCGCCACATTATGCATCCAAAGTAGGAAAGAAAACGAGTTTTTCTCAGCAAGTTGAACAGACACACTCATGCTTACTATTACCGAGATTGTGATTAAAGGTATTAAATGAGCGAAGAGAAGGCATCAAAAATGTTGGAGGATACAGATGAACATTTCAGTCGTATGCAGAAAGTAAATACAAGGAAAAGAAAAGTGTTGGGATGTATTTCTGGTTCTTCAGAAAGATTATGGACAATGAGTCACATTACAGGTGATGTTTGTAATGCTTACTATTGAAATGTTTGCCATTTATCGAAAGGATTAGATTAATGAAGGAATTCAATCAGATAGCCTCCCATGATACTAAAAACTCACCGGATGACATATCAGTGACCTATTTCTGTCTAATAGTAGAGTTGGACAAATACAGTCTTTTAAAATATGTCAGTCAGCATTCTTGGCATCGCATGGCATCACCAACAGACGTTTTATTACTTTTTGCAATGTTTGACTACTACAGGGAAAGCACATGTGGAGACCAGAAAAAAATACTAGACAAAACAAATTTAAAGGAAAAACCATATCTAAAGTGCATCAATATATACAGTCACTGAGAGGCTAGAAATCACATTATAGCATTCATCTTGGCAAACGGTTAAATATCCCAAAGAACTTAATATTCGTAAGTTACACCCATTATATTCAGAGAAAACTCCTCCATACCCTGTGTCCTACGAATAATATCGATTGATTTTTGTAACTATGAAACAGCTTTTGGATACTCCAGAACTGACATGTTCAACATGTGACAAATTTTGAGCTAAGTGCTCTAAACTTGATTTAAAGATAAATAATGAGGAAGATGCAAACAAGATATAAACACTGAATAAGTGGAAAAACATGTAACTTAATATTAACTACGTAAGAGGAAAGCAGACAGGTTTTATGAGATAAATCTTTCTGAACATGTGGAGTAGAGAAAATCTGTGATAAAAAAAAAACAATTTGTATAGATGAATGTTCTGCTAATATTTCAACCAATGAAGCATATTATCACAGGCAGCTATCATTTTATTCGTTCAGTATTCATGTTTTTCTCCTGGGAAATCTTTATTTTATACATATGACAAAACACTTTCCAACAAAGAAGCTGATGATGTGTGTTCAATGTTGAGGCATTTCTCTTCAGAAATTTTCCTGACTATGTGTGGACTTAGTGTATTCTGTGATTCCTGTTCTGGACAGAATAAAAACATCTGAAGGTAATGTTTTATGGCAACTAAGATGGCAGTGATTAGCTTCAATTTTTTGACATCATAAAAGTTTCTCTTATTTTTCCCTCCATCGATACAATTCTAGAAGAGAATGAAAATTGAAGTTAACATTGCATGTAATGATATGATCAGTGAAATAAGCACCAAACAATGATGAGTAAATGACTAGCAGTGACTTGTTGATAAAACAATAGAAGAATTTGTATTAATGAATAATGAAAACTTATATATACATAGACACACAAATGAGGTGGCCCATACACACCATCCTCCATTGACATTAGTAATCCCAGATACCACAGACGCTGAAAGGTTTGCTTAAAGAGAATAGTAAAGAGGACTCCACACTAACAGAGAGGGGACCCTGCTACAAGTAACAGTAATGCTTGAAAACAAACACTTCACAGCTATAACTGGTCCTATACATCATTGCTAGAAAACTTGCTTGCTTTAGGAGAGGTGCCAGGTTCGATTCATGGCCAGTCTGTGTAGGTGTCTGGTAGAAGAATTGTCCTGGACCAAAGCAGTAAACCCAAGGGCCAAAGCATATCAAATATCTGTTTCAAGGTTTATCAGTGTATGACATCTAATTTTTTAACAATACATACTGTACCAGTTTGTGCCTCATAATTGGCAGTACTAAATAAATTCTATCATTTCATTGATTGCAATAAAGAACAAAGAATATAATGAATTTCATAAATGATGTTCCTATTAATCCATGTTATAGACTGAAAGATCTTTATAATTGTATTATTCATAACAAAAATGTTCAAATGCATGTCTGCCCTTTTGGATGCACTGATGTAAGCACCTCTCACCATTAGCATGGACACCTCTTTACATATCTGCAGATACTTAAGTGCAAGCATGATGTATTCATTCTTTTAACACATCTTGATTTTCCAGTTCTGTTTTGTAAATACTGGCTTTAATATAACCCCATAAGAAAATATCCAGGGCATTGAATCAGGTGATCTCACTAGCTATCAAAGCAACCACCATGGCCTATCAGGGGTACACATTGTTGAGATATTCCCTAACACCTCTACAATAATGGGGTGGTGCACCATTGTACTGAATCCAGTGCCTCACAGTTAACTGAAGTGAGATATCTTCTAGGAGATACCCAAGATTCAGCTCATTCTGTAGGAATTGCAAATACAGCTGACTAGTTAGTGTGGGAGCCAAATAAACTGGTTCAAAGACGTGGTCTACTAGAATGTCGCACCATATGTTAACACCCCAGAACACTTCCATGTGATGTAGTCATAGCCAGTAAGGGGTTTACAGGAGCCTAGTAATGCAGACTGTGTCTATTGACAGTGGCGTCATTAGGGAAATAGCATTCATCTGCCCATAGAATCTGCCTGATGAAACTCGGATTTGATGCTACTTTATTTACGAGATATACGCAGAACGATACCCGATTTTGGAAATCATTTCAGTACAGCTGTTGGTGTATGTGGAGTGTAAAAGGACGCTATTTTTGTTCCTCCAGAATTCTTTAGATCAAAGACCTCGATTTCCCCAGGTCTGTTGCAGCTCTTCTTTGACCTAATTACGATGAGAAATAGGTATTACTGGTCGAGATCTAATGGTTTCCAAGTATTAGTAATAACGATTGTAATAGTATTATTACTATCACTGCTATTATTATCCTTATTAGTATTCTTATTCTTCTTATTATCATTAATATTATAGGTGCAAACAATACTGCAACTTAAATGTAGTAGCCCGATAACACTCGTTTATACCACATTGTGTGTACGTGTTACTTTCGTTTAAGCTATGCTTACCATATGTGGAATGTGCTCCAAAATACTCAATAACTTTCTGGACAACATTGGGTGTGTCGCAGATTAGTCTTTCCATGACAGATTGTACCCGGAAAGTTGCCTTGGTTCTTAAACTCATGTCAGTGCGTCTAAAAACATGCACGGAAAGTAGATGTCGCCTTGGAAAAAAATTTGAATACAGCCTTCAGGCCTCGGTTGTATTGCGGTGCGTCTCCCCACAGATCACTATCATATTGGTGTAGTCTTTGCTGGAGTACATTGCAGTTGTTGACTGTTTGAATGTAAGACCTAACTCAAACTACAAACATATGGCCACGCCACCTTACCAGAGCGTAACCAGGAGGAAAACTCACGCAAATGGCGGGACATTTCGGTGGAGGTTTGCTTGTACATGCACTTCCCCTCTGGACAGCGGTGTCAAGGCAACAATTCTTACACTAACGTATGCAGGAAACATAAAACTACAGGGGAGGGCTTGCTTGGACCACCTAGTGTATATAAAGCAGAGTGAATATGTGTGTGTTTGTCCCACATCTCCTCCCAACACCTAGATCGATTTCATTCAAATTTTGCAGAGAAACAGGAGACCTCACGAGTATCAATACTATTGGGATTATGACTACTAGCTCCAACAGGAGCAGAGATACAGGCAAATGTGTTTTTTCCTGTTCCTGGCATGTAGGCTACCCTGCATGACAGACATGTGTAGGAACAGTATCGACCTGCTTCACATGACCGTCTGTACCTCAGGGGCAATTAAATAATCCTCAAGCCCCTGATGTGTAGCCTGCCCTACATGACAGATGTGTTGCATGAGTAGTATTGGCCTGCTTTATTGAACTCTACTGCAGGACCTAAACATGCTGATGTGCATGGCACAGGGACAGGTTGAGATGGAAAGAGGAAGTGATGGACAGAATGAAGGGATGGAGGAAATGAGAAGAGAGGAGAGGAGGGGCAGATGCATGACACAGGTGGAAGGTCTAAAGGGGTAGTTGGCAGGTGTAAAAGGAGGAGAGGGAGGCAGAGATGGAAAGAGAGAGTTGGAGGGTCAGAGGAAAGGAAAAGAAGATATGGTCAGAGAGATGGAAAGGAGAAGATGAAGAAAAAGAGAGTGGAGAGGAAGAGTTAGGCAGATAGCGATGGGAGGATGTTGTGGATAGACAGAGGAAGGAAGAGATGGGC